>NC_135576.1:91117648-91430917 GCF_965152235.1 Eretmochelys imbricata
TTAATAATCATTTACACAATGCAATACACAGTGCATTTCATTTAAGGATCTCAAAGCACCTTACTAACAATTTAAGTCACACAAAATTCCACACCCAAAGAGGTAAACTGGGGTACACAGCAGTGGTGTGACTTGCACACAATCCACAGTGATGGGTACATGACGGACAGATCACACACCCTGGCAGCCGCAGTACATTTTTAACTTACAGTCTTGATTCTACTCTTTGCACTGGTACAGGTTACAGTAATTATCAATCTTTTCCGTGCCATTCAGTAATCTAAGTAAATTTCATTTGCAACTTGTAATCAGAGCAAAAACTTTGTGTTCTGAGAAATAAATATGTGAACGCATCCTCTCTTTTCTGCCCACTCCCCTCACACATCCACACCTCCATGCCACAACACCCTTGGGTAACTCTAAACAAAATGAATTCGAGTTTCCCAAGAAGGATCAATGGGTAAAAATATTAGTATAGGGCCCATTCCTGCAAGGTGCTGAGTACTTCTATGAGGTGTTGAGAGCCCTTGGCTCCTGCCTTAGTAGCAGTAGTTGCAGGTGCTCAGCACCGTGCAGGATTGGGACCGTACTGCCTAAAGTATGATTATAATACTACTGTATATACATCACTTTAAAATAGTCATACATTCTGTAGACTAACATTTCAGGTAAAGACCATCTTTAGTGTTCACTGTAGCTAAGGTTATGACAGGTTTAAAAGCATTACAGTTTTAACTTAATAAGCTATCACTTAAATATCTGTTTTATAGCTGTAGCAGTACCACAAAAATGACAAATTTATGGATAAAATTATGGTGTATTTTCTTGGGGGCTTACTTGAAGACAGTTGCCTTATTATGGTTCATTTTTTATTTGAAATTGCACATCCATATAACCCCAATGAGACTGAAGACCTTGTTTCCAAGTCCTAGTATATGCAACTGAGAAGTCACTGGCACGACAGTGTTCTTATATTACAATTACTAGCATATTGGACTAGAACCTAAATCAAAATCTGCACTGTTTAGCTTCTGCGACATGCTACATACCTAAATATACCAAGCCACTAAACTGTGACGTCCTTCTCGAAAGAATCACCTCCAGAAGGAAATGCTGCCACATTTCAAATATGAAATGTCATATTTTAGACAATGCAATGTCATTCCACTGGTCACCGCTTTCATCACTCACCACTTACACTTTCAACAGGAACTTGGTTCTCCTGGAAGGTGCCAGATAAGCCATTCCTGGAAATTCCAGTCCTTTAATTATCCATAGAACAAATACCAGGCTTCGCACTGCCCCACCAATATGCCTCAACCTTGAACTATAAGGAACACTGCAAGAGTTGTGAAGTTAGTAAACATTTTATGCTTATGCGTTCCTTATCCTTTCTGCTGAGGTTGCCAAATGATGCTTTTTGTAATGCTTTTCTGTACTAGGAACTGAAAGTTGTGACACAGAGGCTACGGAACAGTCTTCACACAGTAAAAACGTTTGGATACTACCTACTTGGGCAGCATTGTTACCAGTTAGCTGTGAAGGGATTTATATCCTACCATGCATAGGTGCTGGAACTAGGGGTGCTGCTGCACCCCTTATCTTGACGATACCAAAAAACCACATCTTTTAAGCCTCCAGTTTGTTCGGCCCAGGGCACAGTTATTGTGAACAGGATGCACCCTCAAGTTGTTATTATTGGTATGACATTACAAAAAGCAATCTTTTAAAACTGGTTGTCTGAAGGACAAAATGGCAGATAAAATTCAATGTTGATAAGTGCAAAGTAATGCACCTTGGAAAAAATAATCCCAATTATACATACAATTTAGAAAGTGTCTAAATTCGCTGTTACTACTCAAGAAAGAGATCTTGGAGTCATTGCAGATAGTTCACTTAAAACATCTGTTCAGTGTACAGCAGCAGTCAAAAACACTAACAGAATGTTAGGAACCATTAGGAAAGGGTTATATAAGATGACAGAAAATATCACAATGCCACTATAGAAATCCATTGTACACTTACCCCTTGCATACTGCCTTCAGTTCGGTCGCCTCATCTCAAAGAAGATATATTAGAATTGGAAAAGGTGCAGAGATGAACAAGGATTAGGGATGTGGAACAGCTTCCACAGGAGAAGAGAATAAAAAAGAGTGGGACTGTTCATCTTAGAAAAGAGAAAACTAAGGGGGGATATGACGGAGGTCTATAAAATCATGACTGGTGTGGAGAAAGAGAACAGGGAAGTGTTATTTACCTCTCCCCATAACACAAGAACTAGGGATCACCTGATGAAATTAATAGGCAGCAGGTTTTAAAACAAAAGGAAGTATTTCTTCACACACAATGCACAATCAACCTGCAGAACTCGTTGCCATGGGATGTTGTGAAGGCCAAAAAGTATAACTGGGTTCAAAAAAGAATTACATAAATTCATGGAGGATAGGTCCATCAATGGCTATTAGCCAAGAGTGTCAGGGACACAACCCCATGCTCCAGGTGTCCCTTAACCTCCAACTGCCAGAATCTGGGACTGGACGACAGGAGTGACTCACTCGAAATTGCCTTTAACTGTCCATTCTCTCTGAAGCATCTGGCATTGCCCGCTGTCAGAAACAGGACACTGGGCTACATGGACCACTGATCTAACCCATTATGGTCATTCTTACGTTCTTATAAGTAGGCAGAATGATGTTACAATTGTGTTCACAGTTCTAAAGCTATTCAGAATTGTTTCCCTTTTTAAGCTTCCCTGCTTTTGTAAAAACAAACTGCTGTATCTATATTCTTTTTAAATCGCATTTCTGTGTTTTCATTAAAATACTATATTGCCATTACCCAATTCATTTTTTAAAGAACAGCATTATACTCACATTTTTTATATTGCATTGTCACTACAACACCTATAGCACAAGGGGGCTCTGAGCTGGTTGAAGTCTCTAAGTGCTACTGCAGTACAAATAATAAATAATGTCAGAAACTATATAGTTGCCATTAATGCTCCAAAATACTGACATTGTTAAATGAAAGGGAAGGAAAAATATTTCTTAAATTATTGGAAGATATATTGGATTTTTAAAAAGAAATTAAACCCCTTCCTGCCCTTCTTTACTCCCGTTCTATCATTTCCCATTCTTTTCCTACCCCTCCATCCCGTGCCCCGCCTTTTCTCCCTAGAGGCCAGCCATACTCTTCTCCCCAGAATAACTACTATATTTTGTTTACGTGTTGATTCTTCTGCACTGCCAGTGATCCACTGGATTTAGGCCCTCATTCTGCATTGGCATCTGTGTGGCTGGACCACAGCACCCATATGAAGCCACATGGATGGCAGTGGGGTTCTGCGTGGGTGCAGCTATTTGCTCACATGGACCACAATGCAGGATGGAGACCTAATTCAGAAAAGCAGTTAACCACATGGTTAGTTAAACTTTGATGAGACTTAAGCACATACATAGGTACTTTGCTGAACAAGGATGAGTTGAGCAGATGCCTAACTGCTTTGCTAAACCGGAGCCTTAGTTTCTCATGAGGCTAGTACTAATAGTCTTTTATTTATTTTGTCTTTTAATCTGAACTATTCACTCAACCCTAATAAAACATCCCAGGCAGTGTGCATCAGGATGGTTATAGTACTGCAGGGGTGGTTTGTGTCACACATCTTTTGGTCTTGTGTCTTATGCCCTCTCCTAAAGCATGCTATAATTGCAAAAAAATGTTTTGCCTGTCATACTTATTGCTTAAACTGTAAACCTCTTGTCTCTTGATGAGCCTATCCTCTTTCCTTCTCACAAAATGTTGGCAAATGTTTCTCTTAGCGCAAGAAAGATCAATAATTGTTGTTTTTTCTTCTTCCATACCCTGACCACGCAGACAAAGTCAAGGTCTCCTCCTGAAATATCATCATTCCTTCCATGTCCACTTGTGGAAGAGTAGTAGGTCACAATCCTGGTTAGAATTACAAACAACATTACTCCACAGTGGCCTTTAACCCTATTTGTACACATCTTTGTTCAATACAAGGCTCATTTGTAAAGCTCTTAATTAATTCTAACAATAATTGTCAGAAATCTGAAATGATGACTGGTCAACAGTTTATTGCACTCCATGAATTCTGTTTTCTACAGAATATCTGCATAACATCAGTTCAAAATCATGTGTCAATACTTTCTCTTAGGACAAAATTCTCCTCTCCATTTTGTGCTGTAGATGGGACATCCTCATTTGAAACAAGTACAGACTAGGGTCTAGGGATTGTCAGTGTGACTAAGTAATCCCTATTGAGGAGTGGAAATAATTTTGCCAATGGGGAGAATAAAGTTGAAGTCCTAAATGGAACAAAAATGTTTATGACCATTTAAATCTCTTAGTGCAAAAAACATCTACCAAAGATATTTTCAATGATTTTTAACCTCCCAGCTTTGCCCTATGTAACCTTAGAGATGTCTTTAACATCAGACCTTCAAGCAGAGGATACACCTGAGGTGAGGTGATCCATTAACAGTGTGATCCCAGGGTATTGTATTGCTTTCTAACAATCTTTCTAAAAGTTCTCCTTTTCAAAAGCAATAATACTTTGGATTCACACTATGATCCTATATACGGTGGTAAAAAAATGGCATCAAATTAAGTTTTGTCAATATGGTTGTGGTGGTGTAACCGAGTGCAGGATTTGGCCCTCTGAGGAAGGAAGAAAGTCCCTATAAAATATGGAGAGTTGAACTTCTGCTCCTAGACCACTGGAGACAAAGCACTGTACATTGTGGAAGGGTGAAATGTTTAGGATAAATGGAGAGAAGAAACGTTTAAACACATCCAGGCCACTCAGAATAACCATTCTTTCCACATTTAGATCCCTCCTGAAAAAAACACTTCTTCCATAATGCCCACGAGCAGAGTTCATTAATAAATATACCTTTAAAAGTAAGTTATTCCCTTTTCTGGATTTCCCAGTGTGTTTCAATCTTATCTATGCCTGCCTTTTATGTCACAGTCCTACAAGCTACTCTGGGCAGGCACAGAAGTCCTGGAGTAACTTGCAAGATCAGGGCCTTAAATTGTAAGCTGAGGGCAGAAGCTGTTTCTTGTACAGCACAAAACATGTGGTAACCTAAACAAATAATAAATCATAACTATAGTGGTAATAATGATATGTAGGGCCTACTCTTCCAAGGGACCAAGATGAGAGCCCTAAATAGTGGCATGAATAGACAGTAACTTTGAAAAAGGCCATGTGTTTCACCCTCCTGACTTAGAAGCAAGTTTCCATATCAGTCACAATAAGGCAGAAGAACTGAAGAAATGTTGAATGAAATGAAAAATGACAGTCCCACAAAGTAATATATATTGGTGCAATGGTCAGTATTTAGATGCCTCAGGGTTGAAGTGTCTGTCAACGAAAAAAAGAGGGATTTTTTTTAAATGACATCCATTTATAGTTTAGACTGTAGATCAGGGTCTAAGCCAAAACTAAATGTAATAACCATATGGTATAAATTACAGGGGAGGGCAGCTTCACCACAATATATAAACAAATTCTTGAGACACCTAGGTTTGTTTTTGGAGATAGAGGGGATTTATGGTGAAAAAGCAGGAAGACTGGATTAATATAACCCAGAAAATGGCTTTTGTATTGAACCATACAGCCTCTTTCTGTTCCTAACATGTCCTATGTTCTGTTAGCCTGTATCACTATGACATGTTGCCACTGATAACGTCAACACCAGCATCATGAGCTTTCAGACACAGACAGTTCTATACTTTTTTAACAAGCAACCACAGTGTCACTTGTACCTTACCAATTCCTCCATAAAAGCATCTGGAGGCCTGCTGGTTATACTTATAACACTACAGTTGAGAATGCTTATCATATAGCAGCCACCAAGCAGTTGAAACAATGCTTGTTAAAATTCAGCTGATCCTCATTAGGGTGAATGAGAGTCTAATAACAACATGTATTTTGCAAATTCAGCCTTTGCAGAGTCTATATTAGGGTCAAAACTCTAAATTATATTTGTTTTTATTTGTGGTTTTGGGTGTAATGTAATTTTATGCTAACTGTGATGTATTGTCAATATCTAAAAGTAACAGTTACTTTACTTCAGACTCTGAGAAGGCTAAGCAAAATGCCAAGCAAATCAGTTTGCATCAGTACAATTTAGAGGGAAATCTTTACTCCCAATGTCAAGTCTGAAAGCTGTCTTCAGAATTCTAGAGATCACAACCTCCCCCATGTTTTCTTTTACAGAAGACCATGTTTTATCAGATTTAATGCAGGTTAACATAGCATGTCTGACTCCATCGGTCATGTCAAGTTACATCATAGAAAAAGAGGGGAGGAAGGTCAAAGAGCTTGGTTCATAGCTTTACTATTCCCCTAGGAGTCACAAAAGCATTTCTATAACCTACACAGCATGGCAGCACTACAGTTTTCAGCTGTAATGCCTCATATGTTCTAGGCCTTGAAATTTAGCTTGATATTCTCAACCTATGTCTCTTAATGGTTAATTTGTGGTATGTCTTACAAAGAGTTTAGCAGAGCAGCCACTAGCTACATGAGGCAACAAAGTGAGACACTCAGGCCCTTAACTGCACAAATCTCTAAAAGATGGGGAATTGAAAAGAGATCTGCTGAGTCTCCATGTCTAGTAATGAAGGGAAAGGAATGGTCTTGTGCTTAAAGTACAGACTGGGGGGTTAGCAACATTACATCCTACTCTTGGCTCTGCCACAGCCTTCCAGTGTGACCTTGAGCATGTCACTTAGGGCCCAATTGCGACCTATAAACAACTGGCTGCATTGAGAATGCAGAAGTGCATCGCCTAAGTAGGCATTCCTGGAGGCAAGCACAATGCTTCATGGGACATAGAGGAAGCACAGCTACTATTACACTCTATGCTCACCATACCCTCTCCCCCATGCATGGTCAGCTCTGCTGGCCTGGTGAAAGAAGGGGAAGTCTTTGCCTGTCCTCCCTGCACACTTTGTCTAGGAATCCTAGGATTACTGACCCCTGTTCAAGCAAGCAAACAAGCAAGTTTCTTTGTGATTCAGTTTCTTGAGATGTAAAATGGAAAATACAAAGGGAAAAATCCCAAGGAAGAATGACCAGAAAAAATCCTAGTTGCCTTACACATATGAAAGTTTTTAACTCCTTATTTGTGTCATGACATTATGGCATGATTTGAAATAGATGTGTTAATTCCAAAATGACATGATCATCAAACATTGAATTCAATGCTTCAGAAATATAGATGCTGATTCTGTTGTTACAAGAGCCAGCCAAATACCATTCATGATTTCTTTCCTGTGAAGTTTAAAACATGCGGGTTAGTCCTGATCAAATTCATACATCTTATTATTCTTTAAACTGTGCTTAAAATATTGTATGTACCATAAGATGACAAAGTGTAGTCCAAACAACTGTAAGTATGTTTTACAGTTTGGGGGCAACATTGGAAATGGAACAGTGCAGAGTTTGGCTCCATGTTTATTTTTCCACTCAGTTTTAGTAATGCAGGCTTCTCCCATCAACTTTCTCATTTTCCGTTTGGCTGATGTTGCATTGTCTTGCATTTTCAATGGCACTGGAATTACCAAGACTGCTTTTGTTTAACACTAACACTGAGCTGAAAATTACATAGAGGACTGTAATGCCAAAACAACTTTTCTTTTGCCTCCAGAGTTGGCCAAATCTTTTCCTCATGAAAATTGGCAGGAAGGATTATTTTAGGAAGAAATCACCCCCAGATTTTCCTCATGGAGATTTCCCCACAGCATATAATTAGAGTGGGTGTTTGGCTTATGGAGTTTAAGACTGTACAATCTCCCCCAAAACTGGCAGACCTATGGGAGTTGCTGGGATACCAGAGCCAACTGTGCAGAGATTCTGGACTCTCATTTCATTCTCTGGCCTCCAGCAATCCTCCCAATTTCCTGACAGTGGTGCTGCATTAGAGCCAAGCTAAGGGCCCTCTCTGACCTCAGCTGACCCTGCTCTTTACCTCTCTCCACCTCTTTCTGTCCCCTTGGAGTGAGATGTTCTTTGGGGGAGCATCTCAGTGACATCTTTTTCCTCCTTCAAATGCAAGGTCTGCATATCTGATTAACCTTAACACTAGCTATGCAAAATGGAAGAGGTTTCTTACTCCCTTCCCATACTGTACACTGTATCAGCATCTGTACACTGTACACTGATCATGATCCACCCTACAGGAATAGGAATTCTATTAAGGAGAATGTCCACTGCTTGTGAAACTTTGTAATTATATAATTCATTCCAAAACTTAGTATTAATACAATGTTTAGGATGATAAATCACACTAAGGTAGGATATGTTAAAGCTGAAAACTCAATATTTAGAACTTCCCTCTTCTGTTTCTGCCTTGAAATATTGACTCCGAGTCTGAACCAAATTACATTACTTCAATTTTACACTAGAGTAATTAGGATCATCAATTAGTCCTTAGTCTCTCTCTCTCTCTCTCTGTAAAATGTGTGTGTCATTTAGTACCATTTTTAGTATAATACAAATGGGGATTTCTTACACAAATTTACATATAGTAAATTACAGCATTTGCAGTCTTCAGACTTGCTTGAATTTTAGATGTCGTTGATATCTACAAAACAAGCCAAGTTTGAAAAAAAACCCTGTTCAGTAATAGTTTGAAAGTTATGAATGTACCAGGCTGTCAAGATGAATTTTTTTTTCATTTTATTTTTAAGATCATCTCAAAACCTAGAGCACTTGAGCGCTGTAGGAATTAGGAAATAACTTGTAAATGCTGGTTGCAGATAATTTCTTGGAGAATTTCACACCAAAAGGAAATTAGATTGCAAGCTTTTTTGGCAGAGACAATCTTTTTGTTCTGTGTTTGTCCAGCACCTAGCACAATGGGGTATGGTTCATGACTAGGTCTCCTAGGTGCTACAGTAATAACAAATAAAAAATAACTAATTTATCTGAGCAACTGTAAAATGTGGGGAGAGTGCTTACAACAGAAATTGCGCTTTAACTTGCTTTCACTATAGTGGTTGGGATAATTCTAATGAAGTTTACATTACTTGTGTCCTTCAGAATATTTTTCAGTTGCTTTAGATGAAAACTTTTGAAATATGTTTCCATACAGTCTGCATTTCCTCTTAAAGTCATGCCACTTTATATTGCTCTTTAGACATGCTTACAGTCCATGTACAGTATTATCTAATGCACTCTATGTTTTTATTAATGTTCTACAGTTCCGCTCATGAGTAATCTTTGTTTTCTTGCCACGTAAGTATTATTTCCACTGTGTATTGGATTTTCACTATGGTATATTCTGGAGTTCTAGCCTATATTTCCCTTTAAAAATAATAATTCAAAGACAAAACAAACAAAAACAACAAACCATTGAAACTGGACTTTGTACAAAACTGGTGATTTTTCCTTATCTCGTCCACCCTATGCCAGCCAACTTATGGCACTGCTTGGGAATGGACACTCCCCCATCTTTGACAGTGTACTAAGGCTGAAAACCCCATTCATTTTGCCTCCTTCAGTGTCAAAGATCAGCTTCTTTCTGAGACACCAGTCAGTCACTCACCCATCCAAGAGACTCCAGTTCCAGCTGTCTTAAATAAAAGCAGATGTACTAGCAAATTATCAAAACAGATAGAAAAATCTCAACATAAAGGCATTTCATCAGATCCTACAGAAAATATCACTAAGAGCAGTGTAGCTGGGACTGAATTGTGACTGGGAGACTCACAGTTCGGTCTCTACTTTCCCCTTGTTCCACAGGGGAAATAAATTGCACCTGCCCTTTTCCTGGCACAGCTTACTTCCCCTCTCCGTTCTTTCTCAGTTGGGCTGGACACCGGGGTGAGATGGAGAACCAAGTCTCAGCCTATGCCCCACCTCTTCCCCCATTCTCTCATTCACCTGCACAGGAGGGAACAGGAACCCCCGTGTTGGCTACTCTCCCCACATTCTGCTGCCTGCAATATGGATAACCCATGCAGGAAAGTAAGGGAGCTCCTTACACCCTCTTGCTTCTATGTTCAGGAATGTAGCCAGGGTCACAATCTAGATTTAAGGGAGACAAAACTTGAGTTACAGAGTATGGATATTTTATCTACAGTACAGAAGAGAAAAGTCATTTTCCTTTCATAGCCTAAAACTGTGCCTGCAAGGCCTGCAGCCTATCTGTACCCCAAACTCCTTTCTCAGTTATTTGGCTCATTCAGTTTATATGAAACCTCTGATACTGTGGTTTTGAACCACCAGCAGTCTCTATTGACAGTCTTGGTATACCACAGAATGAAATATTTTAGGAACCAAGCTGAGGGAAGTTAAAGGTGGAGAAGAGGTGATCCATGAAATGATCTTTCTCTTATGTAGTGACCTAAAGGTCAGAGAACCACTGTACTAAACAAGGTCCTTTTTTGTTCCCAAACATGCCATGCATGGATATTCCAGCTTTCCATCATCCTCTGAAATCAGTTTTAGCTAACTCTTGATTCTACTTTATCTTTCATCTGTTTCACCTTTCACATAATTCCCAATACCAGTTCATGACAGGTGAGCTGAGATGGTCAAAGGAGTCTGATGAGTTAACATGATCGTTGTTTCTGAATGACGTTCATTTAAACAAGATTGGTTGGTTTGATATTTGACCTACTTTTTAACATATCTGCTTTTTAAATTCCATCGAAAACTTTATACAGTGAGACATCATCAATTTGTACAAAGCAGTAGGAGCCCTATTATAAGATTACTGTATTTTGTGAACTAGGAAGCAAAATAATAAAATAATAATAATAATAATAGGATGTAAAAAAGGGTCGTGAATACTCCATTACAAAATGCACCTCATTTTTTTGGACAAGTATAGCTTAGTTTTAACTTTTTGTGATAATATTTCATAGCCTAGTAGTAAATGTACTGTAGTATATTTTGTAAAAGTAATAAACTGTTAATGATATGAGACCTCGCTGTTGCTCTTTGCTATTAAATCTTTGCTGGAAAGTGAAATGAGGCTGCCAGTTTTTGTGTGAGAGTTATTGGGTATGGGAATTAGTGAAGTGAGAATTAACCACCTCAGATTCTACTGCCTGTGTGTAATTTTCTAAAACAAAAACTTTTAACACTCGTCATTTCCTATTGGCCAGAGTTTGAAAAGATGCTCAACAGTACAGTATATGACATAATATACCCAAAGCTTCTGCCCAGTATGAATTAATTCTGACAATTCAGGAGTGTAATGTTCCTTCTAAGGGGCTTCTTAACATGGCACCGACATAGACTCTCCAAACAGGGCAACGACATGGAAGTAGGAAAAGGGAAGCCAATAAGCCAGTGTTTTCCATCTTGGGAGTGGGGGTAAATCAGACTCCTTGAGGGTTCCAGATTAGCCTAGAAGAGGTGTGGGGCAGAGAAGAGGAACAGGGGACAGCAGGACAACACAGAAGGAAAGGAATGTGTTTTCCAGTGTGTATGAATGGCTGTGGTCAGTACTGAGTGCAAAATACTAATGAATAATTTGTAACAATCAGAGCTGCGCACATAAGTGATTTTCGTTTTGGTGGCAATTCCAAAAAAGTGGGGGGTGGGGGAATCATGTTGGGTCAATCACAACATGAACTTTTTCAGAATTTTCAGTGAATTAAAAAGTTTTTAAAAAATCTTTTCACGTGGAACAATGGGTTTCCTTGTGATCTTGAGTATTAAAAACTTTAAAAAAAAATAAAAGTGGAAGGAAATTTCTAAAAAGTTTTTCCAAATTAAAACTCAAAACGTCTTGTTTCAAAAATGTAGAAATGAAACCTTTTAATTTTTTTGGAGTTTTGTTTTTAGATGGGTTTTTTTTTTCTGAAACAATTCAGTGAATCTGATACAAATTCACAGAATGTTTCAGTTGCCCTGCATCTGCATTTTTCATTGAAAAGTAATAAGAAAGGAGCAGTAAGAATGGGGAAAGCTGTGTCTATTCTCTTTCCTCTCTGCAATTGTGCTGATCTGGGTATAGTGACAGGCAGCTTCTTGAAACCCACAGTCTTCTTGTGACAGGTTTCAGAGTAGCAAATTTAGTTTGCAAATTAATTCCAGTTCAGCAGTTTCCCGTTGGAGTCTGTTTTTGAAGCTTTTCTGTTGCAAAATTGCCAAAATTTAAGTCTGTTACTCAGTGACCAGAGAGTCCTCTTGTGATGGCCTCTAATATAATTAGCTAGAGAAGCCACTCGTGGACCCAGGAGTCTGTGTCCTGGTTCCACAGAGCCACCAGTGGTTGCCGTTAGTGGTAAATGAAGACAAGATTGTGGATTTCTTACTCCTACTGGTGAGCACTTACTTATTGGAAGAATCTCACTGAACTCTGCAGAACTGATTACTTTTGTGAGTAAACATATACAAGAGTAAGTAATGATTCTACAATCTGACCTTGGGGAATGAGCAGGGAGCAACAAACAAGAAAAAGGGTTAAAAATAAATAAAAACAGAAATCAATAAAAGAGAAAAAAACAAGATGAGAGAGGAAAAAGAATGGAGAGAAAGGGAGAGGAGAGAAAGCAAATGGGCAGAAAAAAGAAAAAGCATCTCTGTGCTATACCCTGGCACATGAGGACACAGTGGGATGGCCATCCGTCCATCCTTCTATCTACCACACAGAGGGGTGCCAACAGGCTGAGATCCACTGAGCTACACATTGCTGAGCATTGGATCCAACGTAACCCTCTCCTCCATTGTATTCTGTCCTCTTGTGGATAAGGGACGAAGGTGAGGACTTTCAAGTAGTAGTAAGCCAAGATGCACTCTGGGACTTTCAGTGCGCTGGGATACTACAGCATGGCAAGCTGGTGCACTGTAGATTCATGCTTTGGCTTGCCATGCAGTCATTTCCTGTGTAGACAAGTCCTCAGGCTGTGCACAAATATTTACCCCACCTCACATGCTCCCACTAACAGACATACAAAAATACAGTGCAGTGTTCTTGTTCAGGAACAGTGCCAAGGATTATTTATTTATTCTGGAGAGGAGACAAAGAGGAATCGAGTCTCTTCTTTACAAGAGCTCCTATAGGACACAAGTGAAAAATGGCATGCTGACCACAGTCCTGCAGGTCCCCCAAGGGCACTTAACTGCAGGAGACAATGTATTGCAAGGCCAATTTTCCTTGACTCTTTGGAGGATTTTGATGATTGTGAGTCCCTGTCAGAAGGCCCTGCAGGGATTTGTACATTTCAGCCATCTCCAATGGGATTCCTGAGAAAGTTAGCCTGTGTGAAACTCTCACAGACCTCCGGCGAGTGACTCTCAATGTCCACTACGAATGTAAATCCCAGGGGATATGTTGCTGCTGCTGCCGACGTGGGAGGAAGTAACGGACATAGCCTGCGTGTATCTGCAGTGCGCCTGTGTGGAATAGCTGCTGTGTTTGTGTCCGACCCTGTGCAGCAGAGCCACCGCTTTTAAGCAGCTTTTAGTCCTCTCCAAATAGCATGGGCCTCACGTTTACTAACACAGCATTTACAGTCCCTTATCATCATTATTACCTATGTACTGTGTGTTGAAACATCATTATTTAAAATTTACAAATAACAGACTTAACCTTTAATACAAATTATGTTATTTCTGTCTTAATCCTAAATTCTGTGAAAATTGACCCAGGCTACGCACCAAAGTGGAGATCCAGCTCTGTGCAGAGAGCCAGCACAAGGCCACAGCACTTAAATTCTACATAACCTCTTAAATTAAGGCATAGGGAGATTTAAGAGCGCCATATACCTTGTGCTAGTCTTCTGCACGGTGATGAATCTCACTCACTCAATAAAAGTTATTGTTCCTGGCATGCAGCCGAATAGCAATGAATGTGTTACAGTAATAATTAATTAATTAAATAAATAATCATAACAACAGTTATGCGTGCACATAGAGGAGGAACCATTTTAAATAAGTGACAGAACTGCACACTGCAAGTGGGAGCTAGGACTCAGATGACAGAACGAGAACCTTTCCACAGCATTATGAAGCAATGGTGACAGAGGATTCTAATTTCAATATTATTTGAAGGACATTCCGGGTACATAAAGCAGTCTGCAGGAAATCGAGCCTGCTACTGCATCTAGATCTATTTGTTTCATGTAGAAGCGTAAGGAAAAACAGCTAATAATACACTGTACAAATGCAGGGTGGAAGGGTGGGGAGTATTTAATATGTGAATGTATTAACAGAAGCTTCATAATGACTCTCTATTTAACATGCATACTATTTGTACTTTGAGACGTCTCAAACTAGATTGTAATGACAGGACAAAAAAGATGCATCAAGGGTACTAATGGGAGCTAACTACCCTAGGACTGGAAAGTAAATATCCTCCTCATGCCAAAACAGATTTAAACAAACTACTCTTGGACTAATCTATTCAACAAACAAGAGCTGTTCATAACACAAAATTTTCCTGTCATGAGAAATTTTGACATTTTGAAATTACTTTCCATTCTGAACTGGAACAAAAAGTCAAAATATTAATTTTTTTTCACAAAATGAAAAGTTTGAAAAGTTTGGAATTGAAATGCTAGACTGGAAAATTTCAAGATTTTCAATCAAAATGAAGTAACTGGACATTAAAAAGGTACTTTTTGTTTTGAATCAACATTTTGAAAAAAAAATTTTTTTGAATGGCCACCTTGAAATCAAAAATGTGGTTTTGATTTGAAACATCCATTTGAAAAAAAAAATGTAGTTCCAAAAAATAAAAAAATGGTCAGAACAATTCAGATGAAACCACATTTTTCAATGGAAATTTTTTGACCGTTTCTACAACAAACCACATTTTTAAAGCGACAGCAAGAAAATTGGACACCTGGCCACTTCTGCAGTTGTGGAGGTCTCAGTGGAAGCAGTATGATTCTGCAACACAGGAGGCTGGGTCATAATTTGGAGAGATCTCACATGGGGTGCACATCCCTGTATACTAAGGAGCACAGCTCTGGGGGGGACTCCCAGAGTGTTGTAACACGGGTAGTTTGGCAGTGTGGCTTGGGGAGGAGCTGGAATGGGGCTAGTGGATCAGCCACTACACAACTCCACAAGCTATTGTCCCCGAGAAGGAGGAGCACATGGGCCACAGGAGTTAATGCTATTAAGCATCTCTACAGCCTGGTGGGAAAGATGTCTTTCCCTGCTGAACCCATCAGCACGCAGACAAGCTCCTCAAGCTTTGGCTTAAGAAAGGATTTGCCTTATAGAGACTCAAGGGAAAAAAAAATCCTTCCATTCAGTGGGATCAATAATCCATGTCTTAAAACAGCTGGATATTTAATAAAGGACTGAAAGAATACTGTGGGGAATAATCCCGCATTAACAATCGGATGGATTATATGACATAACAAATACAAATAAACAATAATTATTAATTAACAAGACTTTTCCATCTCAAATGTCCTTGGGGCAGATTACTCTAACAATGAAAATAACGGGGAGGATTGGAACTTGATCAATCTATAAAGCAACCCAAGAACACAAATCTTGAGTGGTACCAACTGAGCCATCTAACATGGGTAGAAGGCACTATTTTTATAGATTCAATATTTTAGTAGATATTTATTACAACAGAATTAATTCTTGTAATTAATCTATAAAATTACTTACACTTATACAGCACCTTTCTTCCAGAAATACAACAAAGGGCTTACAAAATTTATACTTCTTTGTAAACTACATATAGATACCACTTCATCCATAACTGAAATGTAACCACTTTAGGGCGAAATGCTGCAGTTGCTTAACAGCGCAAAGAAAACCTGCCAACCACATAGGCCAATAAGTGTCCAGTGGAAAATGGGAGGGGAATTCAGGTTAGAATAACATAATTTATCAAACTGGAATCTGGCCAAGACGCTCGATCTTACACTTCTGCTCTCATGAAAAAGGGCCATGGGATCTTTAATGATTACAAGTGGCCATGATCTCAGTTTTGCATCTCATCTGAAAGCCATGGTCTGCTGCTCTCAATTACCTGGTTGGTTGCCAAGAAAATACAATTTCTTAATCTGAGTTTATTGCTTTACCAGGTAAATTTTGCTGCATTGTCTATGATATTGTCAAATATAACAATATCATTGGGTTTTCTTCATACTTTTGCCCTGTTCCTGCCTACTGGAAAACCAAAGAAATGTCTCCTTTTTTCTAACAGATTGAACTATTTTTGTGGTCTATTTTCAGATGGGGAGGGAGCGGGGGGAGACACAGTAAATACGTAGGATAGAAGGAGCATGTCCGGTGCGCCTGTCCAGCTCCTACCCTCTGTTATTGTGCATGCTAATGTTGGTATTATGGCTAACTGCCATTCAGCTTTGCTTGGATCTAGTTAAAAGCTAGAGAATCCATCTTCTCATTCATTCCAGCTCTGTGCTGCTGGGACACCACAAAACACTGCCTGCTTTTGTGAGAGCATACTACAAAGGCAGGGATGGCACTGCATACTAATTGACACACTTTAATGACTTCTCTCTCTTTCTCTCCCCCATCCCCTCCTGAAATGCCTGCCCCTAGCTGATGAGGTTTGCTACCATGGAAACTGAGTCTCCAAATGCGCAAAACCTGCCATATCAACATTTTGAGCAAATTCCACTGGTGAATCTTAAAAGTAGACGGTTGGAGGAAGGGCACAAAGAAAGGGGGAGGAGTGGGAGGTAGTGGCTGTGGCAGAAGTAGTGGTGTATGTGTGTAGGGGGGGTTGGCTGATATGTATTTATTTCTAGGACATCACACACACCATGACTATAGCATACAGAAACATTCACACATATCCAGAGTACAATAAATGGAAAACTATCAGATTCTTTCAGTGTCACACATATTGTTGTCTTTAAACAGCTGAGTTAAGCTTTTCTCCCCCTATTTATAATTTGGAGCTCGTAGCCTCATATTTTTACAGACACTACATTTCAGAGGGTGACTGCCAGTTTTTGAAAATATACTGCAGACCATTAGTATCATGCTTACAGGACTGGCGGTGGCTAGACTCCCATAAACAAACGGATTTCTATTGTTCTGAGACGCAAACTGAGCCATCATCTTGCAGGGAGAAGGGGGTTAAAGCACTTTTTTTTTAAACTCATGTTCAAAGGACTTTCTTCAACAGCCAAGGTCTGGGGCAACAGGAACCCTAGAGTGTGCTCATTTCTGTCTCCTTGGGATTCCTAAACATATTCGGGGGGTGGGGGGAGGAGGGGGTAGGGTGCTTTCACCTCTTCCTGAATAATTTCCAAAGGCTCTGCTTTCACAGGAAACTTTCCCGTGCTTCCTCTTTATTTGTTAGCTGTCATGAAAGCAATGTGCCATCTCTTTGGATGTAACCTTTTACGTCAGAATTCCACACAACATGACTCATTACTGCATTGAGCCTTCATGGAACATAATGTTGATAAACCTGTTTTGCTCACAAAACAAAACAAGAAAAAATGTTCTTCTAGGGGAATGTTCTTAAGAACTGAGACCAGTTCAGCACTTTTCTAAAGGCAAACCAGAGCTGATTATGTCCCAGGCAACCCCTCTCATGCACAGGGCTTAACAAATGTTTTAGCTCTTTTT
The DNA here is from genome assembly GCF_965152235.1 of Eretmochelys imbricata. NCBI lineage: Eukaryota > Metazoa > Chordata > Testudines > Cheloniidae > Eretmochelys > Eretmochelys imbricata. The sequence goes on from NC_135576.1 coordinate 91,135,218, forward strand.
TCTGTGTCTGGCATTACTGACAACTCAAACAAACCAGCTTAATGCTGGGAACTCATTTAAGATCCAAGTCAGAATACCTCGTGGAGTTAAGTGGTGTTTAGATTTGAAGCTGACGTACCAAAGGATACACAACAACAGGCCCTGCTTGGCATTCTGAGGAAGCAAAGAGCACAGAGAAGAGAGGGTTCTTACTCTACAGCACCAGGCTGAATACAACAATATTACAATTAGCAGGAAGGAGGTTCTTTGTTATGACAGATATAGAGAGTGCAACCCCATTCCCACTGTGATTCCCCTATTTATCTGGTACCAGCAAAATTAGCCTTTTACTTGGATTTTCACTTTCTGGGTGCTCTTCCATATGCCCCTTTAAACCTGATTTTGCACCCATTGAGGACACTGGAAAAATTCCCACTGGATTAAAAAGTAACAAGATTGGCCCCTCAAAAGACTGCAATACTCCAGGTTTGTCACAGCTATTGATAATACTGTGAAGATTACAGGAAATACAAAGGGAGGGATTTAGAGTCACTTACAGAAATATAACTTAACCTAGTTCCAGGTAACTGTTTTACAAAATCTACAGAATCCATGCACAGCAAAAAACAGAACAAATCAAATGAGAATCATGTTATCAAACAAGAAATTAAATTTGATGGCAGGCAGGAGCACATGCTGTCCCCAAAGTTTAGGCCATAAAACAATTTCCTATTCAATAGCATTATACATGTTTGAATTATTAATTTCTAGGGGGCAGAAATAAAGTGACTTTATTTTTATGTTCCCTCTTCTCTGTTGATAACTGTAGCACCTTTCATATACTAAACAGTGATTTAACTAGTATTTAAGGCTTTATGATATATGAACAAAGAAGGGGAAATATTTTCATAGTCTAATTATCTTTTTTTAAAAACCACATTTTCATCCAGCCCATAAAATGTAACTATGCTGATTTTGATCTGTAACTTGTATATAGGGTGGTCTTCAAATATTTGCAATGTCAGATATTTCAAATCATGGACCATCACATGGCTATTTTTTTTCAAGATGCTATGAAACCAATCCTGCAGCTTTTTCTTATCTAAGAAACCATATTGATTCCTCAGATGAGTGAGTGTGGCATGCCCTTGAAACTGGAAAACATAAAAAAACAACCTCAGCAACACTCTCTTAATAATCCCACATTTCGGAGTCAAGAATAGTAGGTTACAACTGAATCTGTTTTGAAGTCATTTCTGATTATAAAGAGAATGGAGGGTAATATTGATACTGAATTTGTGTGATACAATGTTACACTTAGGAGAGCTCTGGACAAAATTGTGCTTCATCAGAGGCAGTGGGACTGTGACTATGAAAAGTGTAATGTACCCACTGGCACTTTTGGGGTAGGGAGAGAGTATGCATAGGAAGTGGCTACAGCTAAATCTTTTAAGTGTGATGCTAGTGCAATTTTGCTGACCTCCCGGGGGAATGTGTCCAACCAATACATACATGGCCCATCTCGGTATGCTAATGTTAATGACACTACTAATTAGGGGGCTTTACCTGTGTTCTCCAACACCTGCTGCTAAATTACAGATGTCATTTTCCCACCTCTAGTGCATTTATGAGGGCCCTCATAATTTGACCATAAGCATGTGTCTGAGTGAAAATGTGAGAATGCTCACTTAAAAAAGAAAGGCCTTTCTGGCCTCTTGAATAAATATCTTGTTTGACAGACACTGTTAATGCATGAATACTGAAAGCACACACTTGGCTACACATAGCAATGACCTTCAAACAGTCAACTAGAGGTCACCTGGATATGTATTAGGAGCAAGGTTTCTAAAGTCCATCAAGCACGTGAATAAGTGGCCTGGTTTTCAGAAGTGCTCAGCACCAGCTGGTCCAGAATAGAATCTTATCCATCACGTGCCTCATAGTGGGGACATATGGTAGAAAATTCCACATTTTGGGGAAGAAGGAGAAAATGTTGCTCTCGCACACAGAATTAAAATAAAATAGGGCAGCTAGAAGCTGCTCAGGGGGATAGGAAGTTTAGAACAGGTCCAGGGAGATGGATTAGTGGGCAGGTGGTATAGTGGAAGGCAAGTGATAAATGAATAGACATATGATATATATATTTATCACATGCTAGTGCAATTTATCACACGATCACATGGATATTATGTCCACCTAAATGGTACATATATTATATGTATAATATTCAGATATAGTATATCTGTACAAGATGTGCATGAATAAGTAATTAGAATTATATATAATACAGTATATATATTACATTATGAATATAATACATAATGCAATATACTACCATTATATATATTACATTATGAATATAATACCATAATGCAATATAATTACGTACATAGTAAATACACTAAAAGAGCATCATTTCAGTTGCAAAATCGAGCACTGAAAAGTTAGGAAATGCCAGAATTTAGGTTGCCCGTTCAACCCTAACTCAGCCCCATTGTGCATGTGATTATGATACAGTCTCTAATTACATAATCACATACTATATTTTCAAAAGGACTCCAACTTCATTTTGTGCACAGGATGGACAGTGCACAGGAATAGAGAATATCTTCAATATTTCTTGTTATTCTCATCATTCAACATATGGCCCTGTGCCTTACTTACTGTATACCTTATTTTGTCCAAATGTAACCTGTCTGATCACACACCATCCTCATGATTTGATTCTGGAAGCTTCTACTACTTGAGCTACTGAACGAAATACATTAGCTTCTAGCAAGAGAAGGCTTTTATTCTGTGGGGGAGGCCTCTGGAGCCAAAAACTGGGTCTGGGTGGTGGTTGAGGGAGGAGTCCAGCTTGGCTATCTCACCTCCCATTCAGGAGATGGAAGGAGCTCCTGCCCCCTGTGGTGTCCCCAGAAGGAGTGATGGGCTTCATGATCATGTGTTGACACTGGGTTGGAGGGTTGGAGGATTTGAGCATAGCCAATGTCTGGTTCCTCCCTGCTCCATCCTCCCCAGGTGCTCAGGCAGGAGCTGAGCTGCTCCAGGTAGTGTCTGCGGCTGCTGCTTTAGCAGAATTGTGGGCCCAGCCTCAAATTAGGGGTTCATGTTCAGTTATTATTCTGTCATGTGGCCAAAACTTTGCTGATAATACAAGCCACCAAAGGGAAGTGGCAATTTTCAACAGCTAAACCTGAATGGAATGTCATTAGACAAAGAAAATGCACTTCTCTAGCCCCCAGGGTTTCTTCCTACTTAATTTCAAAGACCTGATACAAACCATGAAGATGTTACAACTTCTCAAAATAAGATTGCAAGAATCTTTTATAATGAAAAGTTGTAGGCAACCTAAATATAGGAGTGTCAACCAACTCACTCATAATACTGATTACACATGCATGTGAATACACTCTCACACACAAACACATACATGCACATATAAGTGTTTCACACACGCTAAATGGGCAGGGAAGGTTTATTTCAAACTGAAGCCTAGCATATTAACCAAATAGGTCACTGGAAGTAAAAGTTGTGAAGTAGAGCAATAGAACGAGTAAGTCAATTCTGCCTTTTAATTTCATGGGTTTAATATACTCTGGAAGTAGCAAAGACAGATTTTTTAAATAGAAGAAAGAGCAGTGGAGTGAAGCATTGGATCTTACAAATTATTAGCTGAATGCTAGGAAACTTTGGAATAACAAGCAAACATTTTGTTTTGTTTGTGTTTCATGGGGGGGTGGGAGATTTGCTATTCAGAGGCTAGTCATCTTTGATCTTTAAATAGCAGTCTGGTAATAACTATAATTCAGCCTGCCTATACCCAGCAGTCTCCAGATTCCTTTTAACTTTGGGTAGTTGCTCCGCAAAAGGCAGGGGAGTATCTCTATGTAATTAAAATTACAGCTGCAGAGACCTGCTCACTGGGATTTCAATCCTGGCACAAAAATACCACTACCACCTCGAGGTTTATGAAGCTTGATTCTCAAGTTTCCCAAAGTTCCCCTGTTAAGCTTGCAATGAAGACTGGTCCTAAAACATATACCCAGAGAAATGCAGGAAATCAAGCACCTGATCTGAGTTGGAATTCAAACTGTTCCAAGTCTGAGAACTAAGAAAAATGATAAAATTATGAGGCTGACTTCAAGATAAATGCCTGCATCATGACTTCATACAGGATAGCTTTTCTGGTTGTGGTAGGGAGAGGTGAACTGAGACGAAAACATCAACCTTTTGAATAAGATCAAAAGCAGTCTCAGTTTAATATCTGTTACATCCTCTGCCGGGTGTTTTATCCAGGAGAAGGATTGGTGCCAGGAACATCCCCTAAAATTTTTCACATGGGACACCTACGCACACACAACAGCCTGACACTCCTCTTCCCATCTGAGGCATTTTCCCCGCCATCAGCCTGAACCCCCCACCAGGGTCCATACACCCTTATATCAACCCCATCCCAGGACCCTCAGCCTAGGGAGCCTCCCTGCAATCCCCAGTCCCGGAAGCCCCTGCCTCCTCCACGCTAGTGTGATGGTGACCATCTTGGCCAATACACACGGGATTTGACTGGGGATCTCCAGAGCTAAAAGTATGAATCATCATAAATTGAGCTAGAGAGACAAACTCTGTAGCTACGGCTGCAACAGACTCACAGCCTCTATAGACCAAACCCAGAAGGAGACATGTAACACACTGAACAGTGCATTATGCTGCGCATTACTAGACTAGCTGGATCACTGGTCTGACCCAGTATGGTAATTCCTACATTCCTACCACATGATATTTCAAGAGCTGTGGCAGCATCTCTGTGAGATGAGTGGAAAGAGAACTCTCCCTAGCTGAGCTAGCGGGAATTGTGCCGACCCTGTCTCGGCTGGAAGCCATGCACACCTTTCAGGGAGGGAATGGATGGAAAAAATAAAGTTTAATTCTTCCCCCTGCTTGAAAGAAATGATAAGGTGAAGAAATCAGAAGTGAGATACAGACAGAGCATAAGAAGAGCTTTCCTACCTGTTTTCATCCTTTGACATTTTATATTGAATTTACAATATTTATGATATATCAGGGAGAGTGGAAAAAGATAAGGACTAAACAATGTTTGCTGTGTCTGACACTAATCAGGAAGAACCATAACAATACCATAGATGGCTTCTAGCTACACAATTGGGATCCAGAACTAGATCCCAACTCTCTCAGAGTATCAGGTCCAAGACATAAGAAGCAAGGTCTAGTGTTTGGAGCAGAAGTCAGAGTTGAGAGTCAAACAAGGGTCAGCACTGGATTTGAATACCAGGGCACCAGCTGCTCTGGTGAAAGCTAAGAAATTATTATTCTCCATGAGAATTTGTCTAGCTGTTCAGAGTAGTGGACAGACTGATAAATAGGGAATTTATCTCATGATCTGTCTTTATTTAAGTGGTCTTCCCCAAATTTTAAAATGTCTCACTCAAGTTTCCTTTTTAGAACTAAAGATGGAGCAAACAGATTCAGATAAAATACTTTACCCATTCTTGAAACTGCTCCCAAATATGATCCACACCTGAATCAAATCTTTTTTGAGTTTTAAAACAATGCAGTCAGCCTTTTAAAAATGCACTTCCAGGTACCAGTCAGAGTGTGCAAAATAATCTGACACATCAGGGAAAAAAATACTCAGAAGATTTGCTAGGTGGAACAAGTTTGGCATTTGTACCCAAATATCTGGATGCTAAATGAGCTGAAAATATAATGTGATGCTATTAATCAACAGAAGCCGAATAGATGCTGAACAAGGAGTTAATAAATTCTGTAAGCCAAAATGATCCAGATTTTTTCCTCTTCCTTTTTATTTGTACTGCTTTTTATTTAAAAAACTCCTATGAAATTAAATGTAAAATAATACAAGATTAAGACTGACTCGTTAAAATCACAAAAATTCAGAAAAAGCTATTAATTAAAATTCCAAAAGAAATGTAACTCAGATGCGTTGCATATAGCATTTGTATTCCTTTTTTCTGATTAAATGTGTACATTGATATATTACTGTTCATATCATAGACTATATCTCAGGATCTGCAGTATAACTGAGTAAACACTGCTGTGCATTTCCGATCTTTTTGTGATTTTAACGGTGCAATCTTAAAGTTGCACTAAAGTTTTTTATTGAACTTAATATAGTTGTATCTGTTATACAACCTCACTTTCCCCTTCCTATTTCTTCATCCTACATAATAAAGACAAGAAAGACAGAAAGCAGTAGGTTTAATAATGCATGGGATGGAGGAATAGGCAAAGACACTCAGATCCAAACTCACTATTTAGTTCAGCTCAAAACTACCACACAAACACTTGTTTTTCAAAACTCAGTTTTTCCAAACATGATTAATAGACCATAGTTTTGTCTGTATGCACATGTGAGTGTATGCAAATAGTAGGAGTTGTTACACTGGTCTCCTGCCAGTCATTTTGGGTGAAATTTACCCCTCTGCAGAGGGACAATGTAAGGCCCAGGCAACATATAAAATCCATTCAAGCCTTATTTTGTAGACATAAATTGAGTTTAGGCCTCATGCTGGCCTTCCATTTCATTCTCTGTGCACTGGCTTTCCTATAATACAAATATACTTCTCCCAAAGACTCTCTCAGCGCTAGATTCTCTTCTCCAATAAAGTCCTCCGTGGCAAAAGAGTTTGGCTCTAGAATATGTGAGGAAGTCAAAGTGGATATGGGAAATTCACCTGGCCTAAAAACTCAAAATAAAAAGACTCCCAGAAATCTAACTTTTTTACTGGTGCTTTAAAAGGTAGCAGATAAGACAAGCTATTCTGCCATACTGTGAAATGAAATATTTATATCTGTTCTGATCTCACTTTTTCTTTATGTCTTCTTGTGCTAAAGATTATTTAAAATGTTGCTTGAAAAATCCAAAACACAAACAGTTCATGCATATGATATAATGCCAAGAATTCAGGACCCTGCCTCTCATCTAACCCACGAGCAGAAAAAATCTTCTAAAGAGAGATCATCAACCAGTTACACTGGACTAAATCTCATCATATAAACTACTGCAAAAGAACTTTAAATAGAACAAACTCTGGAAGATAACTCAGCACATCATCTGCCCTTTACAAAATAATGTATGCACCAAAAATCATGTCAGGCATCTGTTAAACCATTTTGCAAAGATTTATTCTTAAGACAACATTGCATTTTACTTTGTGCAGTTAAGCAGAATCCTAAGAAAGGTTGATAGTACAGAGATACGGGCAAATAATATGTAATCAATCATTTATTTGATGTATGTTGTTTCTTTTTCTGTTTGTAAACTGTCTGTGAAACAATTGCAAACTTCAACCTGATTGATTCATTATTCGAGATTTTCAAATATCTTTAGTTAATTATTTTTTTTCTGCATAAAGTTCAACCACCAAAATGAAAGGAAAGCTGGGGTGATTTCCTTGCTCTAATGGAGTCCCCTTTCTCTGGATCCTGTTAAATCAAGCCTTCTAGCAATGAGTTATCCCTGCAGCTTATAAAAATAATTCTAAGGGGAAATTTTATTTTTTCTTTATGGGCCAAATGGAAGGTATTTTCAAAACATTCCCTGGGGGAAGATGTACTCATTTCAAATAATATATTAGCTGAAAACTGTGCTATCCATTAATATACAAAATATAGTTTTCAGAAAGAAAATCTAACCATTTCCAGCAAAGCTGGGTTGTTTTTTGTTTTTTTTTTTGGCCTTATGGGACTGTTGAGGGACTGTCTCCCTTCCTAGTTGGTTGTGGGAAAGTGTTTGTGTTTAAAATGGGAAAACACATGAATATGCTCCCCAGGGCCTCTTCCCCCTCCCTCTGCAAGTGCGTGGGTCCTGCAGCATGGAGATTTTACCACAGGCTGAAGGAGATTTTTTCCCCCCTTAAATGTATCTATTAAACTCACAGTTGTAGACAGAACTAATACCATCAAAAACAAAATTTTGTGATTCACAGGGTTTCTGGGTGAAATTCTGGCCCATTGAAATCAGTGGGAGTTTTGCCATGACTTCAACACTGGCCAGGATTGCCCTATGAGAATATACATGACTCTTTTTGCCTTTTAGCAGGAATTGTAAGGCTACACATCATATTCATTTTCAATATGTAAAGCGAGATCATAGTAAATATTTTGCATTTTAAACTGTTTCAGCTCCAAGGACCACTTATCTTCAAAAGTCTCTTTACTATGTAAAAATAATATGTAGTTTGTTTCCTGGATATAAACGGTGTTGTTAAAGAGATTCACAAAATGTTCATTGGAGCAGGTTACCAACACTCACTATATAATCATGAGTCTCACAATATTTGTATTTCCTAAAGTCCCTATTCCTAGAGTTGTGTGATTATGGGTAGGCCTACATTAAGGTTGCCGATTTTGGTTGGACGTATTCCTGGATATTCCATCATCTGACATAATCTTTAATTAAGATCAATCTTACATTCCTGGAGACTCCAGGACAATCCTTGAGGGTTGGCAACCCCAGCTACACTGCAAAACAAACAAACAAACAAAACCAGCAACAACCACCTGGCAGCAGAAAGTCTCAGAGCCTGGTTCAACTGTCTTGGGCTCACAGAGCTCACACTACAGTGCTAAAAATAGCAGGGTAGATGTTCCCTCTAGGGCTGGAGCCTGGCCTCTAAGATTCACTCTGTTCACATGGGTTCAGAGCTCCCTGAGCTCCAGCCCGATTGAAACATCTACATTATTTTTAGCATCGTAGTATGAGCCCCACAAGCCTGAGTCTGTAGCCTGGGGCCCTGACACTCGCTGTCATGGGTCTTTCTTTGCAGTGTAGATGTACCCTCAGGGAAAATCTTAACTTGCTTTTTTTTTTTTTTAAAGGCATTTCTAGCCCTCATAGTTATGGCTCAAGAAAGAGAAGGGGGGCTGGGGATTCCAAAATATATTCATTTTAAAATCTCATGATTTTTAAGCCAATCCAATGATTTTGGGGGTGCCTGACTCATGACTTTTGAGTGCTTGTGGATGACAATAATGTAGGAACCCCTTGTTAAAAAAATTGGCAGCACACAGCTGTCAAGAAGAACGTTTTCTATAATGGGGCTGAAGATGGTTTGGTCCTATCCACACTATCAATTATACAATTTTAGCACTAACAGGATACATATTGCTGAAAACTCTTGTCAGCCATTGTTCAGTTTCCCACTGTAGAATTGACATGGGGCCTTAGTGTGCTCATGACACAATTCTGAAACGATGGTACAGCCATAACTCTCTGAAAGGAGATTAGTCTCAAACACATTTCTGACTTCATACAATTTGCCATCTCTCTAGCTCAGATGCAATTCATTTTCACGTGGTTCTTGGCCCGGTAATACATATGAGAACGTAGGTTTGAAAACAATTCCAGGAGCAAAACCATATTCAAATCTGTTTTTCCTTACTACTTTCACAAACAGGTTAAAAATATCACAGTAGGTTAAAAAGGAATCCTTCTCAGTCACATCAAGAGTTAAAATACAACTTAAAAGCTAACCAGATCCCTCAGCGAAGGCAGCACTAGCAGAGTTATGCCTCCATAAACATAAAGCAAAAGTTAATCTACTCGGCATGTTAAACTTTTGACCCACACAAACATACTTGGGGGAATAGTTTGATAACTGGAAAGATAATATTTATATCTCATCAGAGAGCAGCACAAAGTTGCATTATTTAATAAAGAAATATTTTAAGGTGCTTCACTTGCATGATCTCTCAGGGCTGGTACCTCTGTGTTAACATTTCAGTTGGCCTGCTCCCACTGAAGTCAATGGCAAAACTGCAATTGACTTCAGTGGTTCAGAATTGGGCTCAATGTTAGTTGAACTTAAACATAGGGGCATAGCTTGGTTGTAAATCAAATTTCATATAGGTTCCTTTGGAATATAAACTACTCATGAACCTGAAGAGAAGCAGTTTTGTGTAGGATGCCACTAAGGGACAAACAGGTAGTAATTTCTGAGGGTAAAACTGAGGACACTGAAGTAGGTAATTAGATATTCTTCTTTAGAGTGTTTCTCTGCAATATGACATTATAAGAAAGAAAGAAAGAAAGAAAGAAAGAAAGAAAGAAAGAAAGAAAGAAAGAAAGAAAGAAAGAAAGCCTCCACTCCACAGGAGCTCACTGTGACTTTTTTCTGTGGATTTGCTCTTCTCCAGTCCACGGGAGGGAAGGGAGGAGCATAAGGGTCATTGATACTTTTTCACATTTTCTTTTGGCTACTGAAAAAGAAGAAACAATCTCAGAACCCTGTTGACACCTACATCTCTTCTAAAACAGTGTATGCAGAGTATTAAAAATAAGCAAAATTGAAGGGCTGAGGTGGGCAGATCCATATTACAAGTCTTTTGGAACACTGAGACCTGGATAGCAGTGTTTTCACTGATTGACTGGCAGTCTGATATGTAAGGACCACTAAATGTTCCAGAACAAGGGGGCAACAGTTGCTCTCCTAAAAGTTGTCACCTGGTAAAGAAAAACAGCAGGACAGGGCCTTCTTAAGGCCCCTGGGCAACTGGGTCGAACAGCAAGAGTTCAAGTAAAACAAAGTATACTTGGGTAGTAGGCCCTATTTACATGCAATTTGGGTACCTGTGACTTATTCTGCCAAGTGTAGTCCCACCAGATAAGAAGCAGGGGTTTGTTACAGGGTCCCTGCTCTTCCAGTGAGTCAAAAATTGTTACAGTGAAGAGAATAAGCCTAGTTTTATACAACACACCCTCTACTTCCTCTGTTAATAGCTTTTTTATACTCATGTATTAATCTACAGAGTCAGAATTGCAGGCTTTTGCTGTGTTACTCGCTGACACAGTTCCTTCACCACCTCCAGCCATCCCCTTTACATATTATATTTCAGTTTAATCATCACTGTTCCTTTTCCACACTTCTTCACTTCTGTTAGCAGAAATGTCCCCATTGTCCTTGGACCAGGAAAAAATGTTTGTTTAGGAAAACTGCTTAGCAACCGCTTTCCCTATTTCAAGAAGAGAGGCTATTTGCATAAAAAAGCCCCCCTGTTGGAGGCTAATGAAGATTCTGTTGAGAGCTGCTCAGTGACCACCTCTCAAAAGAAACCTCCCTTTCCTCCTGATCTCTCTGGATGGCCTTTCTTTGCAGTGTCCACTTCACTTGGAAGGCAATGCCAATTTCCCACAAGGTGCATCAGTGTTCTGCAGTAGTGATGAGCTAATTCCAGTTCCTGACTGTGGTGGAAAGGCTCAGAGAGGTTTGATCCCTCAGGAACGGATTTTATTACCACGCTGTTTCCAGATTTTTTTTCATGCTGTACAACACACAAAGTGAACAACTCTGACTGTTAACCCCCTAAATTCTGTCATTTTCCAGATTGCTAATCCAAATGAATGCTTATGGGAGTAAGTACATACATTCCTGTACAGTGTCTTTCTTTTGATATCGGTATTTATACCTTGCCCATCCCCACAATTACAAAATGCTATAAGTGGTGTGCATGTAGATCTAAGTTTTCTCTGTCTGTACTCTGTCCAGGAACAGGTACCATAGGAGTCACACCTCATAGCAATCTATGTCCACATCTTTACAATGAGAAGTAAATATTGATTGAAAATTTGCTTTGAAAGACCCTGGGTGAAATCCTGGCCCTACTGAAATCAGTGCAAAACTTCCATTGTCTTCAATAAGCAGAATATGAAAACAACTCCCTCTCCTATAAACTAATGTGCAGCAAGTTTTGGTTTGTGGTGAGAAGATTTCTGATCCAAGGCATAGTCCTGTCAGATGCTGAGGGCTTAAATAGGAGTGAAGGCCTTCCAGCACCCCCAAGGAAGTGCTGAGGACCTCCCAGGATCCGGCTCCTATTTACTGGCAGCAGGCAGACTTTCTGATCAGGATTTTCCAAGCCTCTCCAGCTCTAGGGTTCACAGAACTAATTTCAGGTTGTGAATCATTGCTTTGCTCCAATTTAGACCTATGTGTGTGCTTTTGTTTTTTTAAGGATGATTTAATTTTTTAAAAAGATACTCTAAGTAAATGGATATCTGTGCTAAGAATCCCCCAAAAGATAAGTTGACACAGGTGGATGTCCTACACACAGTATACATACTGGGTCTGATTCTTCTCTTATTTGTGTCAATTGGCTGTAGCTTCATTGAATGCTATGGTATTACACTGGTGCAAAACAGAACTGATCAAAACCGGAATCTATGTCCCTTGGGAAATTCTGATTTTGACATTTGTTTTCAAACAAAATTGGAACAAAAAGTAGAAATATCAAAACTTATAGTGGAAGAAAAAAGTTCCAAAATTTTTCAATTTGGGAATGTCACAATGTTTTGACATATTTGATCAAAACAAAATTCTTTTACATTTCCAAACATTATATAAACATTTTGCTTGGGTTGAGCTAACATTAGTCTCTGTACTTGCCCGCAGTGCCTCATTGGAATTGTAGTTTGGGTGTATCATGCCTCCCCCCTTTCCTGGCTACCCTATATCTCCCAAGACTGCTGTCTCTGCATAGCTGAGCCACTGTGGTGCCTCATGGACAACCAGGGAGATTTTCAAAGACACAGAGGGCAGTTAGGCACCCAACTCCAATGGAAAATCAAATACCTGGAAGCAGAATCAGGCCCACTGTATTTGCCACAATTACTTTAGAATTTTATGTTTATTACTCAGCCCTATATTTCACCCTATTTTTCTCTCTGCCGTCCCTCAACTTTTTTTTTAAGAGTCCTTAAGCAGAATATAAGCCCGTAAAGTTAGAGTTTGATTCAAATTTTCAAGTTCATAATGAGCTAGTGGTCTAAGAATTAAGCAAAACAAATTTGTTCATCATGATTTTTAAAAAACTTTCATTTGATGATCTATTTTGTCTAAACCAGGGGCCAAATGCATCCCTGAAGTGAAGTGAAGACAATGGAATTGTCCAGTGAAGACAATGGAATTACACCAAGGATGGATTTTGCTCTACCTGCCTAAACTGTGCCCACAAAATGCATGTTTGTCTGTGCACAAAAACCACTTTGTGCACACAAATGAATAACTGTGCAGGCAGGTAGCACTCAGACACAACACTCCCTATTACATTTGCAGTGGGTCATTTTATGTGCATTTTGCATGTGCCATTTTATGACTGGTTTTGAAAATGTGATGTGTCTTCTAAAATACTGCATATATATCATAATTACTCATTCAAAATCAGTTGTGTATCATATCAGCCTCACAGATGTCTGTCTATGGTTTCTCTTCCTTTTTAAATCAAAGGAATTGTGTGATAGAGTTCTTAAGCTCCTGAAATGACAAGTCACCAACATCATGAAATCCAAAACCCAGATCTCTCAAAATACAATAGGTCAAACTCAGATGATCAACACAAGCCCAGACAGAGATGAGTTTATTATTGTGTTCTCTTACTTTAGCATCCATAATATCTCTGTACATGGAGGATATATGTACTGTAATGGCCTGCCATTGTTAGATATAGCACATTAAAGGCTCTGGGCATGTGACACTCCTTCCTCTAGCCAACTGTGTTCAGTCAGGATTACGAGGCAAAAAGAGAGAAGCTCTCTGCAAAACAGTCTTGGGCTCTCCTCCTAGGATATACTGTGTATGGTCTGTGTCAATGGAGAACAGATGGAAACAGAAATAAAAACTAAGTCTATGAACCTGTTCAACCTATGCAAAGCTGACATGTAAACCAGTATTTGAGAAATTACCACATCTGTGAGTGAACAGAGATCCAAAACCAGATTCAGCCCTGGCACAAGTCAGTGCAGCTCCATGAATGGCAAGGGATCTGTGCCCAAGTGTGCCAGCTCTAAACCTGGCCACCAGGATATGACTCTACTCTGTTGTATATAAACTCCTAATAACAGTCATAGTGGTGACCTCCTGAAAGCTCACATTAATCATCTAAAATCTTCTAGGGCAAATTCTGGTCTTGGTTATACAAGTGTAAAACCAAAGTAACTATATTGACTTTAAGGGAGATACTCCAGATTTACACTAATTTAGCTGGCCCATTATTTACAGTATATAGGATTATCATCAGTTATGTGAAACCATCTGCACACTGGTGTGTATACTCCAGGGCTATCGGAGCCCTCTGTCACACTCTAGCTCTTTGCGCAATGCAATGTGTACGTTGGTCTATGACAGAGGAGCAAAGCTGAAAAGACCTTATAGGGAAGGAGATAATTTCATTTGAGCATTAGATGCTGAAATAGCAGCTAATAAAAAGCCTTCAAACTGTGACAATTCAATACACACACCTACGAAGATGCCTTGGCAAGCTGCTTGACTCACAGCTCTTTCTTGCTTTTCCTCTGTGCAGCCTCCGCCAAACTCACCCCCATGGGTAAACAGCTGTGTACTGACAGTAGGGAGGTGTCTGCCACTACTGCCATTTTCAAACAGAGAGACACTTGTCCCTGGCTGTAAACATTTGTGCTCTGTAATTGGCTAGTTACAGCTCAAATAGATATAAACCCCAACTTTGTCTTTTTTTTAGCATCTTGCTGTCATACATTAATTCTCTTTACAAACATGCACTTTGTCCTGGAAATAGGCTTAGTGAGATCACCCTTGGGTGATTATTTTACTAGCATTATCTTTTACAAATAGTTTGCATGTTGAGTCACCAGAAAGCATATAATGGGCAGTTGCCAGGAACTGAACACTGTACAATGCTAGGATCAGGCTCATATTCTAAGGAATAACTATACATAACTGGGCCAGATTCTGGTCTCCGTTTCACCAGTTTAAAACCAGCTTAACTCCACTGACTTCAAGGGTGTTGCGCTGGATTTAGACCTATATATCTGAGATCAGAATCTGGCCCATTCTTATAGTATTTGCTAAGAATTACAGGACTTTCAAGATTAAGATGACCTGCAAAGGATTTTTTGAATGGGATTTTATTTTTTGTTGTTTTTTCTATGATGTAGAGAGTTGTTGGGTTTTTAAAATCTGTTTGATTTTTACCACAGAAATATCAGGAATGTCAAGTCTGGTCATCTTTATCATTGTGGGAGAACTTTCTTGAGGTCTCAGAAGGGTACTGAGTTCTTGCACATTAACTGAAGGGGTAGGCAGTATTTAATCTTTAACAACGGTGTCCTTTGTCCAATGTGTTCATTTACCATAGGAGTTAAACAGGAGTTAACACAAAACAAATAGACAAAGCAAAACCCCAAATAATTCTATAGTTTTATTTAAAAATCGCTCCCATTTCCACTTGCTCAGCTTTTTGAGTCGTGATATCGTTTCACTAGTTCTCCAGTCACAACTAGGCTAGACAAGACCTGAATGTCAAATGAAAAATATCAAACAAGGGGAAAAAAACAGATTTTTTTTTTCCCAAAAAAGTCTTCCTGGCCCTCTTTAAACATCAAAAGAAACAAAAATGGCCCAAGCCCTGTTTTTTGGCCTTTGCAGATCACTTTTAAGTGACTCACTCAAAGTCAAGCCAGAGAAACCATGTCACCTGACAGATTTATTATTATTAAATATTATTGTTGTTGTTCTTGTTGTATTAAACACTAGATTATACTGTTAGCATGGAGCCTTTGAAGCTCCTCAGTGCTCAAGGGAGGGAGGAATTTGTGACATCCCTTTTCGAGTTTGTCTACACAGCAAAGAAAAACCTGTGGCCAGATCAGGCTTCTGGGGTTCAGGCTGAGAGGCTGTTTTATTGATCTGTAGATTTCCGGGCTTGGGCCAGAGCCCAGGCTATAGGACCTGCGGGGATGGGAGGGTCCTGGAGCTCAGGCTCCAGCTTGAGACTGGAAGTCTACACAGCAATGAAACAGCCCTGTGTCTTGAAACCCTGAGTTGGCTGGCACAGGCCAGCCGCGGGTTGTTCTTTGCTGTGTAGACATACCCTTAGAGTGTTGTATATGCTCCACTACATGGCCAGCCAGATTAGCTGCTATGGCTTTGAATAATTTCTGATCCTTCCCACCCTTTTTTGGGCAGGTGCTCCTGAGAAAGCATGAACAATTCAGTAACAGCTCCTGTTCTCTTTTGAACATGGGTCTGCAGTTCTGACTTGCTCTTTAGTGGGCGTGCAGGTGGGGAAGAGAAGTTCTTACTTCATTCCCTATGCCTTGTATGGTTGCAAAGGGCTAATCACAATCTAGCCTTTAATATTTTATTGATAGATGCCCAAATGAGGAACAAGGCCTGTCTGTGTACTGTGCTGTACAAGTACATATAAAGACAGAGGGTGAAATTCTGATCCCAGCGAAGTCAATGACATAACGCCTATGCTCAATGGATCTCAATGCAGTAAGGATTTCACCAGAGTCACTGTATCAATCCTGCAAAGCTCTGATTAGGTTGGAATGGCATTATATTTAAAACAAATCCATGTTAGCTTATTCCTGAAACTGTGAGAAGCTGACCTTCCTTGCTTATTTTCTTGTTTAGAATAAATAAAACAAAAAAGTATATTAAATGTAAGTACAGAGCAGGTACCTGCAAACTTGAAGTGGATGCATAAAATAGTTTGAAATAGTATCTCTGAGTACAGGAATGAATACGCAGAAAAGTGATTGTAACCATGATCCAATGTCACTACAGCATGTCACAGAGTAGTGCGGATGAGTCAAATGGATGTCAGAAAGAAAAACAGGAAACCCCAAGTCTTAAGGGATGAGAGCGTGAGCAACAAAAAATAGACATCAGCAAAATAAATAAAAGCCCCCAACCATTGTGAAATACAGACTCTTTCAAATCAATGCAAGGACGTGCTGCCATAAATGGAATGTAATTCTGCAGAGTGTCAGCAGAGCTCTTTAAAGCAGGTGACAAACTAATTGCTTGTTAGTCGTCCTATTTTGACTTGGGTGGGTGACGGCACTAGGGAGGAAAAGCCATTGCAATTTCATTGTGTCCTCAGGCTCATTTGGTCTGGCTTTAGAAAACTATTGCAGTTTCATTACACGTTAGCGTTTGTACTAGCGAATTAAATTATCTTGCTCCCCCCCACTCCACCAAGATTCCTGACAGACCCCGATTAATAAATAAATAAATAAAGGCCTGTGCAGCCAATGCCACGCTGCACACACACTAGCCAGTAGCTAACCGTTATTTCTCTCCACAGTCATCTCTGCAGTATCTCTGTATGACTGCACTGACACAGTGCAGAAGGCCATTAGCAATCTGACAGTGTGCAAGGGCTGAGGACCATCGTCATTTAACTAAACAAACATAAAACAATCCTCTCTGATCAAACCTAGAATCTCAGTTGATTGACCAATTGTCTCAGAGTAATACCCACTTGTGTGGATTTTGGCAAGCACCAAATCATTCCTTGCAGTGCATTTTGGAGCAGTATAAATCCCTCCAGTTCGCTGTCGATATAACTGTCAAGCGCAGGGGAAGAATCATCTCCCTACTTCGAATTAAACTTTAACTGTTAAAAAGACTTACCTGACTATAAACAGAGGTCAGAGGCACCCCAACGTCATCTACGGCAGCGTCACTATCCATCCCCGCCACTGCCATAATTCTTTGGGCAGCCCTCTGGCAAATCACTACTGACCTGATCCTTTCAGGACCCCATTATGACTAGCCCCCCCATGTCTCTGGGCAGGGCTGGCCAGAATCTTATTGGGGAACGTAGTCCCTGATCCTTACTAGCAGTGCCAGACGTGCTACCACAGTCTGAAAGGTGAGGTGAGAGGCAGGCCATGACCCTGTTCCTCTTCTGCATTTGCCCACAGACTGCTGGGTGTGGAGCAGTGGAGCTTCTTCTCAGTGTGCAGAAGGAATGACTGCCCAAGCTCAAGGGCAACATCTGTGTGTCCCACCCTAAGCTGATGTAAATTGGCATAGCTCATCGACATCAACAGGGCCATGCTGCTTTATACCAGCTGAGGATCCGGCCCATAGGCAGAATCTCTCCCTACCCTATCCCCCATTCGTTCTGCTGCCATCAACTTTTTGTCTGCCCTTTCAGTCACTCATCCCTCTCCACAGACTTACTTTCCCTCCTCATTCATTCCATACCCACATTTATTATTGCACAACTCACTCTTTTACTTTCACTTTTCCTCCTGACTCATCCAGAATTCCTCCTGTTAACTCCAATTGCTATGTGGGCTGTGCTCTCTGCAGGCCTGGGGCCATCCAGGGTGGGATCTTGCCCTTTGTGTAAACCCCCATTTACTTCAGTGGGAGTTTTGCCTGAGTACAGATATGGCAAGAATATGCACTGTGGGTCAAATTCAGACGTAGTGTAAGTGTGCAAAACTCTATCAAAGTCAATAAAGTTCCACCTAATTGTGCCAAGTCTGGATTTGCCCCATTTGAGGTTGATGGCATTAGATCCATGTTTCCAACCCTTTCCCATCTGCCCTTCTGCAGCTTGGAATCATCAATTTTTGTTCAAGAGCAAGTGTAAAACAAAGGTGCTTATAATAAAAAATGGCATTGAAAATATAGTACACCTTCTAGTTAAGATTGTTGATATGCTTTACAAACATACCTTATCAAGATTCACAATGGTTCTGTAAGGTAAATAAGTTCACTTATACCAATTTTACAGATGGGGTGATCCGAAGCACAGAGTGGTGATTTGCCTGAGTCACAGTAAGTAGTGTTGATATTTTAGATGTAAATAAGAACCTCCACAAATCCTGATTCTCAATCCCCTGCTGTAATCCTCTCTGATATAAAAAAAATACAGTAGAACCCTGTTTATCCAACTTTCCATTATCCGGCTCTCCATAGTAACTGAACATCCAGTGCATACATGTCCAGAAGCAGGCGATCTTTCCTCCGGCCGCTAGACAGCACTGCAGCCTCGCACTTTCCCATTTTCCGGATTATCTGAATTTTTGATCATCTGATCTGGCCCCGGTCCCAATTGGATCTGATAAACAGGGCTCTGCTGTATAGCCAACAACCACTACAGTACATGTTTTTTCAAGTTTTGAAATGATGTCATTTTTATATTACAATGTTCAAATAGCTTGAAATAGCAGATTCCCAAAGACAAAATGTGACAGGAATCTGGTTCATATGTTTACTAAACGCTAGGTTTCACCCACTGAAAAAAGGAAGAAATAAACAACAAAAACAAAAAGATTTGTGGTTCTCAGCTGTTAATTAAAACAACTCAGTAAATATAAATACTACACAGTATTTCCTGTGTGTAGCCTGCCCTGCCCCGCCCCACTCATATGTAAAAACAGTCTCTTCTCAGGCCTCTCACAAACAACTGTGCAGAATCAGCTCTGTCCTCTTATGGAATCAGCAGCTAAATTAAGGTGGAGATGACAGAGATATTTATCACATAACACCAATACTGATCATTAAAGTATACAGTACATTTTATCCATAAGGCTTTCAAAGTCCTTTGCAAATTTGAAAAATTAAACTCTTGAGATAAATTCTGACTCCCATGTATGTCAATGAAAATCATCTTGGACAGCGTATGGACATATATACCAGGATTGCTTCGCCCGCCACTGAAGTGCAACCATCATCAGAGTGAAACAAAGCAAACACAATCAGTTTAAGACAGGAAATGCTTATCGTCAGCTATGAGGCATTTCTTTTTGGATGCTGAGCATATCACCAGTAAAGGGTTCTGCCTTAGTCTTTGTCTCTTTCTGACTGAAATAATTTTCATAGGTACAGTGCTGTTGCCTACAGGTTATATCCATTCAAGCAATCCACCAGTCTTAGACATTTGTAAGAACACATTTTTATAATACCTAAGTGTTGGGCCAAATTTGACCAACTATCATCCCTTTAAAGATACCCTTTCTTTTTTGCAGACTAGTAAACTTGCCAAATTTCTGACCTCTGAAGGATTTTTTAAACCTTTTTAATAAGAAAACTAAAGCAGGCATACATAAACAAAAGGACTCTCCATCAACTCTTGCCAGGAGTTTCCAAATTTACCAAACTTTAAAACTCAGATTCACCGTCCATATCCAATTCTTTAAGGGTCCAGGATGTGCGAATAATCCAGTTTAAAAGTGGCATCAGTATGAGCAATGTGATAAGATGACTGAACAAGACCTCAGTTACTCCTGAAAGTGACAGTTCACTTACCCTATAGTAATCAGTACTGTACACGTCTCTGGACATTCCAAAATCTCCAATCTTCACCAGCAAGTTCTCACCAACCAGGCAATTCCGGGTGGCAAGATCACGATGCACAAAGTGTTGTGATGCCAAGTAAACCATGCCGGATGCAATCTGCTGGGCAATATGCAACATCTGGGACTGGGTCAGCTCAGCTAGAAGGTTGCCTTCTGCCATCAGTACTGCATCTGGTCCATGTGCCCTGCATTGAGCACACAAAAATACGGGCTCATGAAATAAGAGGTCACTTATAAACTTGAGTGACTGTGGAGTTGGCATTAGGGAATCTGAAAATGTAATAGTGGCTTATTTAAAGGTGATGGGCTAAAGTCATGTGTGGTAGGAATGAATTTGTCTCAGTGTTTTTTTCCTTCCCTGTTTTTTCTTTCTTTCAGGGTGAGGAGGAGAGGTGGTTGAATATATTGCTCATGAAAGTAAGGAACTGGGACTAATAACATTACATCCCATCCTAATCTGCTATGCCCCTGCTGTTCCAGCACAGGGGCCTTTCCTGGGCAAAGGCTGCCAGTTATTCTAAATGTATGGCAGCAGGAGAACATCAAAGACAGGATTTATACTTAGGTCTCTAGAGGTGAAAGGCCACTGCAGTAACATCATTTTGCTTCCCTCTTTCTAAAGCCTAATATCCCCTTCCACAGGGAGATGGGACATGACGCACGTGTTTTTATTATAATAATTATTATTATCATTTAATTTAAGGTGAGAGAGCTAACTTTACTCTGGGGAACAAAAAAAAGAAATAAGAGGAATGATTTCAGATTTTCACCCTTAATTTACCATCCACATGAAGTAGTTCCACCAATCCCAGGTGCCTTTTGTTGACTTTCCCATGGGTGGTGAATCCCACCTGATGCACAGGGGACAGTTCACAAAACTCATTCCAGTTGGCACAGCCATGCCAGATCAGAAAGCTGGGTTTCTTTCACTGGTTCTAGGTTAGCTTTGAAGTACAGCAAATCCTTAGCACAAACTGATCAGCCCATTCACATGAGAAATTACAAAGCTCTTTGGGGCAGGGATCATGCCCTTGATAGCTAGTTGTGGCACAACCAAATATACATATATATAATTTCTCTGTTGTAATTACTGACACTGTTTTAGGGCAAGCTTTACTCGCCATTCCCAAACAGTGAATTAAGGCAAGACTAAAGAGGTCAGTGGGCCCTGATCATCCCCCACCCTGATGTGCTTCAACATTCTGAATACCCTTCCTCCAATCTGCCCCATTATTTTATTCCACAGCAGCACCTTCCCTCCACATATGTAGGTTTGACCTTCCAAATGGGCCAACTTCTCCCCTCACTCCTCTTTTTTTTTAAACAACCCTCCCCCACTCAGTGATTTGATTTCCCATAGACCCCATTCCTCACCCCAAGCAAACGCTCTGGATCAATATGGGTTATGTTTAGCCTTAATTCATCCCTGGGAGGAGGGTATAGGAGCTTGGAAAAGGTTTGCAAATTAATCAAAATCCCCAAGATCAAATTATGATACTACCTACCAGAAGCATAATGTAAAAATTGCTGGGAGGGAGAAAAACTTCACAGGTGAAGTGACAGATCTGGAAGCTAAATGAAGGAAGGTTTGTTACATTCCTGGGACTGCAGCTGGCACTACAGAAAAGCTAGCTGCACATGTTTTGCCATGGAGCATGGACAGCTGTGCAACTGGTGGTAGTTAAAGGAGTAAAGGCAGGATGTGAAATCCCAGGCTAAAACCCAAATGTGAATTCATAATGAAAAGTATGGTACATCCTCATCACACAGATTTTTAATAGGCCTCCTCATGAAGGAAGCTGCAGATCTTTACTAATTTAGAAAACTATTTGCCTTTCACCACATATTTCTTTTCTAATTAAACTTCTGCATTTTTTAAATATTGAACCCATCTTGCTTATCTTCCTAGTTAATCATGAAATCCTTATCTCCAGCAATGCACAGCTGTAAGAGACAGTAGCATAGACTCCGGCTGATCTACATCATCCCTCCTATGCCACAACGGTACACACAGGGAAGCTTTTGACCTTCAGGATGCAGTCCTAGTCCTGAAACACGACATTATGCTGCAGGAAGCAGCAGTACTCAGTTTGGTCGTACATTGGTTAAACTCTGGATTCAGTTTCCCCTGACGGCCTTGGGTGGCGCTGCAGGGTAAGAAATAGATGCTCTTTTACAGACTGATTACAACTAACCTTTCATCTGCAGTACAAGCTGTAACAAATGTGAGAGGAATGACAAATTTAAGTTCAGATTAACCAGCTTGTCCCAACGTAATCATTTTATGTTCTAAATACGTCTTATTAATAAAACCGCCCCAATGTAGCACATATACTATCTGCTAAGCTGTATTACTTAAGATATTTCAAAACCAGAGTGCAGGAGTTATAAAACAATATCTAATCAGCAAATACATAAACAAATACATAAATATTTCAAATGATGACTAATAAGCAGCTACAATTCCAGCTTGTTTTAATGTTGAAATTTTACAAACAGGCAGTCAAGACTGGCATCATTTGCAGAGTGGAGGTGGCGTCAATGTCTCAGAAGAAGAGGTTATAGACAGGGTGGGGATAGGCAATGAAGGGCCATAAAAGTGAAGCAAGTAGCTTGCATATCTCCCCCAGAGAAAAAAATCTGATTTATAGTTCATATAGCCAGTCTCTAACTGTGGAACCAAAGGCTCCCGGGGCACTTTATACACTGGGGAAACCCTGTCAGATTTACCAGGGCTATCCCAACAGGGAAATGTGGGCAAGCTGCTGTGGTGGAAGGAGGCAGGATGGTAACATAGCGTCTATGCAGATGGCACTGGCTCCAGTAGATCCCTGGAACTGGTAGGGTCAGAAGGCCTAATGGTGGAACAAGGTGCTGGAAACTATCAGGAAGACTTTACAGAATTTGCTGTCCCCTATGCAAATGTTTTCACTTAAGAGCAAATTCTGTGCTTGTTTATTATTATGTGGGGCAGCACGTACTAGTGTATAGAGTACATGCACAAGGCCAACAGATTCTTGGGCTGGCCCATGAGTTATTTTTGGCAGCACCTATTAATTTATGATAGCAGCTCTACATAGTAAAGAGTTGATTTCAATCTTTGATACCCAGATGCACATCACTGCATATCCTTACAAATCTGCACACTGTGAGGCAAATCAAGAACGAGCAATATTACTCTACCATACTAGATCATTAGTATTATCTAATGCTTCCTTTGTGACAACACACAGGATTCAGCAATTGGCCCCTAATGGAACAATCCTTATTCATAACTGTATTATTATAGATAAAGGGTAAAATTTGCAAAAGCACTGAAATGAGTTATGGGTCAGATTTGCAAAGGTATTTAGGTGCCTAAAGATGCAGACAGGCACCAAGTGGGATTTCAAAAGCACCTCTGTGCACCATTAGGAGCTCATCTGCATCTTCATACACACCTAAATACCTTTGAAAGCTTGTCCTTGTGGGCCTAAGTCGCATTACACTTAATGGACTAAATCACTTTTGAAAAGGGAACGTAGGATCCTAAGTCACTTAGAGAGAGACCTGGGTGTTTTGATTGATCACAGGGTGACTATGAGTCACCAATGTGATCCAAACATGCATCCGGCAAGGCATTTCCAGTAGAGATACAGAGGTATTAATGCCATGGTGCAAGGCATTGGTAAGACCTCCTCTGGAATACTGCGTACAATTCTGGTCACACATTTTCAAGAACAATTCATTTAAACTGTAACAGGTGCAGGGAAGAGCTATTAGGATGATCAGGAAAATGGAGGGCCCATCTTATGAGAGGAGACAGGAAGAGCTTGGCTTGTTTAGTCTAGCAAAACAAAGGCTGAGAAGTGATATGATTACTCTCTATAAATACATCGGTGGTGGGAGGTAAACACCAGGAAGCGTGAAGAGCTATTTAACTTAAAGGTCAATGTTGGCACAAGAACAAATGGGTATAAATTGGGCATGAACAAATTCAGGCTGGAAATTAGAAGAAAGTTTCTAACCATCAGAGGAGTGAAATTCTGGAACAGCCTCCCAATAGGAGTTGTGAGGGCAAACAACTTAATTACTTTTAATAGAGAGGTGGACAAATTTATGAGTGGAATTGTATGGTTGGGTTGCTTGTGATGGCGGGTAGCAGGGCTCAACAGTCCCAGGGCTCCCTTCTGGTTTATGTCTTACATTTCTAAAAGCTCATTCTTCCTGGCTTAAACTGGTCACCTGACAGGGTCAGGAAGGGATTTCATTCACCCCCCCCCCCAATGTATTCTGGAATATTTTGGGGGGGTTATCTCCTTTCTCTGCAGCATCAGAGATGGCCACAGCTGGAGATGGGACACTGG
The DNA here is from genome assembly GCF_965152235.1 of Eretmochelys imbricata. NCBI lineage: Eukaryota > Metazoa > Chordata > Testudines > Cheloniidae > Eretmochelys > Eretmochelys imbricata. The sequence continues at coordinate 91,159,665 of NC_135576.1, forward strand.
ATCGGGAGGGCCAGTCCTCTGAGTCAGCACAGAGCATTTTCTCATCAGGTGTTTGGTTGCCTGGTTTTTGCACCCATACTCAGCGTGTAACTGATTGCTATATGTGGTGTTGGGAAGGAATTTTCTCGGAGGTCAGACCGGAAGTGATCTTGAAGGTTTTCACCTTCCTCTGCAGCATGGAGTGTGGGTCACTTGCCGGTATTAGCTGGGTATATTAATCAATGCCCTTCCATTGCAGAGGCCTTGGGCATTGTTGCACCTCAGTCACACCTATTTTCTGCCTGGGGCACATAATAGTTTAGTCTCCTGGTGGCCCCTTTATGGCCTTAAACTCTATAACTCTATACATTTGAAACACAAAATATTCTTTCTTGTGTCCCCGCCCTTGCCCTCTCCCCCAGCCCCATACTGTGTAGTTAAGAATCAAGGGCAACAAAGAGCAACAGAATGACCTTTTCCAATTTTGAAAAACTTAATCAAGCTTAGGGTGACCTTGCTGGTTAGGATGAGATTCTTGTTTCTTAAAGGGACATTCATAGCTCATCGTGAAATATAGTCGCTGTTTATAAACTGGTGGATATGCAGAGAGTAGCAGCAGAATACAAAGTATGGTACTAAAATCATGTAAATGTTAAAAATGGTTATTATACTCTTCAAAATAAAAGAAATAGTTTGTTTACTGTAACTGAGTTTCACATTCTCAGTTCTACCATCCTCTCCTCGGACCCAATTTAAACCGGTGTAAAGGCACTGAAGCCTTTAGGTCTATATTTGAGTCATAACATCTATCCAGGAACACAAACATAAATAATAAATTCCAGAGATAGGCTGAATCTATGGATCTAGTTCTAGATTAGGTTTGCACTGGGGTTTGAGGTTTGCATTTGAGTTTAAATCAGGGATAATCTTTAAGGTCTGATTTCTGATTCAACAGCACCAAATTCTTGTGAGCTGTTCTCATGAGATTTCAGGCCCAAGAGGTAGAAATTTCATGAAAAAATGCTGTTGCAAATGTCTATTATCTTGTAAGATTTCGCCTACATCCAGTGTGGAACTCTCTAATCAAGAAACAAACCCAAACCCAATTCCTGGATCTAATCTGAAACAGAGCCATAAAATAGCTGTGGATTTTGAGAATAAACTTTCCTCTCTCTTGAAATTCTTGTAATTTTTTTCCATCTCAGATGTGGATCTGAGATTTCAGTTTTGGCTCATCTTTTATAAATTAAGAAATTACATGATGTGATTCTCTACCCTACACTACAAGACACAAGTACAGTAAAGAGTGATTTTTTTGAAATGTACTATTGACTGTCTTTTGCTCCTTAGATCTTTTATGCTCCAATACAAGAGATTTATTTTTGGAGTTTAATGTTTTCTTTCTGTTGTTACTGCATTTTCCTTTCCCCTTTGCTTGCCCCACCTAAAGTATTCTTTTGCAGAAGAAAAACTTGATCAAATGCCTTTCTGCAGCAAAAGAAGCGGTGAGAAATGCTGTAAAAAATACTGCAAGTTTACAATAGAGATTGAAAAGGGGATGGGCTGCAAAATGCAGATCTGGATCCAAACTGCCCCAAAGTTCAGGGGTGTTTCCATCCAGGGTCTTCATTTGGGCCCAGCACTAGAGAGAAATAAGAAACACAAGATAAGTTGGATTTTGCCAAACTTCATTAGGCAAGCTTTGGATTTGCAAAACCAAAGATGATTTGGAATCAGATACCATTTTAGCCAAGACCTCAAAGTTTTATAAACAAGCACCATCTGCAGAATTAGTCGTGGAAAACTATGGCCAAGGGAACTGGAATACAATCCATGTGGTACAATGTAAAAAATGTAAAGAAATGATTTAAAGATACTTCTAAATAGGTAAAACACTTGATGAGGCAAGACATAAAATCACAAAATGTGAATTAACTGGGTGTTTATCAGGTTTTCATTCTTACGGTATGTCTACATTGCAAAGAAAACACGGCACTGAGAGCCTCTGTCAACTGACGTGAGCTCATGGGGCTTGGGCTGCAGGGCTAAAAATAGCAGTGCAGAGGTTCTCACTTGGGCTGGAGCCCTTGCTCTGAGACACTTTCCCTCTCCCCAGGTTTCAGAAACACTGCCCACTATCACCTATGCAGAATGAAACACCTTCATGAATTTACCTGAGGAATTTATTCAGATCTCCGTGCTTCATGTACTCAAAAACCATGATGAGTGGATCACCTTCCACACACACACCATAAAACTTCACAATGTGCTCATGCTGTAGGTTAGTCAGCAATTCTGCCTCTCGATGGAAGTCTTTCCGAGCATTATCACTGGCATCTTTCAGTGTCTGGAGAAGAAATGGAAAGGGATACGTAAAACATAAAGAACGTGGTGGGGGTGGGGGGAGATGAGGGTGCAGTACTATGTCAGGGACAGAGAAAATACATTTTTGGTGTCACTGGTTATAAATATCAGATCTAGATCCAAGTAAAGTACAGATCTGTGATTTTATAGTATTTCCTCTGCTATATTTCATCACATATTTATTATTACAGTAGAACCTCAGAGTTATGAACACCAGAGTTACGAACTGACCAGTCAATCACTCACCTAATTTGGAACTGGAAGTACATAATCAAGAAGCAGCAGAAACCAAAAAAAGAAAGCAAATATAGTACAGTACTGTGTTAAACATAAACTACTAAAAAAATAAAGGAAAAGTTTTAAAAAACATGATTTGGCAAGGTAAGGAAACTGTTTCTGTGCTTGTTTCATTTAAATTAAGATTGTTAAAAGCAACATTTTTCTTCTGCATGATAAAGTTTCAAAGCTATATTAAGTCAATGTGCAATTGTAAAATTTTGAAAGAACAACCATTGTGTTTTGTTCAGAGTTCCGAACATTTCAGAGTTATGAACAACCTCCATTCCTGAGGTGTTCGTAACTCTGAGGTTCTACTGTATTAATTATTTCTATTGCAGTAACTTGTAGAAGCCCCAGTCATGGACCAGGACCCCATTGCTAGGTGCTGGACAAACATAGAACAAAAACACAGTCCCTGACTCGAAGATCTTAGCAGTAGACAAAGGGCCTGAGTTTCTTTTGCTTTACATTAGTGTAAAACCCCAATCTGGAATTGGTGCCTGTGAGTATTGTAAGTTCTTTGAAGTAAGAACTGGTCCTCCTAAAATACTTAGCATAATTGTAGGTGTTTTAATTAATTGTTTTATTGTTGTTTGGCATCAAAATTGAGTTAAGCATTTTGCAGACTTATAGGTGGTCATCTCTCTGCACAACAGCTTAAAAACTAAGGCCCCAATCAAAGACTCAGTTTGAGTTCAATGCATATACTTGCATGCTTAAAGTATAAAGGGCGATGTGGGATGGAAAGAGAAAGGCTGGACACCAGCCTGAAGGTTCTACAAAGTTGGGGGTTTTCTTCCCCATAAATCCCAGGATCTGCAGATTTTGGAGACCACTCCTCTACATCCGCTATGACCCCACAGACATTTCTTACCTGAGAGGAGCATTTCTGAACCTCATTGTGTTTTCTGAGACAAGTGTCCCTCTCCCACAGGTATTACCAGAAGAGGGTGATGTCACAGTTTCAGGGTAACTGCACCTGTATTTCCCCCTCTGTGGTCCCTCAAAGGCACCCACTTAAAAGTTTCTGGCTTCCCTGCCACCACTTCTCTTCAGTGGAGCCCCACATCTCACTCCCTTCTGACTAGGACTGTTAAGACTGCACAGCTCCCTGATCTACCTTGTGATAGCCCAAGCAAGCCAATCTGCCTAGAAGACCAATGCTCGCGCTTTGCTTTCTCTTCATTGAGCTTTGCACTATGTACTGCCAGCAGTTACAAATCACCACATACCTCCTTCTCAGCAAGCACATTTGTTCTTAAGGTGAAAGCATTACTGGGAAAACATACCAAAACAATCAAAAAACCTACGTGCATATTAAAAAGTTTAGCATAGATCACCCTAACTGCAGCATAGAGCTCTAGTAGGTGCTAGTCATTCAAACCCCACAATGGGGCTTTCCCTGTGGTTACAAGTTCATATCACTCTTTAGATCAGAAACCAGAAATGAAGGCCCCGAGTCAGTTTAAGATCAGGCTATTTATACAAGAGTCCCTTCTTTGCCTGTCGGTCTCTGGAGAATCCTTTGAACCTTTCTGGAGGTGTAATAACCTGAGTGATTTGCCTTAATCATCCTCTACTGTTTTCACTAATGGAAGAGCTGTGTTAATCCTCCCTTCACAGAATGTATACAATCCCTGGCTCACAGTGATACACAAGCCATTCATTTACACTTAAGACAATATTGTCCCCCGAAGATATTGCAGATAGTTGCCCTATCTCTCACAGGTGCAATATGGCTTTTAGCTGCTGCACTACCTACCCGTTATACAACATCATTATATGGAGCTAAGTCATCTAATAGCAACATAAACTCAGGTTCCATCTGCTGACACAGAACAGTCACATTATGGGACCAAGTTATAACACATTATGAGATTGTTCAGGACTTTAGAGTAGTACAGAAACAGAGCTAAGGTCCAATCTACAGCAAATAATGGAATTACAGGGGACAACTGCGTCACAATGTGGTTTCCTGTGATGATTTTATCTGTAATGTAGTTGGGCCCTCATTCAACTAATTGTCAATATAACAGCTCTCGAAAAATAATTAATTGTAGAAACAGTTTTTAAAAACAAGCAATTATGAGGACTAATTTAAAAAATAAAATTTGGGGGAAATATGTGCTTCCTCATCACACGTTTCCTTGGGAAGATTGTAAAAATGCTGACAGCTTTGTTCTATCAAGATGGCATATTGTGTGTTTCAGAAACTATTTTTTATCTCCAAGAAGCTGCAAAATTATCCTATGATGAAACAGTTGCTATAGCAACTACACATTTTCCGTCAACCAGCAGAATGAATAATGGCCTGAAACCTGGGTCGACTTGAGAGTTTCTGCTACCATGGGGGTTGCTTGAACTTCTCCCCAACTTGCCCCTCATGTTTCCCCCTATGTAGCATGCACAATAACTTTACTGCATTAGAGAGAGCTAACACTTGTGCATGGAGATACTGGTGGTGAGCAAAAATTAATAAGCAAACAGAATTTACATACAAATGACGCAGAATACTGCATTTGGCTGGTTCTCACTGTAGTGGGGAAACAGAAGAGTCTTAAAGAAATTGAGATAAAGATGAATTCATTATTAGTGACAAAGAGGCCAAATCTCTGCATGCAAAACTTCCCCTGAAGTCAACCGGGGAAGAAGGGATCTTTCCCCACAGACAGCAGAGCTGCTCCATGGCTGTTGCAAAAGCCCCACATCTGCTGCACCTTGAATTGTCACAGATAAGAGTCTGTTCAGTCATGGATCCACTGGCCACACTTTTCCCTTCCCCTAACCCAACCCAAGCCCTCATTCATGAAACATCTTGGAAATTGCCCTTCTGGGTCTGTGCTCCATGCACGGTGCAGAACCTGTTACAATGACTTCTGGTATCCTCCCCCACCCTGCATCACTATGCAGTGGAGCTGTAATGCATGCCCACAAAAGCAGGGGGAACAGGGGGAACAGTGGTTACCCATAAGCAAGGACTGGAGGGTTTGGCTATCATTATAATTATTATTACTACTAATGTTATTAATAACAAAATTCTATAGATATGTTTCCTTCACAGTGCACTGAGCTTTCACCATGAGATTCTTATCACTGTTAATTGGGTTCACCGTCCCTCCCTATGCCATGCAACAAGTTAAGTCGTGTATTTACTACAAAGTCTGGTTTGATTTAAAAACCTCTCTGAACTGGGGAGATCTGATGAGCTGAAAATCCTCACGTTTCTTTTGTGTTGTGTTTGTGGTTCTGTGTATTGTACAGGCAGAATTTCTCTAACTGGAACAAAAGTCTACAACCAAATTGCCATCTATATGATTCAATCCTGAGATCAGAAATAGCAGGAACTTGCGTCATAAAATCAGCTACTCCACTTACGCATGCCTGGCTATGCAAGTGAAGCAGCTGACTCTCTAAGGCTACATTTACACTACGAGCGAGGGGTGTGATTCCCCAGCTCATGTACACATACTTGTGCTAGCTTGTATAAATAGTAGGATAACCACGGTAGCGGCGGCAGAAACACAGCTTAGCCATTCCAAATACAAACCCACCTGAGTCTTAATGAGAGAGCACACAAGGACATGCACACAAACAGAGGAATCACACCACTAGCTCGCAGCCTAAAATATATGTGAGGTGCATCTGAGTTTCTGAGATCAGGATCAAGACTTAAACATCCAGCTGCTCAAAATAATATGAGGCACGTGTGCCCATTCCACCCCCATGGGTTCAGGAGGACCAGGAAGCAGCTGCAGACTTGTGCTCTACAGGAATTCCCTCCATCTGACTCTAGAGGACTCAAGTGAATCCAAGCCTATGCCCATGGATCTAGTCCCATGATAGTGGCTTAGGGAGGGTACTGCAACCCTAAGTCTGCAGTAGTGGTTTGGAGTGGCAATGTGGCATAGAGGGGCATGTGACTGTTCCTCCATCCACTCACCAAACCTGCTGGAACTGCCTTTCAGTGAATAGCCCCCCCATGTACAGAGGGCTCGTACAAGGCTTATGCACCATTTACATCTCACTTAAGTCTTTTGTGCATAGGATCTGGCACACAGAAAGAGATCCTGTACACAGTGCACTGTACAAAAAACCTAGAGGTCAAAATATATGAAACCTAACTGGCTCAAAAAATAGTACTATTTTCAACAGAAGAAGCATGGATATTTGGATGTGTATATGATTTTATCTACAACCAGATTTTTCTGAATCTCTGAGCTCTGAAATCATTTGCTGAATCAATATCAAACTTTAAAATATTTGTCCACCCACAAGGATAGTGCTGTATTTTGAGTCAGACCCAATTCCTTCTATAAGGCACAAGAACAGCTATTTCTTAACATGCATGCACAATGCTGTTATGGTTGCCCAGCAACCAGCAGAAGGCATGTCAAAGATCCAGAGGAGCCTCCAATGAATGAAAAGAAACTGTGACAACAATTTCACACAGGTGAGAAGATGCTCACCCCTGGGCCAACTTCCTCGGTTTCTTTGCTGCCTAAATCCTCCAGAGATAGACATATTTGTCACCAAATATGCACTTCAATTATGATGGTAGAAGCTTTTTCACAGGAACATTTTTAGTTTGTTCTCAGTCCCAAGGGGGTTTTCCTAGGTTTACTGGTTTGAAATCCTTCTAAATTATCCACAACTCTGAAAGGTAGAAATACCATAATTGTACTTTGAACCTTGCCTCAAGATACATTTCCCTCAGAGCCCAATTCTGCTCCCACTTAAATCAATGGGAGTTTTACCATTGACCTCAGTGGGAGCAGGACCTTGCTCTATCATATGCACAGAAGTAAAGGGAATGTAAACTCTAATAGGAACTCGGTAATTGCCATACTGGGTGAAAACTTTGGTCCCCCTAGTCCAACATTTTCTTTGACAGCAGGCAGTTTTGGATAATTCAGATTTAGGAGTAAGAACGCCCAAATGGGCAATTAGGGAATAGCCTGCCCAAAAAAAAATTTCTTCCTAATCGATTCAGTTAGATGGTAGCTTATGCCATGGAACATGGGGCTTAGATTCTTTCCTTGGTTATCAGTCATATGGCTAATAAGCACTACCCCAAGTATAGATTGTGATAAGGCCTTGTACCAGTCCTGGTGCTGTGAACTGACACAATTGTGTCCGTTAATCCATGGAGGCACCTGTCCCTCAAAGTCTTGGGTACTCTTCATTGTGAGCTGCAGTGAGAAAGAGCAGCAAAGAAGGGAGTGGGCAGGCAGCGTTTAAACAGCACCTGAAGTGACTTCCTTTTGGGCTCCATTCGTTCAGGATTGACAAAGGGAGTAAGAAAATGGAAAGGTGCTGATTATGCCACTGCACTGCTAAGTGAGTGAAAAGAGAGGAAATGTGGATTTATTAATCAATTGGTCAGAAAACAATCTCACCTCTTCCACAAAACAATGAATGAAAAGTGCTATATAAGAGCTATGCATTGTTGTTATTATTCACTTATCCTAAGGTTGTAATCTCTAACCCCTCACTTCCTCCCTCCCTCTGATATATCCTTTCAGGGCTACATTTTCTTTTTTTCTATCCATTTTATTAAACTACTGCAAAGACCTGCAAGCTTCCATAGACCCGTGAGCTTAACAAACTCAGAGAATGTTTGCAAGAAATTATTCATTTGACAAATCTAGCCTCCTTTCCTGCTTCCACACTGCAAGTTACTCAAATCTATTTGTTGTTTACATTTACATGAAGAAGATCTGCTGGGATGTTTTACTCTATGGACGGATAATGAATATTCAAAATTTGCACATAGTTGTTTCGTTGTGAATGGTCAAATGGGTCACATGGTATTGTTTCTGTTCCCTAACTCATGGCTCAGCTCTGCAAAAACTTACGTTCATGAATAGTCCCATTGACCTTAATGGGGCTTTTACTTTTCACATTCAAAACCTTGTGTGTTTTGGTAGAACAACGGTGGGGGTATAAGGAGAGGAACTGCCTTTTTCACAAGATGCCCCCAGCAGACTCCAAAATTTGGAGTGGAAATTAGTGAGGATTAGTTAACTATGTTTTCTACTGTACATCCACAGTTGGGATTGGGAACCATCCTCAGGAGCTCCGTCGCTTGGCAGGAGAGTGTCTGTGGAGTAGCCTAGCTACTGTACAGATGCCCCAAGATCAGTGGGGATGTCCCCTTATTCCCCTCTGGAGCACGGGGCTCTGCACAGTTCGGTCCTTTCTGTGATGGTGATAAACTCTTCCTCCCCTCTAAGGGGAGAATAATTCCAGATATCAGCGACTTCATAGTTATTGCTGTTTTTTCCTTAGTTTTCCTCCTCCCATTGGTTTTTCTTTGGAAGGGCAGAATGGAGACCTATAACCAAGAATTCCCCTTCCAGCACTGAAATGCAGTCACTTCTGGATTTCAACATAGCAGCAGCTTAAGAGCACACCACAATTCTACCCAAAAGTTTAGGCCAGGAAGTGATATTGTAAAATTTTGGCAGTTGACTAAGAACCACATGAACCTTTGTGAATAGCTCTTTGTTGACTAGCAGTTATATGTGTAACCTAGTCATGTAGCTGGTTACAGTTTAGGGTTTTTTTAGACATACGAACATGAGTCCCTATGTATTTTTAATGACACTTCTGCCATTATTTTTCACTCCTCGTATTTCAGATAGATCATAAAAGATTTTGCCCCATTGTGACACTGTCATTTCCCCCGCTTTTCTTTATGAAACTCAGCTCTCATTTTATAACCCACAGCAAGATCAAATATCATATTCTCTTGACATTCCATCAGCCTTGTGAGCCCTTGCACATATATCACGGGAGTTACACTGGGCTTACTGAACAGGCAAACAGGATCATTTACAAAAAAAACAGCATTAGTTGAAACCATGAATTAACAATGGAAATCCTAGACTCTCTTACCTTCACCGCCACCAAGATCTTGTCCTGCTCCGGAGAGAGGTTATAGCACTCGGCCAAGAAGACTTTCCCAAAGGCTCCTTCTCCCAGCTCTCTTTTTAGAACAATATTGTGTCGTTTGATGTGCTGAACAACTGTAAAGTGAACATAAAATGCATGTTAGAAGTGAATTTGGGGGAAAGGGTGGGAGGGTGCCCAGATGCATATGTACATTATGGAGGGGGAGGGTTTTCCTGTACAGTACTGTGCATATAGTGGAAAGACTGCCATAGATGTCATTAGAGATCAGCCAGATCACTGTAAGAAATGTGTGTTAATATATTTATAGAGAGGGTACAGTTTATTTGCTTTAAAAGACATGACACTGTGACCCTGGCAGTCATCAGGAGAGGGGTGATCATCAGTAGACTTGGATGACCCCTCTGAATACGAGAGTGAATATTGCTTTTCCACAAGTAAAAAAATGCAGGAAGTAGACCAAGCCTCTCTCATGTCAGTTCCATTTTTATTTCTCTAACGGCAGCTAATCCTTTTCATTCAGCTCCAAAGAAAAATTTGGGGAGGAGGGAGAAAGAGGAAACAAAATAAAGCATTCACATAATCCAAGAAGATAAAGTATGCCCTCTTTTAATTAAATCCAATCTACTCCATGGCTCTCTGCTTATCGCTTGTTCATCTTAAATTAAACTGCCACTTGCTCTGTCTGTTTCACGCTACAGCTGGGATAAGGCAGATATTTCATTCTCACAAATATGATTTACACTGTTGCTCGAAGGTAAAAGAAAAAAATAACACAAGATGGACCAAGGTTTTAGTCAATGTTGCTGATAGAACCTTTCAAATATCTGCTGAAAGAACTCACTACTAATGGACCAATTCATAAAGCCCTTAAGCATATTTTTTTACTCTTTCCTTTTGAACACAAACTTTAATTAAAGAATTTAATATTTAAAAATACTGGACCAGACTTACTGGTATACTCTGGCAACTTTGCACTGTGCTAGCTACATAAAGCAGCTGAAAGACCAGTTTAACTGGTCAATTAAGTTGCGTTTCCAGCTGCTTTGTGTTGCTGGAGCGGCACAAAGCAGCCAAAGTGTGCTGATGAATTAATTTGCCCCATTTATTTGGTTTCACAGACATTGACATTCACCCCTCTGTGGACAACCAGGACAAAGCCTATATACCACTTCAGTCCTAATTAAGACCTGAACAGTAAATGGGACCTAAGTGGTGCATACCTCTTGCAGGCTGTTTGCATAGGGGTGAATCTCATCTAAACTGTACATGTTTATTGAATCAATACATAGGAAAGCTACAGTGAGCTTTGGATAATTTAAGTTTACAGACCAATCTCTGACCCAGTGCCCGCCCATTCAGATGTTATAGAATGGGAGCAAGGTTCTCTAGAAAACAACCTATCTACACAGCCATAGGCTGCTCAGGAACGTGCTCCGATTGATACTAGTGAAAAAACCCACCTGCCCCTGTTCTTCCTCAGTGTTAGAACACTAGGAGAAAGCAGCCACAGCATGAGGGGAAATGGACATATATACCACATACCGCAGATGTTGACCCCTGCATACTGCATACAAATATTGTATTCATATTTCAATTTGATGCTGAAATAATCCAGCATAGAGCCCCAGGGCCTCCTGTGCCTCCTCTGGGGCTTGTCTGCCAGAGATCAGAGCAAGCCTGTGAAGAGTGTCTCCATGAGTGCTGGCTGCAACTCAGTAGGAAGCAAGAGAAGGAGCTCACAGTGGGGAAAAGAGCCTGTGATACTCATGCCCTGGCACTTCAAAAGTCCCAACTCCCATATATAAGGCAAGGAATGCAGGGAACTCCTGGCTACTCCTGCCCCACCACCAATAGGTTCCTACAAGCCAGTGGTGTCCAACCTTTTCTGCCTGAGCGCCAAATATGTTATTTCATAAAGGCAAGGGGCCCCAAATTAAGATTTTAGGACATATTCTCTCGCATGCTCCACTCCATTTGTGGTGCAAAGGGAAGAGAAGCCACTTACAAGTCCCCTGATGGGGATTCCCTCAGTATGGGGGAGACCCCAGTAGGCACAGAATAAGCATATTTGACTCCTTCACCTCCCTTCTGACAGCCCCTAGTGCATGGGTTATGTATAAGGATGATTGGTATGCTCTGCACTCCAGCTAGTCTCAGCTGGCATATGGTCTCTAAGGCACCATAGACAGCTGGGGCAAGTTAGAACAGTCCTTAGGCTGTACTGGAGCAGAGAATCTGGGACCCATAATTGGTTGTTGGTTCTCAGCTGTGACTCTTTTTCCTCCTCTCCTGGATTTCTTGGTGTGGGTGAGGAGAGCCATCCCCTGGGGTCAGGTAGTGCCAGTAAAGCACTCTCTTGGGCTTCCACAGCCTGTCAGGGAAGCAACAACGGAGTAGCCAAAACTACTTTCCTCTCATGCAGTATAGATGATGGCCAACAGGGAAACTGCTGAGCAACCAAAATAGGGAAGGAACAGTAGATGCTCAGATCTCTCTGGGCCCACACCAGGGCTGCTCCTAGAGCTGCGGGGAGGCAGTTGAGGAGGTGGTGTCCCCTCTTTCCGCCTCATATCAACAGGGCTGATTCAGACATTTCAGATTAAAAATCACTGGGTATGGCTCAAGGAGCACACTTCCCATTCATAATCAAATACACATGTTCTTCCTAACAGTCACCCTTGATAGACACCATGTCAGGCCTCTGGGGCCATGCCACAGGTTGGACACTGCTGCCGCAAGCTAGGAATGCCTCCCTGTTTTCTCATGATGGTAGTGCGTTGTACCAAAGGATTCCATTTCTATGAGACTCTGGTCTCAAATCCTTTTATCATTCCAGTCCTTTAAAGTGTGTTGTTACTGTTTGACGTAGATTTTTTTGGTCCTGGTCCTCAAGTGCTGTAAATTGGTATGTTGACACTGAAATTGTTGGAGCTATGACAATTTAAATCATCTGAGGATCTGGCCCTTTATTTTCATGTCCTCCCCAGCATTGGGATTTTTTTAAAAATAAAGGATGATAGAAAGTTATAACAAGAGCCAGGCCCAAATCCTCCCCTGACAGATGCAAATCTGTATTTACTGTCTTACATTCATCTCTATTCATATTATTAAGTATTCACCACAAAATAAATATCGAGTCTGGACTGCAGTCAAGTGTCTTGGAGAGAAGCCCAAATTCAGCAAATGTGGAGCATGTTTCAAATAGAAATTAAGCACCATGCTGAAATAGGGTGCACATTCCTGGGCCACTGGTGCATAACTTAGGCTTTGTGGCTCACAATAAGCCTGAGATGTGCAGCAATTGCCCAAGAGTTCACATCCTGTTAGATCTAATTGCTCTGCTTTCTTTGCCTTTTATTAATTGCTCCCATTCCAATTCATCTACTTCAAACTGGGCAATAATTGATTGAGTAAACAGTCCCTTGCCACTAACAGAAGTCTTCAATTACTGCTCATGATATAGGGATATTTTGGAAATGATGCAGTTCCAAACTCTTCAGTCATTACAATTTTTGTACAGTTCCCAATGGTTGGTATTCAAAAAGGGTGAGGAGAGTTAATAAATTGACATCATATAGGTTGATTGGGGGGTGGTCCAATTGTGGTCAGAGAGACCAGGCCACAGTCCCCTTTGTGATAGTGGATAAGAAGACTCTGAGGAGGCTGGGGAAGGGGTGATCTCAAGGAACATTTCAGTTATTGATAAGAGCCTGGATCTCTCTTCATCTGGGACATTGGGTCTTTTACTCCACACCACTTTTCTTGAATATTAGTATGGCAGTGACTAAGGTAGCATTGGAGGGATTTGAAGCACTCTAAGAGCTACTAGATGAACTAGAAAAGGCTCTTCCAAAGCTTTATCAGCTCAGGAATCTTGCATTTGCCAAATAATGATATTCTTGCCACATTCAGGACTCTGACCAGCTGCTCCATCTTTCATCGGGAAGGGGCTTGAAAATTCCTTATGCCATAGCATTGGTTCCGGGTCAACCATTTCACTTCCTTTTGGGGCTTCCTCTCCCTCTGCCCTGCCACATATCATTATGAAACTGTCTCATTTCCTTTCATGGATGAGAGGGACAGGTCAGATCCACTTACCACATATCATATTTTTTAAAATGAGTGTCTCACCTAGTAACTGTTAGGCAGAGAATGTGGGGGAAATCCTGGCCCCACTGAAGTTAACAGCAAAATATTAAAAGGAACACAGTGAAAGTTATCACAGAGGGATTGCTGATAAACAAATCAGACATTGTTCTTTTCATCTCCATTTGAAACACAGAGAAACATCAGTGTTTGTCCCAGTGGTGAAGAGATTTTATTGTCAAGTTTCTAAGAGGACATCACAATGGAGAGTAAAATAAATAAGAATTGTTAAATATTGCTTTACAGAGAACTCACAGCTACAACAAAATACTCTTATATAAAATAACTATTGGGTAAATAACTTGTCCAATAACAAATTGTCAAATGCAAAACACAGTATCCCATCATTCCAAAGCCCTGTATGTCAACAGCTGCAAAACAGATCTGCACAGAATACGTATTTGCAACTTGTCACATCGTATCTACCACAGTTACCTTTCTGCTCAAAACAGAGTGCTAAATAAATACAAAATGGCAGTGAATGTGACTAAACAGGCACAGATTAAATATAAGAACAACACACATAAATCAAATATATACAATATGATGTGACAGAAATATTAGTTGAGGAAAAATCCAGTTAGCAAATGCAGGGCCCAATCATGCTGCCATTGACTTGGGTGGAAGGAGACTCTAGAAGGAGATATACCAAAAAACTTTAGAGTCAAATTCTGCTCTTAGTGTGGTTACTCAGGAATTAGGTAGGGGTAGGTTTATAAAGGCACAGTTACTCAACTCCCATTGACTTTGAATGGGAGGTATGGCAGTTGTAAATTGGAGTAGGGTGTGGTGAGTTGGAGAAGAAACAGAGAGCTCCCATTGATATCAATAGAGAATTCTGCATGAAAGGACCTATTCTCATCTCCAAGCACATGTTTAACTCTCATTGACAATAGAGAGAATTAGGCCTCTTGCAGTTATTCAGCTAAATATGTTACACTCAAGAAGTCATATTTTAAAAGATGTATGAAGGCCTCACCCTATAAATACTCCCACTGAGCCTGGGGTTTTGTACCTCGGGTAGTCTATTCTTGGTAGTAAGAGTTTACAGAATCCTTACACAGCATCCTTCACACACTGTTATGAAATCCTGGCTTGATTGAAATCATGGACTTGAACTGGGTCAGGATTTCACCCATGCATTGCAGGACACTTTGCAATACAAAATATTAAAATTTAATAACATCTATTTTAACAGTCAAAAGCAACAGCAAATAAAAATGTCTTTTACTTAGGTTTTGCCGAGAGAGAGAGAGAGAGAGAGGTCCTGCTATATAGCTGTATAGATTTTAAGGTCAGAAGGAAGTCATTAGATTATCTAGTCTAACCCCTGTATTACACAGGCCACAGAATTTCTGTCAGTTTCCCCTGTATTGAACCCAATAACTTGCGTTTGACTAAATCATATCTTCTAGAAAGGCATCCAGTCTTGATCTGAAGACACCAAGAAATGGAAAATGCACCACTTCCCTTGGTAGTTTGTTCAATAGCTAATGACCCCTCACTGTTAAAAAATTGTGTGTTGTTTCTAATTTGACTTTGTCTGAATTTAACTTCCATCCATTGGTTCTTATTATGCCTTTCTCTGCTAAAGAGCCCTTTAAGCGGTCAGTATTTTCTCCCTGTGAAGGTACTTCACACATTATGATCAAGTCACCTGTCATTTTCTTTTTTGCTAAGCTAAAAAGGTTGACTTCTTTAAGTCTCTCACCATAAGGCAGTTTCTGCAGCCCTTGCATCATTCTGAAGCTCTTCTTTTTTTCAAAGTATGGGCACCAGAAGTGGATGCAGTATTTCCATATCAGTCTCGCCAAAGCTATATACAAAGGTACAATCACTTCTCTACTCCCATCCACTACTCACATTTTACATTCAAGGATCACATTAGCCCTTTTTGCCACATTGTTGTATTGGGAACTCATGTTAAATCGCTTGTCCTATTTGACCCTTATATCCTTTTTAGAGTCACTGCTTTCCAGGATACAGTCTCTCAAATTCTGCACCAGTGTAAATCTGTAGTTTTCCCAGTGAAATCAATTACATCTGTAATTAAGAACAGAATTTAGCCCTATAATGCTTTAAAATAACAGAGTTTGTTAAATGTTTTAACATATTTGGTGAAGACTATAAGTGGGAAACAATGGCTGATAAGAATGATTTTGTGACAGGCTATGCAATGGTTAGAAAGATATTTTACAAAAACTTTGCAACAACTATTGTTTAATGAGATATTTCAAGGCGCTGCCCTCAACCTTCTTTTGCCATTTGAAGCAGAGTCAGAGTTAGTAGGTATAAGTGACAGGATTGGATTGATTTGATCCAACAGCTTGCCAAACTTGAACAGCATGTGTCACTCACCAACAACATGGTTGGATTTCAGAGATAATCCTGTAATGAGGGGCTACAAAATCACTGTGGATAGGGTAGAGCATTTAACCTGATGACCTCCTGCTTCTGAGGCAGCACCACCTCTAGAGTTCTCACTGCTTTAGGCAAAGTGGAAGACTTAGCTCCACCCACAGTCACTCACACACCAAGTTAGTGTAGCTAAGCACTTTGCTGCACTTGGACATTGACTGGCTGTTTTACCTTTCTTTACAAAGCTAGCAGTGTCTTGAAGCAGAAACCTTAGCTCATCCCTGAGTTTGCATTTCTTTTCTTTCTATTTTTGTCCGCTCCACCTATTTATTATTTATCACCTGCACTAATTATTATTACTGTTAGTGTACTATTATTGTTTAATATTTATATTACCACTCAAGACACCAATCTGGATTGGAGCCCTGTTGTTCAAGGCATTGTACAAACACAGAGGTAAAAACAGTCTTTGTCCCAACAAGATTGCAATCTAATTTGAACCAAGATGCAACCAGGGCATGAGCCGTCACCAATGAAGTAAATGGGACTTTTGCCATTGATTACAATGGGAACCCAATCTAGTCTCCAATGAGCATAGATAATAATAGGAGGTGAGAGAGGCTGAAGGTAATGTTTTCACGGTCACATAGCTGGCTTAACACACAACTTGATGGAGGTATTATTTTGTGAAGAAATAAATAGTATCAGCTGCCCCAATTGACCATCATCTTGGCCCTCCTTAGTTGGCTGATTTCTTGTAGCCGTCACAGCAGAAGTGGGTCTTGGGGAGGGATTTTATGGCTTAGTTGAGGAAGGGTCTTCCATGAGTAATGGGCAGCATGGAAGAAGGTGCAGAGACATTTGTGGGAGAAGTGGACAAACAGGCTAGTGTCAGGACTGCCTCTGATCTGAATTTAAGTCTTTCCAATTGCTTTATTTATAAATAGACTTAAATCTTCCTGTGACCTTTCATTTAGAACCCACAGCTTCTACTGCCTTTACTGGCAGTTATGCTGGCATAGTGATGAAGCACTGCACTCTTTGAGAACGGTTCTTGATTATGGATCTTCACCTCTCAGTTTTTAGTGGGCTAGGCTCTTGACCTCTCTATTCAAGAGCAGACAGCTAAGGTAAAGACATTTACTAGAGTGGCAGTGACATCTCTCTAGGTGAGTGGCATATATCAGTGGCATCTCTCTAGGTGAGACTCAGTGGTTGTTTTCTTTTAAGGTTTATACCTGAGAGGTGTTGGATTAGTTACTGTTTCTTGCATGGGCTGTGTAAGATTTTGCATGTGTTCCTCCTCTGGTATTTATTTCATTTGGTCTATAGGGGCTGCAGGAAGCCGCGGCCAACACATCCCTCGGCCCACGCCGCTTCCTGCAGCCCCGGTTGGCCTGGAACAGCGAACCGCGGCCAGTGGGAGCTGCGATCAGCTGAATCTGTGGAGGCTGCAGGTAAACAAACCATCCTGGCCCGCTGGCAGATTTCCCTGACGGGCCACATGCCAAAGGTTACCGATCCTTGGTCTAATAAATACACTGGCTTCAAACTCTTAACTCTTTTCTCTCTTAGTTTTCAGAAGTGAGGATTCTCTCTTATATGTTTGGTCTCACTAAACACAGGCACCCCCAACTTTGAGGAGCAGGAGATGAAGACAGCTTCATAAATTCAGGAACACTGGGCCAAATTCAAGCCTGGTATAAGTGGGTGCTACTCTACAAGAGTCAGAAAGGCAGCTCCCTTTACAGTATAGTTGTCTCTGCTCTCTTTTTTCTCTTTGGTTTTGAAGGTACAGAGAACTGTTTTATGTACCTCCATATGAAGTAGGACAGCAGGATTTACTTCCAACCTTTAAAGATGACTTACAAAAGAAACTTGAAAACTGAATTTAGGCCCTGATCCAGTGAGGGATTTAAACATACTTAACTTGAAGTCAATCGGACTATGCACGTGCTTAAAATTAAGCGATGCTAAAGTGCTTTTCTGGATTGGCGCCACTGAGCACTATCAGCTAATCTGCTGCTAAACTTCTTTGAGCTATAGCTGCTATGTCTGCTGGCCAGTTCTGAGTTCACTGTTGCAGCCCTATGATGTCTCAATCTAAGAAATCTCAGATGTCAGAAAAGTCACAGTAAAAATCAACCCAGCCCATAGAACCCCAGATTAGTCTCTTACAGGTTACCTGTAAACAATATAATACACCACTACTCCTAATAATCTGTACCTCATTTCCCCGAAGGAACTCTTACAATTCCCATCCAACTAGCTAGGGTTAAATACGTCTCGGTCACTAGGCTGGCTGTTAGGTTAGTCCCTTTGCTGCCGAGTTGCTGCCTCCTATTAGGAAAATATAATATTATTCACACTTCATAACTCCATTTTCTTTGAGGTACTCCAAGCAAACTGTCATTGGATGGGTTGGTGTTTTTTTTACCTGCATTCCTTGTATTTTAACTGGATTATGGCTATTTGATTACTCATTCTTATCATTCTGTCCCTGTCCTTTCCCTGGGATGGATACTGTCACAGGTTGTAGTCAGGCACAGAAGAATGCTGGGAGGCAATGCTGATATTATCTGTTGACATTCTAACATGGGAGGGTGGGTTCTTCCTGAAGAAGAATTACAAGGAGGTTACACAGACAGACGTCATCTCCCTTGGCTAATGGTTGTTTTTCACTGCTTGGCCAGGGAAAAGAGAGCCCCATCAGGCTAACAGTTCCACACCCATCACACCGCAGCCCCTGTGACTGATAAATAATGGCAACTGCAAGGCAAGATCCCCCGCACCCCTCCCCCCCGACATACACTTCAACTGGTTGATCCCTCCCATACACCACAAGTGGGGGGGCTGCCCTTCCACCACCTCTAGTGATCAGTTTCAGGAGGAAGAGCTCCCCACAGTCATTCATCGACATGGAGTAAGAGAGGGAAAGACCTTCCAAAATACATGTGTGTTTCATTAAAAAGAAGACAGCTCAGTTTCCCCTTTTGGAGACAAACTAGGGTCCAACTCTAATGCTAGGACTGTAATAAAGACCTGAGCAGAAGGGATGATTGATGAAACCATAAAAAAAAAAAAAAATGCAGTGCCTGGGATGCAGGTTAAATGAGCTCTTCTCCCCGTCAGCAGTTAAACTCCCAGAGGCGGGTCTTTGTTTCTTTATCGTATTCCATTTTGCTTAGACCGGTTGGTTCATCTTTTCCGGATCATGCAGCCTACTGGAATGGGGAGCCAGGCCCAGCCCTACTGACAGGAGCCATGGGAGCTGCTGCTGTGGGGTGAGTTTCTCATTTTATGTCACTTTAATTGCTGTTTTTCATTTTATTTCATGTTATTCTGCATTTGCAAAAAAGACACACAGGGCTCTACCGATGTGCCCCAAGTAATAGCTTCTTCGGGGCCCTTCACGTACTTTCAGAATGCCACCGCTTACTGAAAACAAAAGCAGCTTCAACCGGCGGCTCGTACAAGGTACACACACACATTACACTCTCGATTATTGCTCTATTGCACCAGGTGAATCTAGCGCACACTGCAAAGCAGGCAGAGATTAATACAGTGTAACGGTTTAATTATCCTAGTGTATATGAAATCATAGGATCTTATCCTGCAACCCTTGCTTGTGTGATCCTGCAGCTGAAATCAAGAGAAGGTTAGCAGGATTGAACATGACTAAGGGTATGGCTACACTACAGTGATTATACTATCATAGTTAGGTCACCAGAGCTACGCCAGCCTAACCCCGTAGTGTAGATGCAGTCTATGCTGACTGAAGGGATTTTTCCATCAATATAGGAACACCACCTCCTTGAGCGACTGCGGCTACATCAATGGGCGTGTTCTTCCATCAGGAGAGCTGCTTCTACAGTGTTGGTAAGTCAGCATAGCTATGCCATTCAGGAGTGTGGGGTTTTTTTCAGGCTCCTGACCGATGCAGCTATGTTGACCTATTTTAATGTACTTACTGATTGCTTGTTTGTGATTTTGAACATACCCAGTAATAAAGATTTCCCTTCCATTTCCATATAAATGTAGTACATGCTCAGTCCTTCTCAATTAAAATAATACAGTGATATGTAAAAATTCAGCTGATGAATATTGCGCCATTGACTGCCGGTGTAGTTTTGTGGCTATGAATATCAGATACTGTAAAATGTTTAACTGTTTGCATAATAAAAACCTATAGGTTCTTTGTGGAAAAGGTGAGTAGATTTCTATGCCTAGGGTGACTTAAACTCATTGGAAGTTCTGAGATTGTTGAAGCAGTGTGGAGGGTCTGAAAAACCTCCCCAAAGCCTGAGCTTAGGCAGGTATGGTGGTGTAACACTGCACTTCCCCCTGACTGTGGAATTTGTGTAAATACACTACTGAGTCCTTGATTAGATCATGACTGGAAACTAAACCAAACTAGCACACAGCAGGATTTTAAAATACCTGAAAAGATTTCAAAGTCTCCATTGATAATATCTGGATAGGTAACTATTTTCATGACAATTCAAAGAGGAAACAAAACTTGGTCACATAGATGAAGACAGGAAACCCAGAGATGCAGTTTGACAAAGGGAATAGAAGGAAATTCCCACAGGTCTCTTTTGAGAAAATTCTAAGCTTTTTCCATTCTCTCCCCCAGCCCCTCAGGTTTAGCATATCGATGTAATACTAACCCTCTTCCCCTATAAAAGAGTTTTGGAAATCTGCTGTTCTCTCTAGCTCTGGCCACTGCTTCCTGAATCTTTGGCTGATGTTCTGATTTCCTGGTCATCAGACTTATAAAATGACTGCTGCCTGCTTCTTTATTTCACACTGAAATGCTTTATACATGGGGCACTTTAAAGACATTATGATTAAAGATTTGAGTGTTGATCCTGCAAAGACACACGTACAAAACTTTATACAGTATGAGTAGTCCACAATGGATACTAAAAGTGAAGTATTGTAGCAGAGGCAAAAGGCTTAGAAGGTCATGTACAGTGGTAAATGAAGTGTCCCACTCAGGTTCTGTGAACTCCAAAGTTGTCTTTTTGATTCATGAGGACATAGGCTTGGAAGGGACCTCCTTGGTCAGACAGTCCTGTCCCTTGCTATGTTAGACAACCCCATCATGATAATCCTGTTCATAAATGTATCAAGCGCCATCTTAAAACCAGTTAGGTTGTTTGCTCCCACTACTCCTATTGGAAGGTTGTTCCAGAACCTCACTTGTCTGGTGGTTAGAAACCTAATTTCCAGCCTAAATTTATTCATGGCTAGTTTATACCCATTTGTTCTTGTGCCAACATCAACCTTTAGCTTCCAAAGCTCTTCTCCCTCCTTGGTGTTTACCCTCATGATATATTTATAGAGAGAAATAATATCCCACGCAGCCTTCATTTTGCTAGCCTCAACAAGCCAAGCTCTTTTAGTCAGCTTTTGTAAGGGGAGGCTCATTAATCACTTATCCGCCACTTTCATTCACCGGGTCCCACAATGGGACTATCCACAGTGTGTGAGGTGTGATTTTGTGTGGGATCAAGCAAATAGTCTACTGGAGTTTTTCTTCAGACATATGATTAATAAGGTTTTTTTTAAATGTCTTTGACATGTATGATACATTTATCCTCCCTTAAAAAAAATGTTATTTTAGAAAAAGAGAATGAAAACAAATGCACCAACAAATGCCAGTTGTGTGGCAGCAGTTATATGTCAGCAGCTAACACATTACAAAAAGGTCCATTGCCTTTTCTGGGAATAGCAGCTCTCCAAAGGATCCAAAGTGCCGGCGACCTCCCACAGCCATGATGCCAACAGCCAACAATATAACCAACCCCTAAGCAGGGCTTTTGAAGCTGAGGCCCATGAGGAAGCTGAGGACATACTCAGTCACTGCCATTATGCTTTCAGCACCTATAAGCATCTCTTTTTTGAGTTGATAATTACAACATCCTGTGCCAAGCAGCTGTCACTAAGGAACAGGAGCTGCCCAAACACACCATAATGCAAGTTTACCGGCTGATTTATCACACTATAAGGAACTCAGTTACACTCTCCTGAAGCATGGGATAGAGAAAGAGAGAGACTGAGAGAAACAGCACTGAGCATTTTGTTCTGGACAGTTCAAAAGAAATGGGAAAATATCAGATTTTTTTATCTATGCATGCCCACCCACAGCTGCAGTCCACTGTTGCTGGAAAAGTGGCGAACACCCAAGGTGTGTATCCACGGAGGCACAGAGGCACAGAGATCCAGCCTCCATGTGGATATGAGACCTCCCTGAATGTCAGCATGCACACGTAACAGGGGGAAACATAAAGAGGAATGGTTGAATGAACTTTACTCGAGCTCTGACTTACTACGCCGGAATAATGGACACCTAAAGAAAAGTGTTACGCACATAGACAAGCTGAGTTGGCAGCTCTGATCAATTATGAACAGTTAATTTTATGGTGATAGCCAGAACACATGTATTATCTTCTATAAAAGCTTCATCGGTGTCACCATAAATCATAGTCACTTCTCTCCCTTTTAAGTTTCATTCCTGGAGAATAGTTGCACTTGAATCTTCTGTAACACTCAGTGTAGACTGAACTGAATGTAAATGCGACTCCTGGGTCTCTTCAAGCGAGCAAAATGTGTGAACCAGGGAAGACCTTCTCCTGCCTATCATCTATATGGCTGCTGTAGTTTTTAATACTTCCACTGCCTCACTACAACTGTTGTACGGCATGACATTGCAGTACACTTAACATTTCTGTAGTCAGGAAGCACAGCAAATGGGTACAGATGTAGGTCTTTCTCTCTTGGTCCTTTTGAATTTGAAACCTTTGCATACAGCAATATGTACCAGCTGGGTTCTTTTACCCTGTATTCAGTTACTTTGTTATGGCATCTTGTGAACCAGTAACTTCATAAACAGTAATAACTAGCTGTTATGTGTAACCAGTTAGGAGTAATGCAAGTCAATTAGGGGAGTTTATCACTAAAGAAAATATAAGGTACTGTAGTTTTTATTGGTACCACTAAAACAGGTGGATTTTTGGTATAATTCACTCTGAACTGGCACTTGCAGCTAAGGAAATGGAATCTGCATATTTATAGCGAACACAGACTGTACAAAGTCAAAACACTGAGGTAAATGAAGCACCTAGTTATTATTCAGTCTAACAGAGAGGTGTCATCATGGTAGATTAATAGAATCATTTACAGAGGTTTATAAGTGATTCAGGGCTCTCCTGTCCCCTTCAGATGTTACCAGGAGTAGAAAGGGGGAGTTTGAAGTTGGCCTCAGGAAAGGCTGCTCCATTTAGCATGCTTTTTGTGGCAGTGCATGATAAAGAATCAGGACGCTTGGTTTTATCTTTTATACTCCAACAACCAGAATGTACCTCAAACTATTTTTAGGCATGCTGTGCGTCTAGTCTGCATAACTTCCTGGAGGAGTTTTAAAGAGAATGGGAAGGAGTTAGACGCTAAAACAACAATTAACAGACCATTTAAAGTGGTCTCTGTAACGTCCTTCCATAAACATATCTTAAAATTGGACTACAATTTAGGGTATTGATATAATCATTGTTTTGGTCATACTGGCCCCCTTAAACATTTCCTTAGACGTGAGAATAGTACCTCGCTGCCTGTTCCAAAAATGCAAAATCCAAAAAAATTTACTAATTTAATTTTCCTTACTGACAAAATATAGAGAAGCTATACGGTTGACTGTGACTGTATAAAAGTCTATGGAAGCCTAGAGAAACACACAGAGCAGGGGATTCGGAGTCATAACTCCGAGATTCTATTACCAACTCTGCCAGTGACTCATATATAGCCTTGGGTGAATCCTTTAATCTTTCTACGTCCCATTTTCCCCATCTGGAAAATGGTGATGATAATAGTTGCTAACTTAGCTGACGGGAGGATGGTAGGGTTTTTTTGAGGGTTAATTAGACAATGTTTATACAGGGCTTTGAAGATATAAGTACTAAGTACTATAATAATATGAAGTTCTTATATAACATTCTGTTTTCAAAACAATGGTTTAAATTCCTTCCTGGGTAAAGTGCCACTAACTTCAATGCCTTCATAGAGAAGTCTGAACATATACTAAGCTACAGTATGTGGTTTCATTCATTTTTATGTTTCTAGATCTTCTGACCTCAGAGAGAAGTTTTAAATGTATTAAAATACATTCAGAAATAAGAACAAATGGAAGAACAAAATGTCTCTGACAAAAGGATTTTACAACACTGTTACCTTTTACGTTTCCATCACTGTTATCTGACACCCGATGGGGCCCAATCCTGTCCTCAATTACATGGGGCAAATCAGGAGTAATTTCCATTGAAATCTGGAGTTATTCCAGATTTACCTCCATGTCTGTGATAGGAGAATCTGGCCCAATATCTTGAAAGTATTAGAAAATTCAGAGTATTATACAAAAAAAACCCCTGCCATGCATCCAAAGAAAATCATGCTAAGTCTGTTACTTTGTTAACTGTGAAACATTATTCTCTTATTCCAGTATTCAGGTGTTGGTTTACAGTCTTTTATATATCATTCTGGGAAGAAATAAACAAGCCTTTGGGGATTAATATTATACATCCAGCACTCCAAAAACTGTTGATATATTTTCTCTTCCATGCCTTTATAAATGTAAACAAGTCAAGATTTCTGAATAGAAGTGCCTGGAATGCTTCTCTTTCACAGTATTCCAACGTGAGGTCTTCAGACTTCAGATTCTGAAAAAGTCCTGTTGTTACGGAAATTGGAGAGATGATAAATTACATTCCAATGCTGGCGATTCACACATTTCTTACAGGTGAGGTGAATCTTCTCAGTGGATGGACCTCTTCCTTTTCTTTCAACAAAATTATTGACCAGAGTTCTCTTAAAAGTAGTCTTGCTTCTCACAAGCAGAGTAGTTATAGGCAATCTGGGGAGAATGTATATATTTTTGTGCTACTGAGAAGAGAGTGATCTGATTCTAAGAACAGATGGGCAAGACTCAGAGCTCCAGCTCAGAATATCCCATAACTCTTCATCTCCAGAACAAGGTCTGGGCTTCTGTGGTTCAGGCCCATCTTTAGTAAGACAGCCTGATCCAATTTCCATTAAAATCAATGAGAACTTTCCATTGACCTCCATGGGAGTTGGATGAGACCCACAATGGCCAGTCTAACAAAGGATCACAAGAGGTGCAGCTTGCTGCAGACAAAATATCCTTATTACCTTGAGAAGTTATTTCTTTGAGCCAAAAGGAAATAATAGAAAGAAGGAATTAACCACATGTTATTGATATATGAGGTTTGTCACTGGTCAGGCAGGAAAGTGAGAAGTCTTTTCAGCACAGGGTTAGGGTCTGCACTGAGAAGTGTCAGTGTGAATTGCTGAAGGCTGATGGGGTTGAAAAAGGGAAGCAGGGGAAAGATTAAATATGGAAAGGGTGAAGTATCATGAACTCTGGATAAAAGGGAAAAGAGGATGACTAAGCCATTCCAGTTCAAAAGAAAGGAAATCTCTGGACCTCAGCAGATTTGTAGCACTATTCAGATTTCCTCCCATTTTCCCACTTAAGCATTTTAGGTACTGTTAATTTAGATTCATTAATCTTGAACAGCCTGTAACAGCTGTTCAGCAACTGGCCAAACATCTGTCTAGAGAAAGCTCCAATCACACCACTCTGATTAAATACTGTCCATAATTCAGCAAGTAATTGTCTATTTTCCTGCATCATAACCAATGCCATAGCTGCTTGTTGCAGCCTTGACCTTCTCTTTTACGCTGGGCAACCATTTGGGGGGGTGGGGGGGTGGTGAGAGGGTGTTGTAGAAAAAAAAGACAAACTTTTGCTAGCTTATTATTCACAACTCCTTAGTGACTATGCTTTATTTTTGACGTGACACATTGCACAACTGTCTGCCTGATGGAAACACTTCTGCGTCCCATTTGGTTATTGATCCTACATCTTCAAAAGTCTGTGACTCTTATTATGGAGGTTTGGGTGGTTCAGTTCCTTCACACCCGCCCACCCCGCTCAGCTGCAGCATGACAACACTTGCTAGTGCACAAGTGGTGGCTGTTGGCTTGGACATTAGATATGGATCTGGAAAGATTACAGAATTTTGCAATAAATTCATCATGATCAAGCAGTAACGGTTAAAGCATTCATTATCCTCGCCAAAGGAATAAGAAAAAACAGGTCTTCACATTTCTGATATCCTGTTGCATCAATGAACAGGCTGCAACAAGCAGAGAAAGTGTGAGCATGTGCTTCAAGGTCTTTTCAGTTGCTATGGTACAGTTTCTTATGGAAAAATCCTTGTTCTGTATGGTGTTTTTCCTGCCTCATTTGGGGATGGCAGAATCGTTCCTTGTGTCACCTGAGAAACCGGGATGTCAGTTTCCACCTATTGGTGAGAAAGAAACTGATCAACAGAAGAATTCAACTGAAAATCTCCTTGGGTAGAACTTTCTGCTTTTGAGGCCAATGGGAATGTCATACCAGAGAGGAATGATGGTTTTGGCTGAGGTGCTGGATTGCAAATCAGGAGATCTGGTTTCAATTCTTGGGTCTACCCCAGATTTCCTGTGTGACCTTGGGCAAGGCATTTAACCTCTACATGCCTCAGTTCCCCATCTATAAAATGGGGACAATAAATCTTCTTTCCCCCATCCTTTGTCTTGTCCATTCAGCCCTGATTCAGCAATTTGTTGCATGCAGGCTCAACAATCTACCAGAGGGCAAAGGACTGCAGGATCAGGGCCTTAGCTTTTAAGCTCTTTGAGGCAGGGACTAGCTGTTAGTATACACTAGTACAATGTCTAGCACAATGAGGTCCTGACCTTGGTTGGGGCCTCAAGGTGCTAATATAATGCAAACAAGGAGTAATAAATAATAATTAATTGTGCTTTCCTCTCCTTTTAAGGAAAAGAATGCCAACACAGACAAGAAGGAAAAAATCCAGCATTACTGAATAGTCAAGCACAAGAAAATATATTTGTCCCTTATAGCATAAGCGTAATCTATTTTCCTCATAGAGTGTACCAAATATATTGCACAGAGACTCAATATAAATACTGCATGTGAGAGTTATGATAATGGTAAAAGGATTTGGAGGGAAGGCATTTTCATTATGAGTCCTAATTTCAGGGATTACTTAAGAACATTTATATTTTGGGCTGACATTTCTCCTGATGAAATTCTACTCCTCCCCCCCATCCAAGTTATTTGTTGTTTGGTTTGGTTTATTTTGAAAATATGGTAAAATTCCATTTTGTTATTTTGTATTTATTGTAATGTAAAAAACAATAGTTATAGCATTTTTTGCTATTGGATAACTCAAAATTAGTTTCCTTAAAACTTCAAACTTGCCACAAGTTTAGGTTGTGATGATGGCAGATGCCTTATCTGAAGAAATTTAGTTTGAAGATAATAAATGTATAAGCACTTGAAAAAGACAGTCCCTCACTACCTTCTAACAACACGCTGGAATGCAGGGAGTTAACCCAGATACACACAGATGTGTGTGCATCCATTCCAATGTGCAATAGTGTGATCGCACTCAGTGGACCAAATTCTCTGCTGGTCTAAATGGGCACAGCTCCATCAACTTCAATGGAGGGTCATCCTTGAAAACCAAAAGATCTGGCCCCGTATGACATCACATGCAAATATATGCAACCGCATTTTTAATGGTTTCCCCTACCTCAACAAAAGAGCAAAGAAATTAAAGGAAAACAAGTGCAATAATGTGACACAATGTTTCATATTTTAAAAAGCAAAAATGTCAGGACATTCAAAGTTATGGTTTTCAGCATTAAGCCCTGTGTAATTTCCCACTGTAAAATGTAGCTTAATTGAAATAGAAATTCTCTGCAGGGAAATCTTGAGTTCAATTACACTTTTTGATTTTCCAGTTGAAAGAATCAAAACAAATTTTTGTATTTTGAATCAACATTTCAAAATGAAATAAGATTTTTGGTTAAAAAGTTGATTCGGAAGAAAGAAATCCATGTCATAATATTTATTTGAAATGAAAATTTCATTTAAAAATGGTGACTCATTTAAATTTTGTTGAAAATGTCAAATTTCCACGTCAACATTTCCAATTTGAAATTTCTGGGAATTTTTTATTTCATGAAAATGGCCAATGTTTTGACTTTTGTTCTGCTTTGAAATGGAAAGTAACTTTGAAATGTTGAAATTTCCCATGAAAGGAAAAGTTTGTGTTTTGAACAGCTTTACTTCTGTGCATTTAAAATCTCAACTGTAACATATAATTAACAAAGAGCTTTGGGATGGGGTTGTGCTGAATATGAAATAATAAAGTCTAGATTATCCTAGTCCTAGATGAATACACAAGGAGAAAAGAAGATACAAGGAGCCTACTTCCTCTATCTCTTTGCATTTTTATGTAGGAATCAAGCACTCAAGACTTCCAGCACATAAGGAGTGGTGCCAAGCCTGAAAAAAGAAGCATGCAGGCAGATCTCTACACCAGCATGGATTTCCACTAACTTCAATCAGAATGAGTTTTTCTCAATTTTATCCAGCAATCACTACCTTTAGACTGCTAATAAGCAGAGAAAATTTCATCTCTAAAGAACTTTGTTTGGAAAGTTATGTGCGACTGCAAAGAGCCTGAGAATGGAAGCCAGAACTCAGCATCAATTGTGCCAGGAATCAATAGCAAAAATTGTTAGCATGATTGGGTAAAAGCAAGAGAAGGGCTTGAACCAAAATCCAAGATTTGGAATACATCTGTACGCTGATAGACTTTGTATCCACATCTGAACAGTGTGACTCAAATACATCTCCAGTGAAAATCTGTTATTCTCCACAAGTGAAAACGGAAGCAGTCAAAAAAAACCCCAGCCCAGATTTTGAAGTTTAGCTTTTCATTACTGGACATATATATCAATATATAAGCCCTGCATGGTCTTCCCTTTCACTGAGACAGTACATGCGCCTGTTATTCCAATAAAATAACAGAACTTTGGTACAGAATAGTAACTTTTGGGTTAACTCCTCTCTTTTGGCTTATGATGAACACTGGGCCTTAGAGTTCCTCATTCAGTGATGCCACTGTTTTACACATACATTAATAAAACAAAGAAAATCTTGCAGCAGCTCTTATCTACATTTCTACTACTGCAGCAAGTCATGAATATTTTCTGAAATCCCAGCTAATTAATTTAAGCATCTGAACCAATGATTTTCCCTTTGTTGTTAAGTTTCTCTTGCTCCATGCCCCGTAAGCAGTCACCATTCTTTACTCACAGACATCTCCAGTGGCATAGCTGTGGGCAGAGGAACCCCTCCACCCCCAAAAAAACACTTAAGAGCATTTTGTTCCTCCGCTGTCCTGTATTTTATTGATCCTCACATACTCCTCAAAGATCAGAGACATTTTATAATCATGACCATAACTGAATGCCAACAGGGATTCAAGGGGACTTCCCTCTTTAACATTTAGAGAGATGATAAACTTCAGTTTAAAAGCTATAAAGCCATATCAACATGTGGCTGAAGCTACAGATATAAGGCCCTGCCACACTGACCTTCATTTCCCTTAATTGTGGCCAGAATTCTGGCTTGGCAGAAAAGTGGCTAGAATTTCCCTCATAACCTGACAAGCGCATTCAAGTATCTGGCTGTCAGGATGAAATGCAGGTGGGAAGGAAAGCAGCAATGAGCAAATTGTTCCAGTGAAATGCAATTAAAAAGACCTTTAATCAAACACTACAGCTGTTAACAAGTCAGGTAATCAAAAGCAATGGTAGCTCTCCCAAATTCTTTTGCTTCTGAACCCCAAATTCTGCAGTCACACTATCAGGGAGGGTAGAAAGCTATTTAGTAACTTCAATTTCCTGAAATTTGGAGTGGCACAGCGGCAAAGTATTGCCTTAATTGGAGACATAATGATATGAAGAGTAATTGACCAATGGGCCTGCCCTTTTGTCTTTCTTATCTTCAATATCCTGCCTTCCCCCCACCCTCTCCTTCCTTCTCTTTGTCTTGAAGAGGAAAATTTGTACACATCATTGTCTCATAGGGTGCCACTTATTGGAGACTTTTCTGGTTATTGCTTGTATACGTGCAAACCATGGGCTTTTGTATTTTTCCTGTAGTTTCCCCTATTGTCTGAGTGTGATTTATGTGTTTCAGCTTTGTGATGTCAGTCCACTTTTGTCCCATCTAATGATTTTTATTAGTGATTGTGCCTAAGAGTTTATATTTATTATGACAATTGCCATGAACATTGGTCACCCATAACAACATGCCAGTTGCCTTAGATAACACCTAGAGATCAAAATTACTCATTCTCTGAATTTGCAGTATTAAAATATATTCCTTATAGTAAAGCATGGGGAAGTACAGTGAATACTGTTAACACAGAGGTAATAGTATCTATTTATCAAAGCTAATTGGTAAACTTTTAAGAGTTTCCATAGTATATCCTTTGTTCTATATTTTCATTATTATGATAACTTATCATTTTAAGAGACTAGATGTATTAATTTCTCTGTATTTATGTGCTATGTTATAAGAACTCAATTTTTAAAATTCATACATTATTAATTTCAGATTTTTTTTTAAAGGTTCCTTTACCGCCTTATTTCATGAGGGGGAAAATAGAGCTCTTGTCCTAGATGAATCAAACCATCCCCTTCTGTGGATTACAATAATGGAATTATGTTGAATAAATCTCATCTCCCCAAAAGAATAATTTTATTCATGGTCACCCTGCAATTTTCCCTATCTAAACAATAATATGTAAAGGGAATTTCAATAATTCAGCGGCATCAGGCTGCAGAACCACTCAGCTGCACAATACTAAATGACTCTTTAATTT
This sequence comes from Eretmochelys imbricata, assembly GCF_965152235.1. NCBI lineage: Eukaryota > Metazoa > Chordata > Testudines > Cheloniidae > Eretmochelys > Eretmochelys imbricata. Next base: position 91,190,537 of record NC_135576.1, read on the forward strand.
ATAAAAACTAATTCCAAATAATCTGTTGTCAGAGACAAGCAGAGTTGCCACTGATCAGAGATGCAAAGAAAACAGCACAAGCTCTTTTTGGCTGGAATGGGTTCAAGCAGGTTTTGATATATGACTTTCTTAGCGTGATTAATGATGGTGTGTTTTTCAGACTATTAAAATACTGTGCACAGCTAGAAGTTCAGCTAATGCCTGCAACTGTGATGTGACTTATGAGAATTTGCTAAAATTAAGACTACAGAGTAGTTCAGGATGGAGACTTGGAGGGGATGAGGGACAGTTCATGACTGTGGCCTGAGTATGTTCATATTAAAGTTTCTAAATCAAGGGGTATACAGTATCCATTTCCTCACCACAAAAGCCTGAGCTTCTAGATGAGTGTTCAGTCTAAAAGTCATCCTCTCTTGTATTTTAGACTGCATTTCCTCCAAAATAACTGTCCCTCTCTCTTCTCAATAAGAATGCAACATCTTAGGATAGCAAGAAGCTCATGCAGAAAGACATTTTGTTCTCAATACTTCTCTGATTTTTCTCTCTCTCTCGCTGAGGAAAGTTTCAGGACACTCAGCTAACCTTTGTGTAGTCAGCTGAGGTTTTTTTCTGCTCCACTGGAGATCATGGAACAAGCAAACTGAGTTTCAAGAACTCAGCACTTGAGATGATTTAGCTGACAAACCACACAGATTCTGACTTGTATTTGTATATATTACATACACACACAGGAAACTCAGATACAGCATAGCAAAATGTTCCCTCAAAGACTTTTATGGCTGTTTGGAAGGAAATATACAGCTGATGAGGCCAAGAATTTACTGAGGGTGGGCATGATTTTGCAATAACAACCCTCTTTATATGGTGCAAAATAAGTATCATATTCTCGGGCAAAGCCCCCTTCTCTAAACCACACAAAAAAGCACCGGTAAAATTCCAAGGTTTCTCCATAAACTTACTTTGTATTATTAAAAATAACATCTAGTCCTTTTTACAAAAAGAATTGTATCCTTTTGATGCATCAAATTTGATTAATCTCCAACACATATTCAAGGTTGAGACGACAAAGCTTCCATTACACTGCTGCTGGTGCATTTTGTTCTGTTTTGACGCCCTCCTACATGACTCTGTACATTGCAATCCTTCATGCACATGAAACAAGAGCGTTTACCAGCCCAGCATAGACCTCCCACGGCAGCACAGCATGTAGAGCGAATGTACAGAATGTTTCATGGGGTTAGATTTATTAAGAATCACTGCACAAAACCCCAATATTGTAGGTTTATTTAACTCTGCAGTTTGCTGTTTGAAATGTTCTATTTTATGCACCTTGGGCCTGATTCAAATCACACTGAAATCAGTGGAACAGACAGACTTCTGTTGATTTTAATGGGAAATCAATTTTGGATCAAGCCATTGGAGAGAAGCCACTACTGCAAGGAAAAGTTGCAACTTTGTTCTTTCTCTTTAATTCTAAAAGACCTGCCTTGGTTTGCATTATGTTTATTCATCAGGCTGGCCCAACATCAGGCTTCTCAAGAATGCTGTGGCAAAAATGGGATAAACATAAAAATCATAAGCATAAAATCCTATACAAACTGGTAAGAAATATCCCCAGAAAGCACAACATTAGTTGCAGAGATGATTCCAGCTGGCAAACAAGTTGGCTCAGCTAGATAACACAAAAGACTTTTATTAGGTGGAAGAAGGTCACTTTCCAACAGAATAAGGATTATCAGCAACAGCTGAATTAAAGTTATTTCTCGGTGTACTGCACTGTGATTTCCTACATCTGCGTGCAAAGAAGCAGCGTGACACCTGTGTGATCTCCAGAGACAAAATGGTTCAGATATGAGCAAAGGGAAACGTGCTCTTAGGGCATGGGGGTGGGCACTTGCACACAACCCTTTGAATTACATGGCTTGATGAGGATTAAGTAAAAGTTTCTATCTCACATCTATAAGATTAAAACCAAAGGATACTGAGAATCCTTAGCCACATGTTCTAAAACTACAATGAATGCACCATTCATCAGTTGACACATTCATACTACTTTTCTTGCATCCACGGGCCAGGATTAACCACAAAGCCAAAGGTGGCATGGTCATGGGGTGAGTTAACGGCTAAGCCTTAGGGGCTAGTCCCAAAGCTCACCCTCATCCCTATCCTGCCAGTCTCACCTGGATAGCGCTATAGTAGTTTGGCTTCATTATCTGCAGAGAAGGAGGAATATAGATCATAAGAACATTCATAATTATGTTACATAGGATTACAATAAAAAAGGACATAAACCTTCATGCTTCATAGAATATACTAACCTTTATCAGTTGGGGGTTAGGAAGAAATTTTCTCTATGGGCAGGTTATTTTGTAAATGCTCTCTTCGGGTTTCTTGCACCTTCTTTTGTAGCATCTGGTTGCGGAAACTTTTAGGATACTGGAAGGACTACTCGTTTGATGCAGTAAGGCAATTTGTACATTCCTGTACTGTGTGGAGTCTACACAGCCAAGTATATTACACTACAAGCAGGTGCTGTGCAAGCTTCCCCACAAAACTCTTTCAATGCAGCCCAATCCTGGCCTGCAACCCCACTTTTGTTTCAGTCCCAAACCTCTCTTGAGCACAGACTGCCAATCATAGCAAAAGGTGTTGTATTTTTCTGATGTGAATGGGAATGACACCAATGAACTCCTCTTGCATGGTTCAGTCTGAATACATTGTTCATGTTATTTATTAAATGCAGGGATGGATATTTTTTTATTTTGTTTCTTTTTTGGTTTGGTTTTTTTTTCTGTTCTTTGTTGCTCTATTTGGAACATGTTATCCTTTGGTTAATATTGTTTTCAGTTATTTTTTATTAAGGCAGTCACAGGCCTTCAGGCTTTGGGCACAAAATATGAAAGCACATTCATGTTTGCTGTTCAAAACTCTCTATAATAAGTCAAAATTACACATTGAATCCAAACAACAGAATTTGGGAAAGATCACTCAAGAAAAAGATCTTGAACTATCGTTGTGGATAGTTCTCTGAAAACATTGACTCTATGTACAGCGGCAGTCAAAAAAGCAAACAGAATGGTGGGAATCATTAAGAAATGGACAGATATCATACTGCCTCTATATAAATCCTTGGTACGCCCACATCATGAATACTGCATGCAGATGTGATTGCCCCATCTCAAAAAAATATACTGGAATTGGAAAAGGTTCAGAAAAGGGCAACAAAAATTTTTAGGGATATGGAATGGCTTCCATATGAGGAGAGATTAATAAGACTGGGACTTTTCAACTTGGAAAAGAGATGACTAAGGGGAGATAGGACAGAGTTCTGTAAAATCATGACTGGTGTGGAGAAACTAATAAGCTATTTATTCCTTCTCATAACACAAGAACTAGGGGTCACAAAATGAAATTACTAGGTAGCAGGTTTAAAACAAACAAAAGGAAACATTTTTTCACACAATGCACAGTCAGTCCGCGGAACTCTTTGCCAAAAGATGTTATGAAGGCCAAGACTATAACAGGGTTCATAAAAGAACTAGATAAGTTCATAGACGATAGGTCCATCAATGGCTATAAGCCAGGATAGGCAGGGATGGTGTCCCTAGCCTCTGTTTGCCAGAAGCAAGGAATGGGCGACACGCGATGGATCACTTAATGATTACCTGTTCTGTTCACTCCCTCTGGGGCACCTGGCATTGGCCACTGTCAGAAGACAGGACACTGGGCTAGGGGACCTTTGGTCTGACCCAGTATGGCCGCTCTTATGTTCTTATGATACAGATTCCAAACACCCAAGTTTGAAAATAATTGGATCTGGAGGTTTGATATCGATAAAAGTTCAGATACTCTGTTCCTCCTTCTCAGTGCTGGGTTTAGGAAAGATTTTTAAAGTACGAGGGTGGAGCAAAGCTGGTTTTAATCCACCTTTACATCTCCTTAATTTGGATCTTGATCCTCAGATGCAACAAAAAGCAGTCCCATGGAGGCCTGTCCATTTGAATTTCATTGGGTCCTATTGTCTCACTGAATTATTGGCATTCAACAGCCTTTAGGCTTCCAAGGGCCAGATTTTCAAAGGTGCTAATGAGATTTTCAAAAGCACCAAGCAGATTAGGCATCTCACTTCCATTAATTTCAACAGGAGTTAAGCATCAAATGTTGTTAGGTGCTTTTGAAAATCCTAATAGCCACCTATCTGCATCTTTAGACACCTAAATTCTTTTGAAAACCGTGCTCTATAACAATTTAAGGCTGTGCCATAGAGTCTTGACCTAGGTTATTTGCTATTTCTTTCCCCTGTAGGGGTTTTGTACTTCAATTAAACTGACTCCCTAGGCATCTGCAGATAACAGACTTCAGTCATTGTTGGCATCAGTGTTAACTAAAGACAGGATCCAGTGAATGTTCATTTAATACAAAACCTGTATGTGTGGTGCCTTCATCCACCTAATAGCCTTAGAAAAGTCATACCCTGTCCACGTATGGTGTGTCCTGTTATACACATGGCCACACACCTATACATACTTACCAACCCTAAATGGCCTGGGAACTACTTATCTGGAAAACTGCCTGTCTCTCCCTGTGCAATACAGCCACAGTTGTGGTCAGCAGAAATGCCTGACTCATCTCAGAGGGAAGAAACGGCTTGTAGATTAATAGATTTTATGGCCAGAAGGGACCATTGTGATCATCTAGTCTCACTGGCTGTATACCACAAGCTATAGAACTTCCCCAAACTAATTCCCGGAGCAGATCTTTTAGAAAAACATACAAACTTGATTTAAAAATTGTCAGTGATGAAGAATCTACCATGACTCTTGGCAAATTGTTCCAGTGATTAATTACTCTCACCATTATGCCTTATTTATGCCTTATTTGCCAAATTTATGCCTTATTTGCAGTTTGAATTTGACTAGCTCCAACTCCCAGACACTGTATCATGTTACATTTTTCTCTGCTAGATTAAAGAGCCCATTATTAAATATTTGTTTCCCATGTAGATACTTACAGACAGTAAACAAGTCACCCCTTAATCTTCTCTTTGTTAAAATAAATAGATTGAGCTCTTTGAGTCTATCACTAAATGGTATATTTTTTATTCCTATAATAATTCTTGTGGCTCTTCTCTGAACCCTCTCCAATTTATCAACATCCTTCTTGAATTGTGGGTACCTGAATTGGACACTGTATTCCAACAGAGGTCACACCAATACAAAACACAGAGCGGTAAAATAACCTCTCTATTCCTACTTGAAATTCCCCTGTTTATGCATCCCAGGATTGCATTAGCACCCAGTTTATCAAGCAAACCAGATCACTCTGAATTAGTGACCTATCCTCTTCATTATTATCCACCCCCTCAATTTTTGTGTTACCTGCAAACATTATCAGTGATGGTTTTCTATTTTCTTCCAAGTCACTGCTAAAAATGTTAAATAGCGCAGGGCAAAGAACCTATAGCTCAGTGGTTTGAGCATTGGCCTGCTAAACCCAGGGTTGTGAGTTCAATCCTTGAGGGGGCCATTTAGGAATCTGGGGCAAAAATTGAGGATTGGTCCTGCTTTGAGCAGGGGGTTGGACTAGATGACCTCCTGAGGTCCCTTCCAACCCTGATATTCTATGATTTGAACCTATCCTTGCAGGAAGGCCCTGGAACCAGCTTGATGATGATTCCCCTTTTCAGTAACATTGTGAAACCTATCAGTTAGCTAAATTTAATCCATTGAAGGTGTGCCATGATAATTTTATATCATTCTGATTTTTTAATCAAAATGTTGTGCAGCACAAAGTAAACGCCTCACAGACATCTAAGTATATTATGTCAACATTACTATCTTTATTAACCAAACTTGCAATATCATTAAAAAAAGATATCAGGTTAGTTTGACAGGGCCTAATTTCTGTATATCCATTTAGGTTTGCATTAGTTACTTTACTCTTCTTTGGTTCTTTATTAACTGATCCCCAGATCAGCTGCTCCATTTTCTTACCCAGGATCAGTGTCAGGCTGACAGGTCTATAATTAGCCGGGTCATCCCATTTATCCTTTTTAAAAATTGGCACAACATTAGCTTTCTTACAGACATCTGAATCTTCCCCAGTTCTCCAAGACTTATTGAAAATCAAGATTAATGGTCCAGTAAGATCCTCAGGGCAGTTCTCTTAAAACTCTTGGACGCAAGTTATCCAGACCTGCTGATTTAAAAATGTCTAATTTCAGTAGCTTCTGTTTAAGGTCCTCCAGAGATACTAGTGATACAGAGTGTTATCATCACCATATGAGATTATGTAATCTGTTTTTCCACAAATACAGTACTGCAATATTTATTGAACATTTCTGCCTTTTCTGCATTATTGACAGTTCTCCCATTTCCTTCTTAAATTTGCAACACACACACACACACTTACTTTTTAAAGCTACCTTAACTTCCCCTCTACACCAGACCAGATTTTTAACCAGCACAGCTCTCTTATTGATTATGGAATTCTGAATTTTGGGCATCTAATAAGGTACTCCTAAATGATCCCCAATTATCATTCACGTTTTTTCTTATTAAATTCTTCCTCCTGGTAGATTTGGCTCATAATTGTTTTCAGCTTTGTGAAACTGGCCCTATTAAAGCACCTAGTATATATATATTACTAGTCTGGACTTTGATCTGCTTGCACATTACCCAGACTCCAGCGAGAAACTGTTGAATTGGAATTCATTTGCAAATTGGATACAATTAACTTAGGCTTGAATAGAGACTGGGAGTGGCTAAGTTATTATGCAAGGTAACCTATTTCCCCTTGTTTTCCTACCCCCCCCCCCCTTCCTCAGACATTCTTGTTAAACCCTGGATTTGTGCTGGAAATGGCCCACCTTGATTATCATACACATTGTAAGGAGAGTGATCACTTTACATAAGCTATTACCAGCAGGAAAGTGGGGTGAGGGGAGAGAAAACCTTTTGTAGTGATAAACATCCATTTTTCATGATTTGTGTGTATAAAAACAAACATCTTCTGTATTTTCCACTGAATGCATCCGATGAAGTGAGCTGTAGCTCATGAAAGCTTATGCTCAAATAAATTGATTAGTCTCTAAGGTGCCACAAGTACTCCTTTTCTTTTTGCGAATACAGACTAACACGGCTGTTACTCTGAAACCTGGAATAGACTATGTGTATAAATGTATTTTTAAAATGTGTCAAGGAATGCCTACATCAAAGGACTGGAGCTCCTTTATAAAGAATGTGTACACAAACTGAAATTAATTAATTAATTATATCAATTATGTGGAGGAGTACAGCATTATCATTCTGACTTAAGTACTGTTATGGGCAACGAGAAACTGGAGCGATATCAATAGGATTAATTAGTGTTTGCAAAGTGCTTTGAAGGTGCAAAGTATTCTGTAGGTGCTATATTTTTCTTTTTTTTTTTTTGCTGGCAACACTTTAAAGTTACCTTCCATTTTTTTCTATGACCCTCAGACTGCCCATAATTCAGGAGTGTATCCCAACCAAGCTTCATCTACGTCCTGCCCTGGGATTTATTCACATTTTAGCATAGTCTGGATTCCTCCTGAGGCTGCTGTATAATTGCCTCTTGAAAGCATTTTTCACAGGATCAGCAGAATCTCCTTTGTGCCGATGGGTATCAGAGTCACTGGCCCAAATTCCGTGCTGCAGTATAGCCCAGAAGGCATAGTTCAGAAGAGTTCCTGTTTGGATTCTGGACTGATGCAGCCCCTTGACATGCATCTCCACAGCTGACAAGGAGCTTTTCCATAGCCCAGAAGACTCTAGCCATTCCCCATCCCACTCCAATACTCCCCTTACACATCTTTCTTTCCTTTCTACACTGGAGAAATTCTGACCCTTTCAAGGCCCATTTGCACCCCCCTGTGGTACGGAATCTGCCCCACTCATCTTGATATTAATCATCATACAGTATTTGGCACTTCATTTTCTTTTAGGCATTTGTTTGATAAAAGGCACGAAAACTCTGCATAGCTTGGAAACAATGTCACTTCTACTGTAATTGCGAGAAATACAAGTGTTGTAATCAACATTTGCTGTGGATTATTGTACTAGCAATCAAACATTTTCTCCAAGCTGATCTTTGGAACACTTTTGTCTGAGACCAGGCACATCAAGCAAGCACAGACTTCTTAACTGTGATGCAATCACTGGTAATGAATGGGAGAGAATGTGATGTTTGATATAGTTATGAATCATTTTGGCTATGAGGTTTTTTTCATTTGTTTCTGATTCTCTTACTTTAAGATTTATTAGACTTTTTATGCCAAAAGAAAAATGTCTCAAAGTTGAATTCATTATGTGTTGAAATGTAAACTATATATTTTGGAATTTATTCTTTTCTTATTTTTCACTCATGTTCTCTGTGTCTACATATTATTATTTTTCCTCAGGACCTGCATTTCTGCAAAACTCCCACTGGGGCAAGGAATACCGAACCAGAGGTCTGCTCCTGCTCCCATTAACTTCTATAGGAGCAAGAATCACACCCTGGCTCTTAATAATGAAGTTCTTTTTATAAATTACATTTTTTTCCCTACAGATTTCACAGAGGGAATCTCCCTTTTAATCCACTTAAATTATTTTACAAAATGCTTTCAATATATATTAAAAAATGAACATCTCTTGAATTTCTCAGACACCATGGATTTATTCTTTTCTTATTTTTCACTCATGTTCTCTGTGTCTACATATTATTATTTTTCCTCAGGACCTGCATTTCTGCAAAACTCCCACTCGGGCAAGGAATACCGAACCAGAGGTCTGCTCCTGCTCCCATTAACTTCTATAGGAGCAAGAATCACACCCTGGCTCTTAATAATGAAGTTCTTTTTATAAATTACATTTTTTTCCTACAGATTTCACAGAGGGAATCTCCTTTTTAATCCACTTAAATTATTTTACAAAATGCTTTCAATATATATTAAAAAATGAACATCTCTTGAATTTCTCAGACACCATGGAGTTGGAGACAGGTCATTCAGTCACTGTAACATAGTGTGACTGTATGGTATTATTCGTCAGGTGCATGTCACTGATTTAGCTACATACTTTCAAGTCAAAGTGCTGTACAGATTTTTGACGGAGCTGAATAGTCAAATAACTGAGGCAAATGGCCCAGTTCAATGGTGTCATTGAAGTTACACTTGTTTAACAGTTTTTCTGCCTGTTTTATTGATCCAACAGTGTCCTTGGCTAAGGCCCCAATTCAGAAAACCTCTTAAGCACATCCATCCATTATTCCGCATTACATATGTGCTTAACTTTAAGCATGTACTTGGGTGCTTTGCTGAAGAGGGATGGTTTGCTTAATCAGAGCCTAATTGAGCTGCCAAATTTACTAATGAAGTATCTGCTTCAACTCCAGAGGCTGGCACTCTATATGCATTAGCCATTAGGCTGCACATTTCACGTTAGCTCGTTCCACACTGCTTTGCTAACCAAAATGCATACTTCAGTTCAGATCTTTTTCTTTTAACAAACATCCAAAAGCACGTTTCACTGGTTGAATTTGCATACAATAGGCTGGTCAAGCTACAAAGTTTACAAATTAAGGACCAGAACGTACAATGCTTTTTTTCATGTCCGTCGTCCCATTCACAGCAGTGGGCATCTTGGTGTGAGTAAGCAGTAATCACGCAAATAAGTAGTGCAAGATCACACACTGTTCTGAGTGGTGAAATGTAATTGGACCCAGAACATTTTGCTGAAAATGTAACAACTTTCTGCTTTTCTCTTTTACTAAGTGAAAATAATCAATTTTGTGCAGATCAGCACTGCTTCATGAATGTCAATCTGGATCATAGTGATCTTTTAGGTTCACTTCTACAAAAAAAATGGAAAGGAGATTAATTTCTTTTTGGTTTTGAACTTTCCAGGGGGCAAGGAAAACAAGCTCTTAAAGCTGAAGACTTCAGACTTTGAAAGCATTTATTTCATTTGGATAAAAACTAAAGAAATTAGTGGCCTGCTGAGAACCCAGATGAACAGCAGGTGATAAAGATTCTAATTTCTACCGAATTTATTTTGTGTTACATTTTGTGCGCTGGGCAAAGGAAATATGCAGCCAGATTATTAGCAAAATGTGTAGGACTCAAACTGCGATGGACTAAAATGCAAAAATCTGCTACCCAGCTGAAGAAAAGTGAAGCATAACTACTGGCGTGCGTAACATTTCCTTCATGGAAGTCTGCAGGACAATAAAAAGGTCATGCATCCTGTGTGGTAATGTATCCAACCAAATCAGCTGTATAAAATGCGCAGTTGAATCTGTAAATATCTAGCCTGACCAGTAAAATATATAAATATCTTCTGCATTAAACGCATGATTTGATTGGAAAAAATATAAATATGTTTCCTTCCTTATTATCCCACCATGATAGTTGAGGCTCACTGGAACATCTTGGCTGTCAGTGTCTGAACATGCTAATGTTGGCAGTGTGGTGTTCTCTGTTAAAGATTCCCACCTTTGGAACCACGTTGACCAGTTGAGTCCAAGTCTGACAGGTTCCGCTCATGCAGTGAGGCTTTTCCATTTAATTAGACTTTGACTGAATATGGTTTAGATTTCAGAGTAACAGCCGTGTTAGTCTGTATTCGCAAAAAGAAAAGGAGTACTTGTAGCTCACAAAAGCTTATGCTCAAATAAATTGGTTAGTCTCTAAGGTGCCACAAGTACTCCTTTTCTTATTGTTTAGATTGATTGCTATTTTGTTTTTTTGTTTAGTTGGAGGATTAGGCCAGGATAGGGTGACCAGACAGCAAGTGTGAAACACTGGGACAGGGCTTGGGGGGTAATAGGTGCCTATATAAGACAAAGCCCCAAATATCGGGACTGTCCCTGTCAAATCGGGACATCTGGTCATCCTAGGCCAGGATGACTTTTATGAAGGGCAAAACTGTTTATAAATTTTGAGCTCTGTGTTTCTAATAATTATTATTCTTTGGTGCCTGGACTTGGGGCCTAGCTTGATAAGAAACTGCCTCTCTCTTTGCAACAGCATCAACGCTGTGACCAATGGAGACCCTCAAGCTTCCTTATTTAAAATGGAGAAGACTGCTGGCATCTTATTTTCTACAAGGGGTTCTTGCTTCCCCACTTAGACCAACAGAGTTTGGATTTCTTAACCTGTAAGGGGTGTCAAGAAGCCTGTCTTTTCCTCAGACCTTTAGTGAGCAGGAGGGATGTTGGATATGGTGTAGCTAGACGTGGGAGGTTATTAATGATTATTCATCATTACTACTTTGGGCAGTATTGTTGGCTGCAGGTGGTTTGATCTGGACAGTCCACTCATTGGGGTTTGGTTTTGGTTTCATATTGGTGTGTGTGTTAAGTTTCGTAAACATGCCTAGAGCCATCAGTATGTGTGGGGATCTCTGCAAGAATGGAAGATGAGAACCATAGCAAATAGGTTTGCTGTTGTTATAGGTGCAGGATCGGGCCTAGATGAGACTAAGCATGATTTAGCCTTTGTTCAGTGCCCTAATCATGGAGGAAAAGCCTCAAGGAGGAACTGCAATTCTGAATCACCATTCCTTCTCTGCTCTCCCATTGCTCCAAGAGGGAGTAATTTGCTACAACCCTTTATTTGCTGTAGCATACTCCCCACTTCTTGTGCTGGTGTTCAGCTCTGCTGGCCAGCATGTTTGCTTATCTCCACCTCTCTGTGTGTCCTCCCTGCTCACCACTCGATCAGAATTGTACCAGTCAGGTAGCCCCAGAGTTGCCAACCTCAAACATTCAGCAGCCACGCCACCCAGAACCATGAGACTGGCTTTAAAATCCTGAGATTTAAAAAATAATAAATATTTAGATCTTTTCATTTGCCTTTCTCCACAACCAAGAGGGCTAGAAACTTGCTTTTTTTAACTTAAACCCGAAATGATGACTTGACTCCAGGAGTTAAGGCTTTAAGAAGAAACACCAAAAATCACAAGAGTTGGCAACACTCCTTGCTCTCTCTCCCTGATCCCAGACCCATGGCCCAGGAAGTCCTCACACTGCTTTGCAGGTTTCTGGGAAGAATGTGAGGTAGCAATGTCATGACAAGCCACAAACTGACTTTTAGCAAACTAACAAAATTTGTAACTGGAGGGCACAGAAAACTAAGCAAAATACTTGACTCAACTTTAATAAGATGGTGTGACTTTTTTTTTTTTTAGACATATATCTTAATGAAACTGTCAGTTTTCAAAATGGCATATAGGAGAGTTACTCTCAAAGTTCCTATTTTTTAAAAAAATCACCATCGTACGTGCAATTAGCAATACACTGTAGGACTGGAGCTACAGATTGTAAACTAATTTTTGCTAGTTTTGCAGATTTGCAAAATCAGTAGCAATCAGTTTACAGTAATTATTTCATAGGCCCATTTGCACCCTGCTGTGGTACAGAATCTGCCCCACTCATCTCGATATTAATTATCATATAGTATTAGGCACTTCATTTTCTTATAGGCATTTGTTTGACAAAAGGCATGAAAACTCTGCATTGCTTGGAAACAATGTCATTTCTACTGTAACTGAGAGAAATGCTAGTCTGTTTTAATCAACATTTGTTGTGGATTATTGTACTAGCAATCAATCATTTTCTCATTAATTCATAGCAAGGATGTGGACAGCTTCTTTTGCACTAAAACAAACTGTTCTAGTGTATTTTTCCAGTTTTATCTAGTAGAATCTGAATTAAGGCACTTACAGATAGGATAAATGTTACATTAATGACATTTGAGCTAAGTATCATAACTTATTATTTTTCACTAGAGTCTACCCTAACCCTGCCTTATTTTTCAACATTCTATTATCAAAAGAAGATGATATTTAATTTGTTAATTTCGGTTCAGATTAAACATTTCATTTTAATCTGATGAAGCACAAGCTCGTGTCATTATTTTATTTACAAATAAAAATGCATCCCATTATGTCACTCAGATTTTTGCCTAACATATACATCTAAACTTCCACACTCAGGCATGTGCGCTTCTATGTGCATACAGAGCAGTACACACCTACAAGAGGAAAATGATGATTGAGTGATTAAGAAAGACATCAGAAATATCCTGGTACACCAGGAGCTACCCATATGAAGGACACAGATTTCCTCACATTTTCTAAAGCAAACCTGGCTTTGTGTCTTAGCCAGTGGCACAAATATCCAGGGGATAAACCACACAGGAACTAGTTAACACCCCGGCCAAGAATGTCATTTCGCTATAGTAAGAACGTCTTTAAAAAAATAACTGGAGAAAGGAGGATTGTAACTACGAGCCTGTTGTAACTATAAGGCATTTGAATTAGCTAGTATGGGGTAACTCAAGTCAGTGGAATTACTTCAGATTTACACTGTTCTGACTGAGGCCAAGATTTGGTTCTTTACATAAGAAACCGAGAGCAAAGATCAAATTTTTCACAGTTTCATGGAAGCAACTACAGTGACATCCATGGAATTTTCCTGGGTGTAACTCATGGCAGAATTAGCCTCTTCCAGTCCCAAAGTTTACTTCAGAGCAGGTTCTTATCCAAGCAGTGGAATAATTCTGCCGTAAATCACAACCCTTGCAATCCCATTGATGTTTTATGCATCTCTGGTCCTGAACTTTTGTCCTTCACATTACTATCAACAAGGCAGTGTTATTTACTGTGAGAAGTTCCACCCTTAATCGTTAAAACATAACAGTAATGGTCTGATATATTCCAAGTACTGAGCAGCTCGCTGAGTGACGATTTAACAGATTCGATAGCTATGCACTACTGCATTTACAGGTTGCACCTTTTCAGTCCTATCTCAACAGCTTTGGTGTGTCAGTTTGGTAACTTTAGCAGCCAGGCCTGATTGTTGAATGCTAATCCTGGAAAAGTCCTGGTCTCAATGAAGGGGCCAATGAGATTGAAGCTTACAATGTCTCGCTAGAATTAGTAAAATTCACAAGACACAACAAGTGACCTTTACAGCATGGCTAGCCATTGTGCCTGTGAGGTTTTAGACACTATAGTTGGTGCCATGGGAGGATAATCTCTGGAAGGTTTGCCATCTTTGTGAGTGTCCTACACTGAAGATTACTTCACTTGAATGTCTGGCCTCATTTCTGATAGTGACATTTGAAAGTCCCATTCCCAAGTGAGAAGTCTACAGGCTGCTCCCAGTTCACTGCAACTTCGTTTAAAACAATCTCATACCAAATATCATTTTGTCATGTCCAGGCTCTGAGTGCTCTCACCCTTTTGAAACTAGATATGTCACAGTTACCCAGGTACCTACAAACAAAAACGGCTGACACTTGACTTTAGTTTAAGTAGAAGCAGGTAAACAAGCTTGGTGTGCCTTAAGTTACTCAGTGCATCACAGAATGCAAAAAGAAGTGGAAACCTTCAGGCCTTCTGCAGTGGCTGATCAGCCGAATAAAGGCAGGTCCACCTGGGATAGAGGAGTGGGGAGCAGTTTTCCCAGGCCCCCTGTTTGAGAGGGCCCCCAAACTGAGTGGCGTAACAACCTAGTGCACAGGGTCATGACAGAACAGCAGCAGGGCTTAAATTCAGCTGGAGCTGTCTGAAGCGAAGCTCCATTAAATATTTTTAAATTCTTGGGGCTGACTCCCTGAGTCGTAATGCCTCTGGCGGGGGGCTCCAGGAAATACTCTGAGTATTTAAGTCCTGAGCAGCAGCCAAGTCAAACCAGTTCATAATGCCTGGAGCAGAGAGCTGGGAGCTGGGTCCAGCCCTAACGGACAGGAGATGCTGCTGCAGGATTAGTGCCTCTCCAACCATCACTCCCACACAGCCTGCACGCCCAGTGGTAATTTCTTTGGAAGAATGGAGGCCCTGTGTCAGATATTGTCACAGGCCCTCCAAAATCTGTGTGTGACCCTGAATAGAAGGCAGAGGAACCTGAGGCCACCAGTAGGTGAGTGTTCATGCCATAGCAGGATGGGGGTGTGAGATGGGCAGGAGCCAGAGTAGAGTCCTGTGGGCTTGCTGGACAGCCAGAGGAAACTGGATGTTTAACCACCAGTGGCTGGAATGGGAAATATCACATAGGCATGGATGAGAGCAGGTGGGTCATTTTCAGTTGTCTATCAGTACATTCAGTGAATGTCTACGTAAGCATCCAGAATGAAATCGAGGTCAGGATTTCACCTCCACACTTTTGGGTGCTTATTGAAACTAAACCTCACCAGTTCTGATTTTTCATCTTGAGTGACTGTATCAAAAGAGGAAGGAAGCACTATCATGTTTAGTCTCCTCATTGCCAACTTTTAGATGCTGGTACTTCTCAGGAATAATTTTTTTCAGTGGCAGAAGTGCTGATTTTTTGGTGATGGAATTTCAAATGGGATTTATTATGATTGCTATTTTTATAAACACACACACACTTCTCAGAGTTGGTGTTGAAGCCTGGTGCTCTGTCTACAGGATTAGGTATTTGACAATAGGTTAAATGGAGAACGAAAAAACCAACTCCACTTGCTACTCACTGCAAACATGCTCCTTCAAATTCCATATAAATATAGCATTACTGTTGGAATGTGATTCCACTTAACCCCCAAAAAATGCAGCATAAAAAATATTAATCACATAGGGTCCTGCATGACAATCATTTTCCATCATGACAGTCATTGATGGGGTGTCTAATACTTAAGACGACAGCTGTATTTAGGCTGGATAGGAAGTAAACATAAATGTTAATTATTTTTACTTGAGATGAGAAACCAGATGACATTTTGAGCTGGTATTACCATAAACAGGAAAACTGTATGAGAGCTTACAGCTTATAAAAGCATCAAAAATACAATCAGGAGGAGGTTTGCAGATCGGAGAAGGACAAGTGCAACACTGTAATAAAAAGTGAGTGAATGAGACAGAGAGTGTGTGTGTGAAATTATTCACGGGAAGACCATTTTTGTCTCAGACAATTCAAATATCCTCTTTATTGGACATGCTCAATGTGATAGAAGAGACCAGATTTGTCTTGATTATATTGTGCTACAGTAGTTTATCTGGTTCTCTTTGTTTAAAATAATAAAGCCCCAAATATCTCAAACACTGAGATCATCAACACAGCGTAGCAGAACGTGGAATGACCTGATGTACAGATCTCCACCTTCCTCATCATTCAAATCATATCATGCATAGTAATGTGAAGACATAAACCCTCATTCTCTGCACATTTACACACATGTTTAATTTTATACACCGTGAATAATTTAATCAGAGTCAGTGGTATTACTCACAATGTGCAAAATCAAGTACACATTTAAGGGCACATCTACACAGTGGAGTTATGCATACTGGGATGCGGGATGTTTCAAATAGGCACTCTACTAAAGCATGCTGGGGAACTTCTAGTGTGCCAGCAGGGTCTACACAGAGCAATTAATGCACCACACGTCAGTGCACTTTAGAAATCACCCCTGCATAGTGCACATGGCTGCTCTAGTTAAGATCTGAGTAGAAAAGACCTGAGTCTTTTCAGGATCAGGACCTGAGAGTGTTGACTTACAACTTTTACTGTAGTTAGTGTTGTTCAATTGTGATGCAATGCTCCTACAGCTGAGCTCCAACCTCCTATTCAACTCAAGTGACCTCTTTGTTCTGGAACAGAGCACGTACATTTTTTAAACATTTTTGTTAAAGCCAGAGACTTTGCATGGAGAGAGGGAAAGGCGATAATAAGTGCCTATATAAGAAAAAGCCCCAAATATTGGGACTGTCCCTATAAGATTGGGGCATCTGGTCACCCTACCTGGTCTCCGCCTTTCCACATGTTAAAAAACACACAGCGATTGGAGGAGAGTTACTGTTACATTCTGTAAACTGTGCAAGCTTTAAGGCAAAAGCCTCAGCTTGTGCATCCACACTAAAATTTTTGCTGAATATTTAAATCAATCATGTACATCAATACCCAATGTAGCATTCCTCAATCACACACATGGGGCCCGATCCAAAGCCCAATGAAGTCAATGGGAGTCTTTCCACGGAATTCCTTGGGAAATGGATCAGGCAGCCTATGAATTTAAGGGAAAGCTTATACAAAATCTATTGGGGATGTGAAGTGTACAATGTATTAAGGCTCATAACTTGGTCAAATGAGAATAATTTTTATTGGAACACTTAAAGGCATTTGTCATCAATATGAGCCATTTCTACCACAACTTTCAACCTCTGGCTATTTAAGACTGTTCCAAAAACAAAAACAAAACCAAACAAACAAACAAAGATTGCATTTTTTTATAATGAAGAAAGTAATTTTTTCTCATTCTTCTCATGCTACAAAACCATTTTTTGATGAAGCATTAAAAACCCACTAGGGACCAAGCCACAACAATTTCAGTCCAAAAGGTAAAAGTTTGAGATAGTTACAAATGACTGAAAATTGTGAGTTAGAATGGAAACCGTTAAGAAACTCTGATTATAACAATTACTGCCTCAACTGCTATAATATGTTCATGTCAGTAGTTATCCAAAATATTTGTGGATGACCACAATATATTTCTTATTTGCTGTACTATTATATTTAATGTTTCAATAACAACCTCCCCCAACTTTAAAAATGTTCATGTGCAAAACTAATATTTGTTTTGGAGATCAGTAACAGAAGCCTGGCGTGCTTTTTTAACCGCTCACTTCGTATGCCTCCAACTTGATTGACTGAGAACATATATGTGACAATTAGACTTACTGTTCGTCTGAGGTGAAAACAAAACCTAGTGCTTCATCTTAAATATTAAACACCTTTTTAAAATATAAACTCTGAACTATACAAATAAAGCAGAAGAATAAAATTTGTCACCCTCTGTAATCTCAACACTATTTTAGTATTACTTTTAAATATATGTATATATTTCAAAGTGAATTTACAGTCATAGCCACAACACAAGTAATTTGATATCAGAATGTATATAACAATACAATGCAAATATTGACTTCTGGTTCTGGCCCAAAGCAAGATTAGTCTTTTCTTGAGAATACACGGGCTCAAATTCATATTAGGTGCAAGGGCCAAATCCAAAGGCCATTGAAATCAATGGAAAGTCTCTCAGTGACTTCAGTGAACTTTGGATAAGGCTTTCTGTGTAGCTGTCTTAACTGACTCCTCACAAGGGCTGAATTTGGCCTTTTGGCTTTGACAGATGTAAAGCAGTTCATCCCATGTACCTATGTCCTTAATGATTTGCATACATTTAACCCCCCGCCCACTACCCCTGCAAGTTACATCATTTCCCCGTTAGCTCTGGTAAAGAAACCCAGCTCATGGCTGAGAAAAATAAATGACCAAACTACATATAAACATCTGTACTTACATGTGTCTGGCTTGAGCTGACTGTTGGTGATTCCAAAGTACTGGGGGTTCTCAATGACAGGAATCTTTGTCATTCCAATGATGACAGCATCTGGGCCGCCCTCAGAAGAGGATGGAGTGTTACTCCCATTCGAAATGTGATGGAGGGGACTTGCCGAATCATCATCATTGCTGATAACTGAAGAAGGACCTAGAGTTAGAAACAAAGATTCCCCTGTAACATGACATTTTTTTCCCCTCCCTCAGTCACCTGCTTTGGCTGACCAGTCTGCCCTCACGCACGACTAGCTAGTAGCCTTCTTTTTGCTAGTTGGTGTTTTTGCCTCTGGGGTTTTGTATGTTTGTTGAGGGAGGTGAAGAACATATTTCATATGGGACTTAAAACAAAGGCTTCATTTGGTGACTCCTTTATATGCACAAGGATCATCGTTCCACAGAGGTAACCTCTAAAGCACTCAGATACTATGACTACGAGTGTATTATAAGTACCTATATTGGTAGATAACATAGACTTGATAGGACTACATCCAGTATAGTGGGAGAAATATCAAAAGTCAGTGAACTCTTCTGTTGTTTCCAGCAATAAGCTATAACCTGTATTCATTGCTTGTTTGCATTAGTCCCTACTCAGAACATACACAAGTAAGGCCTTTGAAAACAAAGCTGTGGGATGTTTTCCTTTGTCATGGCCTTATTGTGAGACAGGATATGTGTGTGAGATGCATTCTCCCTGAGGAGGGAGGTTGTCTGAATTCTGAAGGACTAAGAGGGTTAAGCCAACATTCAGAGCCCAGTGGACCTGTAGGATCAAGGCAGGTGCTGGGCAAACACGTAAGGAGGGCAGGTGGAAGGAATCCACCGAACTTCTACCCTATGCATCACTGTGCAAGAACTGTTCCAACCCAATGGAACATTTCATTCACCTTGGCAGCCTGTCAGAACCCAGTATTTGAGCGGCCACTTCTGTTTTGTTCTCTTTGCACTTTATTATTATTATTACAATTAAGCCACAGAAACAGGTGAGATAAAACATGGTCAGATTGATTAATTAATTAATGGTTATGCAAACTGTGCACTTCTCAAGTGGGTTTAAGGGGCTTTGATCTAATATCACAGCCTATGCAAGGTCAGAATAAGTAACCAAAGTAACCCAGGAGCTCTCATCGTTTACAGCTTAATTGCTCTCTTCCCTTTAATTCTGTGCAGGCAACACGAGCTCAGAAAGAAGATGCAAGTCACTGCTAAACCTTGGCAGCACTTTCCCTACTCTTCCCACTGAAGAAACCATTTTCATAATTTTCATTTTCATTGCATAAAACAAACCATTTTCACCTTTATCATTCCATGAGATGGCTCATATATAGGGGATGGATTTGGAGATCCCATTAGGAATTCCACCTTTAAATAATGTGACATGGCTATTTCGAGGGTTCAGCTGCAGGAACATCCCTGTTTCTCTCCCCTCCCCTCCCCCAATTAAAACGCTGAGTCTGGTTTAGTAGTCCATAAAGGAAACCTTTTTATTGTTTGAAAAAGTAGTTTTTCCCTAGCCTGAAACATCAGCGGTAATTTTTCAAATGCCTTTCGCTTTGCTGGGAAGTCACGGTTGACAACTTTAAGCAGTGCATCTAGATCTCTGCAATTTATCTAGTGAAGTATTAATACTGGTGCTGTTTTTTTCATTCCTGATTCCACAGATCCTTAGAAGATGAATACTACTAGCAAAGCTACAAGGATTATGCCTGTTTTTTGGTGAAGATTTTTACATAATGAAGTCCAGAACACAGCAAACAGTTGGGAGAAAACATTTCTTGAAACGGTATATTAGCTACACATATAACGTCACAACATTATTTGATGTGTGTTTGGGTTTGTGTGTGCATCTGTGCTACTATAGAACAGCATGGAAAATGTAGAGAAGAACAAGAAAAGCCTTGCTAAAGTTTTCTAGAAAAAAACGCTCCTTAGTCTCATGTCTCTGAACTTTCTGTGTCTCAAGTTGATGTTACAACTAAGCTGGCAGACAAATAAAAATTTTGCTGGTCAAAAATGCAGTCCTTTTTAGATTAATGTATCTTTAGTGTGAAGGGCCACATCTATTTTATTACAACAGCTTGTAAGCTTTCTTAGACATATAACTTAATAGAGGCACTTCTAAGTCCTCTGCAGCCTCTGATTAGCATGAGAAACAAATCCCTTTGTCATTTGTTCATTCCCCACACGTATACAGGATTGGAAGGAAGGGGTGTACATTACACATCTATAGGAATGTAAGCAGAATAGTTAAAAGGAAAGCAATCTGCTAATCACATCAATTTTGCACTGATCAGGACTCTGGCATCCAGTTTTATATGGTAAACCAGTTTGAATTATTTTTTAAATGCAAGGCATTGTGGTTAAAATGTGGCTGCTTTCTTCGTAAATGAGGTTACTAAACTAAGCCAACTAATTAAACTGGTCTTCTGTGTTATGCCAATTAGATTTCAAATAATTTCTGATTTATTTGAGCAACATCTGAAATATGAGGGTAAATGCTAGACCACAGTGATTTGTTATGGTCCACTTAATTTGTTATTAGTCCACTCAATCAAGGAAACCTTTTTAAACATTCAGTACAGGGAACTGACTGTAAGTTACATCTCCTAATAAGCGCACTATATTTACTAAATAGAAAAAAAGAGAAAACAATGGCCTTTGCTTAATTTTAAAATGCCCATTTCAGTTTTCTACATCTGTTATATAATTAAAACATCCACCATCCAAGAGATGGCAAGTTTTTTTTTACATATCAGGAGACAAATAAACTTACACCAATTCAAACATCCACTTCATCAGGGCCCACTGATAAATGTGAATAAACTGGTACACAAACAGTTTTGTTGCTTGCTTATTTGACAGACTACCCGTTTTACATGAAGTTACATTCCATTTCCGTAATGCACTGACTTAATTACATTACAGTCAAGGGTGAGCATTGCAGCTGACACTTCACTGTACCAGGTTTCGCTGTTGCATTTCCAGAATGCAATTTGAATGTGGCCACTCCAAGCTGGCAAGAAACTGGAATTGCTCTTTCATGAATCATTTATCCAGAGCACAAATCAAAGGGTAATTTCTTAAACAGTGTCTAAGTACTGTCTCATCCTGATTAAATGGTGTCACCTAAAATTACTTGTCAAAGGCAGAATGAGCAGGGCAACCATTTGCCGACACCTATTATTGACTTTGCTTTCTCAAATCCAACATTGGCTTCGTACAGAAAGAAAATTTTAAACAAAATGTCTCCAATGGAAATGAAATTCATTGGCTGTCAATAGCCACCACTTCAAGGGACAGTTGCAGCTTTTAAGAAAACTCCAAAGAAACAGGGGTTTTCTCCATCCCGAAATGTTCTGCCTAATATCCTCACTGGGTTTTTTTAAGAATATATTTCTTGTCTTAAGAAGATGGAAGCCGGAGCCAGATAAGAAACAGCTGTCTGCCTTGGAGACAAATGATGAGAAAATATATCTTACAGGAATGAGCTTCTCTCTCTTTATTCATTGTGTACTGTCTGTGCACAAGAGAAAAAATGTAGCATGGATGCGACCATGTTACCCATTTGCTCTGTGCACATCATTTCCAAGATGTAAGCATGTGGGAAGATTTAGGGAAAATAATTCTTTTCTAAGATGACATTCTGTAGGGGGGCAGGAGGGAAGAAAATGATCCAGATTGTGACTGCTCCTCATGAGACGCATGAGGGTGGGAGGGTACAAGGAGCTTCTCTGCTCCCTGCTGTGTACCCCACAGAAGGACCAGAGACAATCACATTATCAAAAATGGGGAGGGGAGGAAGCAGGGCCCTGGGTCACACCCACACATTCTGCATTGGCAACATGGGTAGAAGGTTGCACCATTCAGTGCAATCCTCTGGTACCCCATGGAGCTTCCTAATGCACAATCGCTCTCCAACTTCTCCTTGGGATAGTGCATTTCTGTGCTGTCCCTTACAGTGGCTAGTGCCTTACAGGAACAATTAGGTCCAGACTGGTAATTTTATCCTGATATTTTTTCTACAGGGTTGTAACTGCATTTTCCTTAGATTTAATATATTTTAAGTATTTTCGATATTTCTGACCAAGATACACACTTTCACGATCACACTATAAGAATAAAGAGATTTTTTTTCTGCTGCTCCATTGTTGTGAAGCAAAAGAGCGGTAGTGGATTTTTTTTATAGGAATTCCACTGGACTGTAGTCACACCATAATTTCTGGCTCTTTTCTTGCTCCATTTCTGACTTCCTGTGGTACTTAGCCTCTGGGCTTTGGAGATATGTCTGGCTATTGACTGCCATTGAACTAATGCATATTACCTTGCCACATGTTAGAAGATGAAAAGAAGTCCAAATTAAATAATGGCCTAAGATTGACTCAGCTGAGCATGCTCAGACAAGAACACTGATGGTAGCACACAGGAGGGGAGAAGCTCACAGAGGCTGAATTAGAAAAACACTGCAACAGATAAATCTCAAAGGCAAGAACATATGGTTTTGGTTTACACCTGGCATGGCCTTGCTGAAAGACATTTTCAGGCTTTGGATCAGATGGTCACAAACAATCCCTTATGTTCATCTACTTCTATCCATTGATTGTGGCTAGAAGACAAATGACATATGTTATGTGCACTTAAGGTAAGTCTACACAGCAATTGAACACCCGTCGTTGGCCCAGGTCAGCTGACTTGGGTTTGTGGGGCGCAGGCTGCAGCACTGTAAAATTGCTCTGTAGACATTCAGGCTTGGGCAGGAGCCCAAGCTGTGGAACTCCGCAAATGGGGAGGGTCTCAGAGCCCAGGCTCCAGCCTGACCCCGAATGTCTGCAGCCCGAGCCCCATTAGCCCAAGTCAGCTGACCCAGGCCAGCTGCGGTCATGTCACAGTGTAGATGTACCCTTGTTGTCTGCTGTGTTTCACAAGTGAGCAGGGATAGTGTGTTCAAAGCCCAGTGCTTCACTGTGTCCCACATGAAAGAGTATAACAGAACCCAGTGTTGACCATTTGGAGTTACATCCCTTTGACTGGTTCCTTACTTTAAAAGATCATTTTGTCTTGACCTCTTTAATATTCACTCTTTGTAGTTCAGTTTGTCTCCTGGCTTCATGCTGAACTGATATAGAATGGCCTACAGAAACAAGTCTGCAATAAGAACTTTTATGTTTTTTATATATATAAACACCAAAAGTAATCTCAATGGGCCACATTCTCTGCTGGTGTAAATGATTGCCATTTCATTGTTGCCTGTTGACACCAATAGAGAATTTGTCTCAATGGGCTTCCTTTATGACCACTACAAGGCAACCAATATTTTTGGCTCTGCAGCTAGAACTGCCTGAATTTTCCATGGATTTCTTTCCTCCTGTGTTCAGGTACTGGATCTCTTTGTCACATACATTAGTGTTCATGTCAGCAGGTGAGATCAAGTGTGAGGAAAAATGTTCTGTGGTGGGTCTGAGCTCCCTTTCTTTTTGGGGAAACTATAAACGTAAGGTAGGGGTGCTCAATGTGCAGGGCATGATCTGCAGAGGGATTGCAAACTAGTCCTTTTCCTTGCAGATAGCTTTGAAAATATTGTCGCATCAGGGACATCTAAAGGAATGAGGCCAGAACACATTATCAAAAAGAATCCAACACACTTAAATGCAGCCAGAGCTCTCCACCGATAGTGCCCGCCTCCCCTAGAGCTGGAGACCAGTGGCTCAAAAAAAACCCAAACAACCCAAGCAAACAAACAAAACTAACCCCACCACTACCACCACCACACCACCCTGCCCCATGCAGGGGTTTTACCCTGAGAAAGGAGAAGAGCTAGAGACTCTATGATGTCTGCTAGGGACTTTGCTTTTGCGACTAATTTGGCATGGAAGATGCTGAGATCCTACAGTGATGGGCAACTGTATGAAACTCTAAGGTAAAAGAGAAATAAAAAGAGAATGCTTTGTTTCAATGGCCATTCCCCAGCTTCTCTCAAATCACCCCACCTGCACCCCAGCTGTTGGGGAGGGGAAGCCTGTTACAATATAAAGCAATTGTCACTAATGTTGACATTTTGTCTTTGTGATATTTAAAAAAAAAAAAATCACAGGTTATTAACAGTCCTCCCTGGAATGCTGAGGGCTATTTTGGAGACCCATGACACTTCCAGCCAGGGGAAGCTTAAACAAAATATCCTAAATCAGAATGTAGGCTACAAGATAACATTGGCTTAACACATTTGAATATCAGATCACTTGTTCATTAGGCTGTCATGACTCTGTCTTCTCCTGTTATCTCTCCTACCTCTCTACTTGATCTTTCAGCATTTGTTTGGAGGATCCTCTTCCTCCCTTCATGGCTTAGCCCTCCCCTACCTGTTATCTTGTTCACCGTACACAGCTCTCAACACCTGCTCTGCCAAGGATGCCAGCCTTTATAGCCTATTTTGTCACATTTTCCAATAGGCACCTTTGTACTTTCTCCCATGCAACCCCCTCACCCCCAATACCTGGAAAGAGCTCTTGTAATAATCTGAAAAAACATACATTAGCCTCCTTTAAATCTCTCCTTAAAACTCCCCTGTGCTGTGATGCCTAATAATTATTAGAGCCAGTAAAGTATGACTTCATGGTTGAAGTCATGTTGTTACAACAGGGATGAATTTCGCCCATACAAGTATTATGAAGCATTCTCATGTGAAGAGAACAATTAATACAAATGAGAGAGAGGCGGTCATGCTTGCAAGTGATCCTTCTGACTCTTATGCTGATGCATCAACTCCATGGTTCCTTCATAAGATCTGGGGTGACTTCTCACCAGATCTTCCACTGGTATTGGCTCATGTTACTTCAAGCCCTTGTTTCCATAGGAAACGTAAGCAATGGCTTGCAGTCAAATCAACCTGTGTAGAGATGTATTAATGGTACTGCATTACCAGACAAGAGCAGGACATGAATGCACGTCACCACTGTAACGTTTAGCTTTTTCTTGCACTGATTTTGTTCCTCTATTGATTCTTCCCTTTTTTGTGTATTTTTAAGTATTTAAATACACGGCTGTCAAAAAGCACTTACTCGAGTTTCTTTTCCCCATGAGACCCATATTTGCTGTAGATTCTATGAAGTGCTTTTTTCTTCCTGATTAACAGGCAAGATTCATGCTTCACAGAGAGCAAAGCCTCAATATTTCCTGTTATTAAACTAGCACGCAAGCTCGCCAAAGCATATACCCCATGGCCGGCAGATTTACTAAACCAGTGTGCAAGCTTCTCACCAGAACATACACCCCATTTTCAGCTGACTTTTTGAATCCCTATCTCACCTTCTACTCCCTCTGTTCCATTATCCTGTAGTCACTGTTCAGCAAGGTTATCCACCCAGGTACTACACTCCCTATTCTGAATGTTCCCTCCACATATTTAAGTTCAACAAGTGCAGGCAAACTCTGAAGCAACAATGATCTCAAATAATGTTTAAGTAATTCTATTACAGTGAATAAGAGAAGAGAGCACAACAGAATACAAAGTAATAGAATTACATCAACATTATTTTATATGATTGCTGTCTTATATGCTGCACTTTGAATACAGGGAATTGAATTAAAAGGCATAAATAGACCAGAAAGAAAACTAGTGTTTAAGATACAAGACAAGTTGAACAGGTCACCCCAAATCAAACCTGTTTAGCACCACCTCAGAGGAGTGCAGCTACTTTCAGTGAATTCAGACACCATTAGAAGAAATCTGTTCAATGTGTGATTTCAGTGGAGCTTTTTCTGTATAGATGCTTAACCTTCTACTGTACTCATGGTACTGCTCAAAGTGCTACTCCATACCATATGGCTACCCCAGCATTTATGAGGCAGTGGCAGGCCTCCTTCCTTGCCCCCCCAGCCTAGGCTTGTATAATTCAGAATGTGTTTCCTATCCCCCTAAATGCCTGATCCACAGAGTATGTGAGTCTCTTACCACTCCCAGCTGGAGAGCCTATTTCTTTAGCTCAAACTATAGAGATTCATGCTTTCAACTCTAGAGATCCCCAATTCAATCTAATGTTGACAAAGCCACCATATTTCCACACAGGAAATAAACATCATGGGACTGCTTTTGTTCTCTGAGTACCAGAGGGAGGTTGCCAGAGCTTTTGCTGTCAGCAGCAGCACCACCGGAGAAGAGCACATCTGAATGGTGTCATTGGCATGTCTGTTGCCACACCCCCAAATTTCACTGGCAAGCAAGCATTTGGAGGCAATATATGTTATCCCTTTTCAAAAGGTGAAGAAAGTGGTGGCAATCAGGAGACAGTATGCATGATTCAATCCTACACAGGCACAATGCCTCCATCCATCACTTCTGAAACAGCGGATGTCCTCTACACTGGCCCCCAACATGCATAGCTCTGAGCCATAATTAGGTTCTAGACACTGGGGTTTGTGGCTCACAAGAGTTAGAGTTGGCAGGTTTATGTATTAACATAACAATTAATTTAATGTTAATTAACAAGTTTGCAGATGACATATTAATTATTGACCTGCTTTGCGCTCAGTAGCATTAAGCTTGCCCTGCATCACAGTTCTTCCAATAGGATGCACAGAGAAAAGCTTTCTAGAGCTGTGCAAAATGTTGACACTCTCATAAAAATTTGATGAATATGCACCTGAGGTTTTTGCACAGCTGGGGAGCTGGTGAACCTCCTTTCACACTTCCATCAGCCTATCTATTCTCCCCCTATCCACCCTCCTTGGAACCTGTCTGATCTAAAGACATCTATCATATAGGAAGAAATGGGCTGCTCCCAGGATTGTTGAGAAGGCTGGGGTGGGATGTTTGAGATCAAGAACCCTGGAATACTGTGTGTAATTCTGGTCTCCCATGTTTAAGAAAACTGAATTCACACTGGAACAGGTGCAGAGAAGGGCTACTAGGATGATCCAAGGAATAGAAATCCTACCTTATAAGAGAAGACTCAAGGAGCTTGGCTTGTTTAGCCTAACCAAAAGAAGGCTGAGGAGAGCTATGATTGCTCTCTATAAATACATCAGAGGGATAAATACCAAGGACGGAAGGAGTTATTTAAATTAAGTGCCAATGTGGACACAAGAACAAATAGATCTAAACTGGCCATCAGCAAGGTTAGGCTCAAAATTAGATGAAAGTTTCCAACCGTCAGAGGAGAAAGGTTCTGGAACAGCCTTCCAAGGGGAGCCGTGGGGGCAAAAAACCTAACTGGCTTCAAGACTGATCTTGATAAGCTTTTGGAGGGAATGGTATAATGAGGCTGCCTATAATGTCACGTAACCGATCTTCAACTGCTAGCAGCAAAAATTCCCAATGGCCGGAGATGGGACACTAGATGGGGAGGGCTCAACGGGTAGTGATCAACAACTCAATGCCTAGGGGTCGGTCCTGGGGCCAATTTTGTTCAACATCTTTAACAATGATCTGGATGATGGGATTAATTGAACACTCAACAAGTTTGCAGATGACACTAAACTGCAGGGATAAGTAGATATGCTGGAGGGTAGGGATAGGGTCCAGAGTGACAGACAAATTGGAGGATTGAGCCAAAATAAATCTGATGAGGTTCAACAAGGACAAGTGCAAAGTCCTGCACTTAGGAAAGAAGAATCCCATGTACCGCTACAGGCTGGGGACCGACTGGCTAAGCAGCAGTTCTTCAGAAAAGGACCTGGGGATTACAGTGGACAAGAAGCTGGATATGAGTCAGCAGTGTGCACTCGTTGCCAAGAAGGCCAATGGCATATTGGGCTGTATTAGTAGGAGCGTTGCCAGCAGATCAAGGGAAGTGATTATTCCCCTCTATTCGGCACTGGTGAGGCCACACCTGGAGTATTGCATCCAGTTTTGGTTCCCCCAAACCAAGGACAAATTGGAGACAGTCCAGTGGAGGGCAATGAAAATGATTAGGAGGCTGGGGCACATGACTTACAAGGAGAGGCTGAGGGAACTGGGGTTATTCAGTCTGCAGAAGAGTAGAGTGAGAGAGGATTTTATGCCAGCCTTCAACTACCTGAAGGGGGTTTCCAAAGAGGATGGAGCTAGGCTGTTCTCAGTGGTGGCAGATGACAGAAGAAGAAACACTGGTCTCAGGTTGCAGTGGGGGAGGCCTAGGTTGGATATTAGGAAACACTATTTCACTAGGAGGGTGGTGAAACACTGGAATCAGTTACCTAGGGAGGTGGTGGAATCTCCACCCTTATTGGTTTTTAAGGCCTGGCTTGACAAAGCCTTGGCTAGGATGATTTAGTTGGTGTTGGTTCTGCTTTGAGCAGCGGTTTGGACTAGATGACCTCCTGAGGTCTCTTCCAACCCTAATATTCTATGAGGGCTCTGAGTAACTACAGAAAATTCTTTCCCAGGTGTCTGGCTGCTAGGTCTTGCTCACATGCTCAGAGTCTAATTGACCACCATATTTGGGGTCAGGAATATATTTTCCCCCAGGTCAGAATGGCAGAAACCTTGGGGGTTTTTCTCCTTCCTCTGCAGCATAGGGCACAGGTCACTTGCAGGTTTAAACTAGTGTAACTGGTGGATTCTCTGTAACTTAAAGTGTTTAAACCATGATTGAGGACTTCAGTTACTCAGCCAGAGGTTAGGGTTCAATTTCAGAAGTGGATAGGTGAGGGTTTGTGGCCTGCAAATGTGCAACAGGTCAGACTAGATGATCACAATGGTCCCTTCTGACCTTAAAATCGATGAGTCTATGAACCAACCTGCAGGACTCAGTTCATGAACCCTACCAGAATCACATAACTCTATTTTCAGCTTTCATTTAGCTGATCCAGTTCTCATTTCATTTTACCTTTTGGCTCAGATAAGAATCAATGTATTTATTACAGTGACATAAGAGGACTAAATTGTGTTTCTCTGTTTTGCTTTGATACAGAAAAAATGCATTACAGTGACAAATTTTAATCTTTCTTATATATAATAATTTAAGTAACAGGTACTATTGAGGGTAATTAAATAAAAGCTATGTTAGTCAGCTTCACAGTATTCAATTTTCAACATTGTTAAGTGTCAAAAGTTCAGTCATGCTGATTTCAATGCAATTTCTCTAAAACACACGTTCTTCATGTCAGAAGTCTTTTTTGTTTCAAATGCTTTGACTCCTCTAAAGAATGAGGAACAAGCAATTTTAGCCATTTCCATTGACATTGACATACACAGACTGTAGCTATTCAAATCTTTTACCAGCTCTTTTGTTGCTGCTCTGAATCCAAAAGAGTCACAGCTGCATATTTGTGTTTGTTTCAGTTTTATTCCCATGTGCTGATGACAAAGGATCCCAGTTCTCTCTCTCTCTCTCTCACTCACACACACACACCCACCCACCCCTCTCTCGGGCATTCCTGAAGTGGAAATACCTGCAAAGGGAGGTGATTAGAACTGGGGCAAACTCTGCCAGGATCTGCACACAGAGTTCACCCCAAATCACTCTAAAAGGCAAGGGGCACTTTGTTCCCTCTCCCAGGCTGAATAAATTGGGTTTTGCCTTTAGAACCCAGTGAATCACCTGGGTCCTACCATCCACATATATGCCCCCTGTCTCTGCACTGGGTCAGGAGCATGCTGGCTAACAAGCAGCATGGCTAGCCCTGGTATCCTACTTGAAGGGAGGTTTTCCCTGGTGCAGAAGCACTGAGGGAAAGATGATAAAGCCTGGATCTGTATTACCTCTTTCTTGTCATTTGTCATTTCTGGTTTGTGGCTAGTGGACCACACTTATACTAGCAGCAGCTCAGATGGTGCGACCTGTACTGGAATATGAAGAATTTGTGGCCCATCTTTATTGGCAGTCAAATGAAACACAGATCTGATCCTAAAGTGTAACAGGGAGATGGTGTAATAATCAATACATATATATGAGTCAGAAAGATGTAAGTATCTGGGGGAGCAGACAATGCTAAAGAAAGAAAGAAAATGATTTATCATTTTTAATACAGATCATCCAGACTATTATAGCCACCTGCAGATTTCAGTACCCAGGGAACTTGGGTAATATAACAATCGTTTTAAAATACGACTCTGCAAAAATATCTGCTATGAGAATAAAAGATCAGATGGAATGTGCTTACTGGAGCCAAACAAAAAGTAATTATTCAGCTAAAATCAAATGCTTATTATTCTTCATTTCATTTTAGTAATATTAATGCAATGATTTCTTACCAATGTACTCTTCCCAACTAATCTGAATGTGAACCTTCCCTTTTCCTCTTCTGCATGTGTGTGTGTGAGAGAGAGAATTTAGGGCTGCCTGGTGAATGAGCTCCTCTATATCCACATGACAGATACAACACAGAGAGCAGCAGCAGCCGCCCAATTTTTGCAAACTGCCTTGCCACCATGTCTTAATAGTCGCCTGATAGAACTGCAGCATTTTATTTGACGTGATTAGCTGGCACGATCACAGATCATCTTCCAAATTCTGTTTAACAAACTATCGGTAACTAAATTTTGAAGAAATGCTTATTGTTAGTTGTGGTGTACTTGTTTTTAGAAATTGAACATATCATTAATAAAGTGATTTCTTTCTGCCTCAATTTATCCTTGACTGAATCATTTCTTAGATTCAAATTCACCATCCACAGGGCATTCCCACATAAACAAAATGACCCCAAACATTATTTCATGCCAAACTATAAAAGAAGCCAGTGGGGGCCAAGTGTGCCAACCATGGTGATCCCTAAATGGATGTGGACATTTGTCCACTGGGATTTGAATTAGGCCTACAACTGAGCATATATAGCAATAAGACATGATGGGAGTAAACTGTAGGATACTTGTGTATTCCTCATATGCACTGTAGGTTTAACTACCTGAGAAGTGCCCTAGTAGTCTATTAATGCACAGCTTATAATGGATTATTGCTAGTAGACTACAGCTCATTCATTTTACAATACATTATTTTAAAAACAGCTCTGAGAAGGTATGTGCAACATATTTATAACAACATCCTTCCATTATGAAAAGTAGTTCCTAGTTAAGTATAAGAAAAATTAGTAGGAAAACATTGTAAAATGTCTTTTATTTAGTCTTTTGACTACATTTATTGTTAATTTTTTCTACCTTTGCTCTCTTTTTCTAGGTTTACTAGACTATTTGCATCCTTTCCCCCTACTCCCCTCTCCCAGAAGCCTTGCTGCCTTTTCACAGTCGTTTGTCACTCAGCAGCGAACTTCAGTTCCGTTTGTTTGATAACATATAAATCTGAAAGCTCCCAATTTAGGTTTTATAATAGAAAGAGCCTAGAAGCGCCACAAACTGCTGTCTGGCACTTTGTGATGTGCAGGCAATTTAAAACTGTCATTTTTTTTTCCTTCTGCCTTTCACTTTCCCTCTCCCCACCACACAGTGTCTAGCTCACTATTCTTCAAATTGATGCATCCCTCTTTGTTCCTCATTTAAAACAGTGGGTGTAGGGATTTATTTTCTCTGTGTGTACATGATGAGGTCCCCACCAAGCACCATTGGGAGTTGGTGCACAGTTGTGACAACATGAAAAAGATTCACCCAGTTACTCAGAATGTAGCTTTGTAGCTCAGTGTCCCAGCCACAGTCTAATTATTCATAATGCACCATTTCTTAATCAAATGTTGTCTCTTTTCCTGCTTGTGAAATGTCTACAAGATTGTGACTTTTTCAAATGTAGTCTTTATAGAAAATTATTCCCAATTTTTCCCCCATTATATTGATAGCTTCTGAACAGTTTGTGTTAGTGGAAATTTGTTAGTTACATAAGTCACATGTCATTTTTTTCTATTTTGTGACACTCAACATTTGCTTTCAGCAAACATTCAAGACTGGGAGCTTAACATTAATTTTTCTATAAGCTTTCACACTCGTGAAGCTCAGCTATTCAAATGCTCACAGAAAGCAAAAAGGAAATGGCTCCAAACCACAGTCAAATGAAATTTCATGTTCAAATTCAAACTAATATTTGCAAAAATTTGTTACTACTATTTATTCAGCTCTGAAAGCATCAACTTATTTTGCACAGGTGAACTAAACAATTAGTTACCAGAGCTGGAATGACTTCTAGCTAGAAGGAATGTGGACTGAATTCTAACCAGAAGCCTCTAAGTAAAAAAATCATCTATCTCCTGAGCCAACCAGTCCCCTGAGCATTCCCTGCTCTTGAAACTGGCTTGTGAAAACAGATCTAACTCTTACACTGGCGGGCAATGACATAGCTAATTATTAGCCAAATCAATAATGATAGACAAATCTAAAAGTGTTCAAAGGTTCAGCTTATTGAAACCAGCCTGAATTTTGAAGACTTTTCCAAAGCCTATCAGAATCTCTTTGGTTTGGAAATCTCACAAGACTCGGATTGCTTGTGACAGTTTAAATAATTGCTGGTTTCAGCTCATGTTGAAATGCTGCAGCATCAGTCTTCAGTGTACTGCATGGGAACAAGTAGAGCAGAGTTTTGCTAAGTAGGTGCAAATAATCCTGCACAATATTTGATGCTTGAACTGTCTAACTGCAAATATCACAGAGCTTACTTGGATATGAAAACCACAGAAAAAAGAATTCCTGATGGTCCTTATATCAAACTATATATTAATGGACCCAAAGCCAGCTCATTCAGGATAATAAGCAGAGCTGAGCAAGCAATTTATTCAGTGCATTTCACTTCTTTTCCTACCTGTGAATTTTCTGTGATTCTCTCAGAATTATTCTTTATTTGAAATTAGCTACTGAATAAACTTTGGCAAATAATTTTTGGTCTTCTGAATGGTACATGAGATAGAAGCTCCTGGGTGATCAGCACATTTGAAAATCAGGCCACTTATTTAGGTGCCAAAATATGGGTTTAAGATCCTAACATTAGGCACCCAGTTTTGAGAGTCCCAGACTAAATCTTTAAGGCCCTAATCAGGAAATCATGTAAGCACGTGCTTGATTTTAGGCATGTAGGTCAGTTCCCTTTCTGAAAAGGGATAAGAACATAAGAATAGCCATACTGGGTAAAACCAATGGTCTTCCAATAGTGGCTAGTGTCAGGTGCTTCAGAGGGAGTGAATAAAACAGGGCAATTTATCAAGGGATCCATCCCCTGTTGTCCAGTCCCAGATGCTGACAGTCAGAGGTTTATGGACACCCAGAGCATGGGGCTGTATCCCTGACCATCTTAGCTAATAGCCATGAATTTACCTAATTCTTTTTTTAATCCAGCTCTATTTTTTGCCTTCACAACATCCTCTGGCAATAAGTTAGACAGATAGGCTGAGAATTGTATGAAGAAGTGCTTCCTTATGTTTATTCTAAACCCGCTGCCTATTAATTTCACTGGGTGAGCCTTGATTTGTGTGTTATGTGAAGAGATAAATAACGCTTCCTTATTCACTTTCTCCACATTCTTCCCCAACATATCGTGTTCATCTATGGGTCTGATAATTATGTTCTTTAGTATAGTCTCAACCTATTAGACTGGTACTGAAGTTAGGCTTACCAGCCTATAATTGCCAGGGTTGACTCTTGAGCCTTTTAAAAAAAATCAGTGTTACATTAGCTATCCTCCAGTTACCTGTTACAGAGGCTTATTTAAGTGATAGGATACATACCACGGTTAGTAGTTCTGCAATTTCATATTTGCGTTCCTTCAGAGCTCTTGGGTTAATACAGTCTGTTCCTGGTGACTTCTTATTGTTTAATTTATCAATTTGTTCCAAAACCTTCTATACTGACACCTCAATCTACAATAGTTCCTCAGATTTGTCATCTTAGAAGACTGGCTCAGCTGTGGGACTCTCCCTCACACCCTTTGCACTGAAAACCAATACAAAGAATTCATTTAGCTTCTCCTCAATGACCTTGTCTTCCTTGAGTGTTCCCTTAGCATCTTGATCATCCAGTGGCCCCACTGATTGTTTGGCAGTCTTCCTGCTTCTGATGTACTTTAAAAAATGCTTGCTGTTGGTTTTATGCTATTTGCTAGTTGCTCTTCAAAATCTTTTTTGGACTGTCTAATTATACTTGACTTGCCGGAGTTTATAGTTCTTCCTATTTTCCTCACTAGGATTTGATTTCTAACTTTTGAAGGATGTATTTTGTCTCTAACAGCCTCTTTTACACGGTTGTTTATCATGGTGGCAATTTTTTTGGTCCTCTTTCTGTTTTTTTTTGTTTGTTTATGCTTAGGGTATACATATAGTTTGAGCTTCAATTATTGTGTTTTTTTCAAAGTTTCTATGCAACTTGCAGGCATTTCATGCTTGTGACTGTTCGTTTTAATTTCTGATTAATTAGCCTCCTCATTTTTGTGTAGTTCCCCTTTTTGAATTTATATGCTACTGAGGTGGGTTTCTTATTTTCTCCCCTACAAGGATGATAAATTTAATTATGTTATGGTCACTATTATTGAATGATTTGGCTTTTTTCACCTCTTGGACCAGATCCTGGGTGTCACTTCAGACTAACTCAAGAAGTGCCTCTCCCCTTGTGGGTTCCAGGACTAGCTGCTCCAAGAAACGGTCATTAATGTTGTCTAGAAATCATAGAATCATAGAACTGGAAGGGACCTCGAGAGGTCATCTAGTCCAGTCCCCTGCACTCAAGGCAGGACTAAGTATTATCTAGACCATCCCTGAGAGGTGTTTGTCCAACTTGCTCTTATGTTATCTCTGCAACCCGTCCTGAGGTGACACGTTACCAGTCAATAGGGAGATAGTGGAAATCCCCCATTATTACTACATTTTCTGTTTTTTAGCCTCTCTAATCTCCCTGAGCATTTTACATTTTACAAACATTTTACGATCAGATGGTTGGTAGTATATTCCTACTGCTATACTCTTAGCTCTGGTCTACACTATAGAGTTAGGGTGATGTAAGGCAGCTTACATTGACCTAACTCTGTAACCATCTACACTAATATGTAGCTCCCACCCACTATGTCGACTTAACTCCACCTCTGCGAGAGGCGTAGCACTTAAGTCGACATAGTAAGGTCAATGCAGTGTCAGTGTAGACCCTATGTTGCTTACATCGACTGTTGCTGCCTTTCAGAAGCCATCCTACAATGCCCCCCACTGACAGTTAAATGGGTGCAAGTCACCTGGTGAGGACGTGCACCACCAACACAAGCAGCGTAGTGTGGACATGCAAAAGCGATTTAATTTCTGCAGTGTCTGTACATCAGTGTAACTTAGGTCAACTTAATTTTGTAGTGTAGACTTACCTTATTATTCTAGCATGGAATTTCTATCAAATGGAGATTCTATGGTACTGTTTGATTCATTTAAAATCTTCACAATATTTGACACTATGCTTCTTTCAGATGTAGTGCCACTCCCATAACAGTGCAACCTACTCTGTTATTTCTATATATTTTGTACATCATATTACAGTGTGCCATTGATTATCATTGTTCCATTAAGTCTGTGATGCCTATTTTATCAATAATCTCATTTAATACAAGGCACTCAAGTTCACCTATCTTAGTACTTAGACTTCTTGCATTTGTATACAAGCACTTATAAAATTTCTTAATATTTAGTTGTCTTCCTTCACGTAATACAATTGAATTGGACTATTTTTTTTTCTTAGACTTTGTCTCTTCAGTTCCTACCTGTACTCTATCAACTTCTATCCTCTCCTCTTTGCTAGGATATAGAGTTTCCTCTTTAAAAAATTCTTCCCTAAGGGATGTGTCTGTCTGAACCATGTGCTCCTCCACATCTGTTCCCCCAGCTCTTAGTCTAAAAACCCTTTTACAACCTTTTTAATTTTACATGCCAGAAATCTGGTTCTGTTTTGGTTTAGGTGGAGCTCATCCTTCCTGAACAGGCTCCTCCTTTCCCAAAAGGTTCCCCAGTTCCTAATAAACCTAAATCCCTCCTCTTTACACCATCATCTCATCCATGCATTGAGACCCTGCATTTCTGCCTACTAACTGACCATGTGCATGGAACTGGAAGCATTTCAGAGAATTCTGGACTTTAATCTCTTTCCTAGCATCCTAAATTTAGCCTCCAGACATCTCTCCTACCTTTCTCTATGTCACTGGTATCTACATGTACCATGACTACCACATCCTCTCCAGCACTGCACATAAGTCTGTCTAGATGTCTTGAGAGGTCCACAGCCTTTGCACCCAGCAGACGATTCACCATGCGGTTCACCCAGTCATCACAAACCCAACTACCTATATTTTAATAATCAAATCCCCCATTACTATTACCTATCTCTTCACAATAACTGGGGTTCCCTCCCCCAGAGGTATATCCTCAGTGTGACATAAGCTGGAAGGAGGGTCTCAACTATGGGTCCCTCAGCTCCAGCTTGATGTTCTACTTCCTGAGACTTCCATCCTCCTCAACAGCACAGAGGCGGTCATTCTGGGGTTGGGACTGCTCTACCGTGTCCCAGAAAGTTTTGTCTATATACCTCTCTGTCTCCTTTAGCTCATCCAGTTCACTCTGGTCTCAAGAGCCTGAACTCAGTTTGTGAGGGCCATGAGCTGCTTGCACTGAACACACACTTATGACACCTGACCACAAGGCAGATAATCACCCATGCTGCACTCAATGCAATAAACTGGAAACTCTGCTGCTGGAATTCTGCCACCAATATTGACACTCTTGTAGAGTTTTTTGTTTATTTGTTCTTTATGTGTGCTTTGTTTGTTTTTTCTTTGGGGCTGGGGGTGGAGTTTTGGCCTAAGTTTAGATAATGTTATTAGATGTATCTGGCTGTCACGCGCGGTCTCTAAACTCCCTTGCAAAACTCCCATTAGCTGCTCCTGTTTGCTAGCTCCCCGGCCACTTACAAGCTGGCTTTCCAAACCGTTTTCTGAAACCAGCAACTAAAATCATACGTGTCAGATCTACCCTTAGATTTTTCTTTAAAACAGTAGCTATCTTTAGTTATTTTATATTTTATACTGAGAGACCACTGGACTGTGGTCAAATTACTATACTCAAACCTGATTTTCCTATCACTTCCACTAGTTATTCACAGATGTAGTTCCACAAGTCCAACAGAGCCACTACTGGTATGCTCTGGTGAAGAGAGAGGAGAATCAGGACCTCTGTTTCCAGAGGCTGGGAAGGACAGCATAAGCAAAGTCACAAATGACTGGAGCCTGATCCTTCTAAGGTAAATAAAATGTATCACACAGCACTGGAGACCTCATTAGTTCATAGTTGTGTGTTTTTATTTTATTTAGGATTTCTGATTAAACCTTACTGTGCTGAAGGTCTCATATCAACTGTCACGAAGTGAGCCATACTAATAAACCAGTTCATATTTGCATTGTTTACAATGAGGATATGATTTATTAAATACCATCCCACTAAAAGAGTTAAAAGCAGCAATAAATGATAATATTTTATCCCAGTTTATGTTAAATTACTTAGCAGTAGTGAAACTGGTTCCTTTTCTGTCTCTGTTGCAGTAGCCATTTCAGTGGCTTCCTGTACAATTGTTCTCCCTAGAGTACTCAGAAACTATAGATTTACTTTCTACATCAGTGATGAGTTCCCTGCATAGAAATTTCTGTCAGCCTGCAACAGCCTCAATTCTGAAAACATTTCCTTGTGTACAGCAATCCTGAATGGCTGCAGAGTTCCACAAGGTAGCCATGGGAATCACCTCTCCATCGTCCCACGGGTGACCTGTATCATCATTACCCTCCAATACTCAAAACTCGCACCGGCAGCTGGTGCTTCTGT
Organism: Eretmochelys imbricata; assembly: GCF_965152235.1. Taxonomy (NCBI): domain Eukaryota; kingdom Metazoa; phylum Chordata; order Testudines; family Cheloniidae; genus Eretmochelys; species Eretmochelys imbricata. The sequence continues at coordinate 91,228,571 of NC_135576.1, forward strand.
GATTTTGCAAGAAACTGAACAGACAAATAAACAACACTTGCTTCAGTGTGGCATTTAGATCATACCCCAGTAAATATTTTTGGTCTCTGTTTAAAAAAAGAATTCTAATGCTTTTTTTGTCTGCAATGTTTGGACAAGTATTCCACCCTATATGCCCCAGGATAAAAAATAAAGTGGGATTGGCTCAGAGAGTCATATTTCTTGTTTCCACAAGCACAGTGCTCACTTACAATGGAGTCATCACACCCTGAAAATGCTCTGCAAAAGCAGATCTGAAAATTATTCCAGCTGATTTGCGGGCATAAGTCGTTGAAATACACCCCACTGGCTGACACCCTGAGGCCCAGGGCTACGACGTCCAGATCCATGTCCTGGTCGTGGGAGCCCTGGGTGTGTGGGACCCCCACAACAAGCTGGTGCTGAGAGCGTGCAGAGTCGGTTGGCGCTCTGCCTGTCTCATGAGACAGCTCATGGTGTCCGACACCATCAGGTGGTCCAGAGACATCTACCTGGAGCACATCACGGGACACCGTCAGTACGAATAAACAAGAATGCTGGTCAGGGAAATAACCCACTTCCCTCCCTGATGAACCAAGGGACGCACCCCACCCATGTACCTATTCGCTACACCAATAGTGACTTGGACTCTAAATACATTCTATGGGTGGCATACCCGAGATCACTTATTCACTGACGCTTTAAAAACTCCCGGACCCCAATCTAGGTCTATGCTGCTTATGTACTACGTATGTATCTTGTGAACCTTGTAACCGATACTTATAATCTCTCATAACTCAAGCCTGACCCCAGATGTACAGTACCTTCCTTCTTAACTTGTGTAAACTTGATTTTAAACATTAACTTTAATAAAAGTTTTTAAATTTGCTTTGTCCCTTCATTTTCACTTAACTTCAGCCTATTTCCATGGGCTGGCCCAGTGCTGTGAGCCACAACACTGAACGATAAGTTCAAAGAATCAAGCCATAATGGTGATCTACTTCACCCCCGCTGTTGCTGTTTGGAGCCAACTTCTCCCCCACCACACCATCTTTCAGCTCCTCTCAGACCCATTCCGACCACATCTCTCCTCACTTCCAAAAAATCTCACTCGTGCTACAGTCAGCTGCCCCAGATGTACTGGTATGATGGCAGCCATAACACGGTCAAGATTCCAATGGCCTCTGATTTTTAACTAGAGATGATCAGAAAACAGAAAGAATGTCCTGAAACATTTTAGAATTATATTGTTTCCATTTTTCAGGGCTCAAAATGGAACAATTTTTCATTTCTCAAAATGTTTTGTGAAATACTTTTACAATTACTCCCATGCTGCTCGATACCTTTGGCAAGAGTCCCATGGCTATGCCAACTTCTCCCACTTGGTTCTCTTGGCTCTGAAAATGTCCTCTTTCTTTCTAAAGAGCTGTACAGCTCCCTCCCTGATCAACTGCCAATATCAACTTCTCCCCAACTTTGTCCAGCATCCTTCCTCTTCTCTGTCTCTTTCAAATTGCTTCTTAGAATGTAAGCTCTTTGCGGCAGGACCATCTCTTCCTGTCATCCTGCACAGCACCTAGCACAATAGGTCATGATCCTGAGTGGGGCCTCTTGGGCTGATGCAAAAAAACATTAAATAATTGTAATACACATTAATGGAATTTTATCTGTTTAAGTATTCCATCACTGCCTCTTCTACCAAAGGTCTGATCATGGCCGTTTCTTAGAAACACATTAATCAAACAGACCACATTCACATGGAAATGCAAATACTGTGTATGTGCACGACTAGATCTGTCGGGGTGATTCCCAGCTTGAGAAGACATAGTCCTACTAGCTCTCAGTAAGCTAGAGCACTAACAGTAGCAGGATAGCCATGGCAGCATGGGCAGTGGCAGGAGAGACTAGCAGCCCCATGTACAAACCCTCCTGGACCCTGTGGGTACATACTTGGGTGGCTAGCCCGAGCTGCTGCCTGCGCTACCATTTTTGCATGGTAGCTTGATGAGAGCTAGAGCAACTGTGTCTCCTCCAACCGGCAATCACATCCCCACCTCCATGTGTAGACATACACATTGACAAGTAGGAACTGGTGAAGAAGATGCTAACATGATCTTAGTCTCAGCCCTTAAAGGTTGGTAATCTAATACAGCAACACAATATTTTTGTAGTGGTATGTGAATTTGATTTATCATAAGAGCATTAGCACTGACAGAAGCAAAAACACAGCGCTAACTTCCCCAACTAGCGCATCTCTGTGCTGACCTGCAATAACAAGCTGCAGAGCCTGACAATCATACCAGACTGTACAAGATCACAAACCTTCTTTTCACTTGCCTCAGTTCAAGATTTAAAACTGTAACGGCTACCTACAAACTCACTATGAGTCTCAGAGGGATAGATTTCAGAAGATGTGCCCATGTATTTCCACATAAACTAGGCATGCAATTCTGTGTGTATGTACACAAATACCATACTTCCACATGCCCACCACATTTTAGTGCATGGACATTGCCACGTAGGCACACACTAGTGACAGAGGCCAACAAACGTATAATGAATTAAAAAAAAAAATTCAAAATTCTAGGATTTTAATCATTTGATTCAATCTTGGAAAAGGGCCAATTTTCACGGATTATTTTACTATGGTACATGAATTTTCTGAGCATTTTTTTAGCCAAGTTATCCTTTGCACCAAACACATTGTTATATTTCATGTACACCATTTTTCATTCAAAAATTGCTTATTAATCCAAATTGCAAATAAAATAGTTTTAGGAGAGAGGAAGGAAGGAAAAATGAAACAAAAAATTGAGTGTGAAGCTGCATGAAAGAAAACAGTGACATGGAAAGAATGTATGTGAAGTGCCCGATTCTCCTACCCCGAACGTAAATCAAGAATCACAAAGGTCTAAATCAGCATAAATGATAGCAGAATCAGACCCACGCTCTTTTTATTAAGCGTGATTATATACTTTTGGTAAACAAAGTTTTATATTGCTGTGCCGGTGAAAGGGAACATCTCAAATATATGATTATACACGAATTATGTTAGAAATGGGTTAAAATAATGGATCTATATTATTCCAAAAATACAGTGCCAAAAGGTAATTAAAGATATTTGTATCACAGTTATAAAGAGTGTCAGTTTCACGTCTACATAATGTTTAAGTGAAAATCCATAAAATCCATCCTTCTTTCTTGCTGAGAAATTAATATAGGATTAAACCCTGAAATTCCTACTTTCTTCATGCCCAGGCAACACTTCTATCCACTTCATTGGGAGTTTTGCCAGAATGGGGATTAAAGACTAGATGATTTGGCGCATAGCACCAGTGATGTATAATCTGTGTCATCTATCCAGCTATCTATGCAGGTTCTTAAAACGGCACTGGCTAGAACTGTAAAGATTAGCAAAAGCCTGATCCTTCACTGCTCTTTCATTCACACAATTACCATGGGCTCCAGTGGGAGTTACGCACATGTGGGAACTATAGAACAGGCCTTTACTAGGGGATGTGGTTTTCACTTGTCTGTGAATTCAAGTTGTGCCCTCAGGTCAATATGTTCTACTCACCTCTCCACTGTAAGGCACACAGGAGCAGAATGAGTAAAGAGGGGTGAAAAAGAAACCCATGACACCAGAGTGATAGGGGTTAAATAGAGGCAATGCAACATGCTGCACCCTCTCTGAAACCCATGCCTCTGCAGTGCTGGGAGCATGCCTGGGCATGTGCTCCTTCAAAAAGCTCTAAATAAGGCTCTGAGTCTGAACACACAGACTTAGGAGGAGGAGGAGGAGGTCTGGGAGGAAGTAGCAATGGCATCAAGGCTTCTTTAGGCTCCTTCCTGGGGGAATGGAATCCAGCAACTAACAGAGAGGAACCAATTATCCCTGGGGATGTGCCAGGTTCTAAAGCGTGGTACATTGCATTCCCCATGACCCCTTGCGTACTCTAGGTTTTGCAGGTTGCTCCCACTACACCATTCCATGCTGTCACTAATCCTGCATTGCTTACAAGAATGCATCAAGAACTCAACAAGTGCTAATTCATGAATGGTTTTCCCTTCCTGTAAGTTTTCTATGGGAAGAAGGGGTCAGATTTAGACCACGGGAGCCCTGCCCACAAAACTGTATCAACTCTTCACATACCAGGGGCCATATTCTCAACTTCTGTATAGTGTTGCAACCCAACTAAAAAGTCAACGGAACTATGTCAGTTTACACCAGCTGAGGATCTTGTCTGAAGAATTTTTCCAGAAGTTCGCAATTTGTTTGCAGAAATCTACTCCTGGGCTGAAAAATTGTCATATAGGAGAATGAAGATAGAGAGATTAACACATCTATCGACATTTTAAAGAGGATAACAAAACAGATGCCACTTTATGTTCCTATAAATAAAGCAAAACTTCATTTCAAGAATGGGACTGATGCAATTTTTTGATATTTTATGTTGCAAGTTATGCCATTTTGGCTTTTTTTGAAACAGCAATTATTGTTAGAAAATGAATTACTGTTCATACTCAGTAATAGTTTTTCATAAAAAACATATTTGTGTTCACCACAATAACTTGCATAGTAATAATCAATATAATAGTAAACATAGATTTACAAATCAGACCAAAGTAGTTATGGTCTTTGAGTTCAACAGTGTCTTCTGAACAGATATATACACTATAATGTATACCATATAAATTCATCACCTAACAGCCCAGAATGGAACTGGTTTACTAGGTCCTTTAATTTGTTTAAACAAACACATTTTAAAATGTGCATAAATCACTATTTTACAAATGAACTGAAAAACTTCTCTAAATGATTTTTTACGCAGCAAAAAAATCAAACTAAAATTAAATTTAAATCCTTTTATAATGTTGTAAAGGTTTTGACTAGTATTGAGTGAACACTGCAAAAAAAGATTAACAGATTCTAAGGCCAGAGAGTACCTTTGTGATCATTTAGTCTGATCTTGTGCATAACACAGGCCACAGAACTTTCCCAAAATAATTCCTGGAGCAGATCTTTTAGGGAAAACATCCAATCTTGATTTAAAAATTGTCAGTAAGGACAAATCCACCACGTATCTTGACAAATTGTTCCAAAGGCTAATTACTCTCAGCATTTACACTTTATTTCCAGTCTGAATGAAACACAAGCTTCAATTTAAAATTAATTTGCTTGATTTTGTTAGCATCCCCTTTGTGTTCAATTTTACAGCCACTTAGCACAAGTGTAAATGATGACAAAGTGCAAGGAAGTGAAGAAAATTTCAGATCAGTAAGTGAGAGTGGATATATTTTATTCAGGAGGGGACACTCACTGATACTGCACAGAGACATCCCTCTCCAGAGCCCGGAGGCAGAGGAAATTAAGGGTACATATACACTGCAATAAAACACCCTCAGCTGGCCCACATCAGCTGATTCAGGCTAGTAGGGCTTGGGCTTTGGGGCTATAAAGTTACAGTGTAGATGTTTAGGCTCACGATGGAGCATGGGCTCTGGGATCCTTTTCCCTTACGGGGTCTCCAGGCTCTAGCCCAAGCCCAGTTGTCTACACTGCAATTTTATAGCCCCACAGCCCGAGCCTGTGAGCCCAAGTCAGCTGATGCAGGCCAGCCATGGGTGTTTCACTGCAGCACAGACATGCTCTTAGTGAGCCAGACAAGGATCAGACTGCAGCCAGGACCACACAGGCAGACACAATCCCTTTGTGTCAATAACTCTGATGACAAAATCATAGACAAATAAATTCTGTTGGTTTATTTTATGAAATGTTGCTTGACACAGCCAGGAGCCTGAGCCATGGCACTGAGGTCACTAAATAAGCCAGACAGGGATCTGACCAGACTCTTTGCAAAAGGAACTTCAATATGCATATGGTGTTCCTTACTGTGGATATCATGGGGCAAAATTATATCTGAAACCTCCATTAAGCAAATACGCCTTACAGAAGCCTAATTTTTGTTGAAATCATAGCTCAGACAAGACCCGTGTGTCCCAGAAAGGAAAAGTTTTAACATTTTTCTGAGATTCCCTTATGCAGTCTAGCTTGCTACACTACCTCTCCTTGAGGCATTCAAACCATTAGTAGTTAGAGGGATGACAGGATAATTCAATCTCCATGCCTATACAGTCCCTGACCTTTCTAGCCAGACTCCCAGTGAGATACCCTTTTCTGGCATGAACACCTGTCCACTTGAGATCATTCATGATCCAAACAATATCACACAGGCTAGCAAAGAGCCATCAGATAACTAGAAGTTTCAGTCACTTCCATCCTTGGTGGAATTCAGACCAGTAAGGCAGAGGTAAAAGTTATAGATCCCTAAACCACACGTCACCTCAAATCACTATATTTGGAAATGGGGTCTCCTAGGAGAGCGGATTTCAACATCTGCAAGTTAAAAGGCTACATAGTCCTGATAAAAAGCAACAATTCAGCCACGATTTCAAAGCATTACATTTTTATGGCAAGAGTACAGGTTTATTCATACAAACATATGAAAAGGAGATAAGGGATGGAAAGCTGGGATCCTCTTCAAAGGGAAAAAATACAATTACACATGAACATTTCTTTCCAGAGAAAGAAACATGATTTTTATGCCATCCTAACAAAATGATTGAGAACTCTTTGCCTAAAATAGGCTATGGGAACTTTCAACGGGGAAACCCATGCTGATGTATGAGAAGCAATGACTGCATTAGTACACACGAAAAGACGACTGGCCTGAGAATATTCCACTTCAAGAAATTTATATGAAATGACTGCCATGTTATTCTATGTAGGAAATGATCTAGGAACTTACTGCAGAGCTATCTGAACTTACCTGATTTTGATTAGTATTCTTTTACACAAATGGACCTTGAATCAGTGATGTCTGCATTTCTTGGTGGGTTTCTTCACTTTTCTTATGACCAATATATTAAAAATTAGAGAAGAAAAAATTAAGAAAATCCTCCTCTTCCTCCCTCCAAAATAAAAGGTAGAGATCATTGATCATCCATTCATATTTTTTTCAGGTTTAGGGCTGGCTGTTAGAAAAAGAGCGAGGACTGACAAATTTATTAATTTAGTCATTATAGGTCTGATTGTCCTGTCGGTTGCACTGATGTATTATTAATTATTTGTACGGCACTAGCCTGGGGAGCCTTAGTCACAGACCAGGATCTCATTGTGCTAGGCCCTGTAAAAAACACAGAGCAAAAAGATGGTCCCTGCCCCGAAGGAGTGCATAATCCAAGTACCGTACCTCTAAATTATATCACAGATGTAACGCCATAGATTGCAGTGAAGTTACTTCTGGTTTAACAAAAGATATAATCAAGAGGGAAATTAGGCCCATAGAACAGGATTTCTCTTCATATATAGTGCACCTGACTGGAAAACCATTCAATATGTTGAGCAATCATGTCCAACAGCCCACAGAAGCCAATGGAAGTCTTCCATTGATTTCACTAGGGACTGGTCCTCTGTTGATATGCCCAGTTGCAAGCCAACGTTCGCAGACCATCAGAGAATAGAATTAAGAGTTTTCCCTTCACGTTTCTATTTTATCACTCGTATTTCAGGCAACATGAACTGGTTTGAAGTTCAGACCCATTAATTCTGTCTAATTTACATTTTGTGTTTATAAAAATATACAGGTCTGAATAGAACATAGTATGTATGTGTGTGTGTGTGCGTGTGTGTCCATGGAATTGTCTCAGCAGTTGCTAGGTGTTTAGTACAAGAGAACCTGAGTGAATCTCCCTCTCATTCCTCTGCATATTGGCTAGGCATAATCCTATAGGGAAGTGCAGACATGGCTCACCCTCTTAGCTACTGAAGAAGGGCAGGAAGGGTTGAAGTAAGCAAGGGGTCCTGACCTCCTCTCGGAAATGGATGAAGTCTCCATGCTGATTCATACAGATCTGTCATTGGCCTCAATGCTCTGGAGAACGAGGCTGTGTTAATAAATCTGCTAACCCTTGCAGGGGTAGATGGAGCTCCTCTTGAACGGAGTTATGCTCCTTACTTTCTTGAGTCATTCCAGAGTATTTCTGAGAAATTGCTCATCTGTCCCCAAGGAGTTTCACCCTTTATATTTAATAGGGGCTATTAGGCGGGTCAGTGAGAAAATATGGCCTGAGGCGTGGATCATGATACTCATCTCTACATCTCCATTTCATCAGAACAAATATGGGAAATTTTATCAGCTCCCTTGATAGAAGGGTATGCCTGCTTTTTGGTTACTCAGGGTCACAACACAGGCATCATATTGAATCCTCTGTTGCTTCTGGATGCACAGACAACAGTAACTCCCATGAGTGATTTGTATCATCTTCATTTGGCAAGAAAGAATGGAAATAGATGATGTGACCTATTCTTCTAGAGATAGGTCTTGCCACACTTATCCATCTTGAGGTTGCATTACTGCAATGCACTCTATCTGAGGTTTTAACTAAGACTGTATTGATTAAGGTTGTTGCTTATAACTGGAATTGTATGTAAAGTTTACGATCATGAAGCATGCAGGCACAATGAAATCATTGGGGGCTATGAGAACAAGGTCTGAATCACCAAAATAAGGTAAAGTAGTGGGTTACAGGGGAGGTACCAGCCTAACAAGCAAGTTAATTTTTTGCAGCTACTTTGCAGCTAGCACAGCAAGTTATTCATACCAAAGGCAGCATCAACTTGTGATCAATCATTAGATCTAACGCAAAATCATTTCCTCTCCTGTTTCAAATTGCCTTTCTATGTTTTGTTTGTTTATTTGTTTGTTGAGGTATTTTGTGAAGTTTAGAAGCAAAGTCTTTATCCATTTCTTGTAATCCTTATAGGATTTTTAAATGCAGCTTTATATTTTGGGATGGATTGCATTTTTTTAAACACTCTGCTCTCTGTTTGTTTGTGCACATCATCAATATTCCATCATCTTGGTCATTAAAGAGTTTATCTGACAATGTGGATGCTAAAAGTTTGAATGGTAAACTTTAAGCAAAACTAATTTTTTTTACTATCATGACTCCAAAATGTTTTCTCAGCTTCAGCGCCCCAGTTCCAATACATTTGCATTAGCAATTTATGTATATTTTATTTACTTTAACAATTAACAAATTTTTGCCTCAAAAGGTCTTTCATCAGAATAATCTGAACATCTGAGCTTAGAAGTTTTTGACTTTTTGGGCCCAATTCGGTAGTCCTATGACACGAAATACTGCCAAACTCAGAACTGCAAGATTTGCTCTGTGTGTGTGTGTATTTGAGCTACAGCTATTAATCCTTGTGATTATTAACACAATGTAGGAATAAAGCATCAGTTACTGTACATGGACAGTGATGATATTTCATTCCTTCCCTATATTCAACAATAGGGAATTAAACCAAAAAAAAAATCTATGAACTTGACAGTTTATTCTTGCACTATGTTCAAAATGAAGAAATTAAATGGCACTAGCAAAAACAATTATTCATATAACATGTACTGGTAAAAATTTTGAATGTGTGTAGTTTATGTTTGTGTCTAATCCCCTCTCTTATAATTTTTCTTTATAAGAACCTGCTTTTTAAAAGAAATAACTATTAAGATATAATTCATATATATATATATAAAAAAGGAATCATTGCTTGTCTTTTTACCGCCATCTTGGATTATTAAACTTTAAATAACTGAAAAAGTTTAAATCTCTTTTTACTACTTATCCTGCTGGTTTACTTTCTTCACTCATCTTGGACAATGTAAATGGTCAGTTTCACTTTTGTTTCTTGTCTGTTTCACTTTTTCATTCTCCTCCCTAGATGGTACATTTCTATTGAGTTTGGGACAAGCCCTACAGCAAAATATTGCATGGCAAAACCCTAACACTTTTCACTCATTTTCACTTCATTAAAACATTTCTATACATATTACATTTTATTACCCCTCTGATCCTCCCTTTTTTAAAAAAAAAAAAAGCCACCGTATATTTTGGATCTAAACTAATATGGACAATATCCCTTTGAATTACAATAGTAGAAAGTTATATATAAAGCCTTTTAAAATATATGAATGGGCCTTTCATCAGGCTCATTTCTTTTGCATGATGAAGCTCCATTATGTTGTCTGCAATAGCACATTTTACATGAGTACTGAGAAAGCATCTGTGTAAAATATGCTATCTGACATAGTCACCATGCCAACTTTAAGAAAAATTAGTCATTTCCCATGACCATATTAAGCTGATTTGGTAAAATGTTCAGGGATCTATAGTCCTTCCCGAAGGGAAATCTGGGACTGTACATTTCACAGACATGAATGACCATTTATCATGAAAAATCTGAATCTGCCAAATTCCAACTCCTGCAATGAAATCCAGGGGGAACTATGAGATGCCTGTGCAAAAAGGGCAAAACTTGGGCTTGAGTTATGACATAATTGTTTCAATCTTCTTAACTTGTTTTTTCTACCTCTATATAGTCTTTCAGGAAACCACTGTGCAACCTCACAGTGACACAATGGCATTCAAATCTTCAAACCATATTATTGATTTTTCTTTCAAAGTTATTTTTTTAAAAAATCAGCATGGTTTCTCCTAGCACCCAAGTAGTCAACATTCTATACATCTATTTTAAAGGACCATATTATCTAAGCAGTCTCCAAAACAGAACCCACCATCTGTGTGATTGTGAAGCACATAAGCTCTGATCCTGTAAACCCATATGTAAATAGGATCCATTTGGGTAGACCCCTCTGCTACGCAAAGCCCAACTGAAGTATTCTCTTGCAGGATCAAGGCCACAGTTATATGTGCAGTTATCTGATCTGAATACACAAGTGTTTGATTGTGTTCACAAATGATATGCACACACACATTTTGTAAGCCATATTTGTAAATTTAGCCCCCCAACTCTTCTTTTTTTAATTTTAAACAGGACTCACCCTACAAGAATGTTTGTGTCACAAGGATTTCTGGGTAATTGTGCTAAATCCATCATTCACAACTAAATAAACACATCCATAGACTGTACTGATTTATAACATCTGGTACCATGTGATAACTGAGGACACACCCTATAGAATTACACGTTTTCCAATAAAATACTGTACATTACTGGGAAAATACCAAGTGCATGCTAAGTATTTATAGAAAGTACAAGACACAATGATAATGAATTATAAAACTTTATTGGCCTGTTAAAAATAAGTCCAGCAAGTACATTTATGTAGTCTGTCCACATTATTAAGATAGTATTTGAAATAAAAACAGGATTGTCAATTATTTACAAGAAATATAAAATCAGCTCTAAACATATGTTGGGAGTGGAAAATCTAAGATTTACAACATGTTGATGGATTACAGCAAATGTATTTTTAAAAGATATGTTAGGATGCCTAGTTGTTGGTAATCATTTGGAGCATTATTTCCCTTGATACATGAGAAAACAGACTTTGGATACAGAGAGGTTACGTTTTCTATACTGAAACTAACATTTAAAAAAAACTAAAGGTGTAGAGTTCTGAACGGCAGAGAGAGAAGTTTCAACTTTACTTAAGAAACCTCTATTCTCATGCTTAATTTGTGATATGAGGGCCTGATTCTGCTCTCACACTGGTGTAAATCAGCAGTCAATCCAATGAAATCAATGGTATTATAATGGTACAAAACTGGTTTAAGTGCGCACACAATCAAACTCAGAGGGTGAAATCCTGGCCCTACTTATGTCAATAGGAAACTCCAGTTGACCTCAGTAGGCCAGGGATTTCACCCAGTTTCCACTAACAGTTCAGTACAACTCCCCCACCACATACACATCTGAAATCCTACCCAGCAGTTCTTGTGCTTCTATATTTTTCAGCAAATGTCTGAACTTTAAAGTAACTCCATTTTCTTGTACAGATGTGAGCACCGTCCAGTTTATTCTGTGATTTAATTAAAACCTAGCAACAGGCTATGAGATGAAATGTAAGAAAATGGTAGCAACTCTAGTCTCTTGCCTTCATTTTCCTTTTAAAGTTTTACCTGGAATTGAGACCATGTCTAGCCCCTTCTGTAAACAGAATGCTGACACTCAGGACTGACCTCTTCAATCAACCCTAATCCCAACTGAGACTCTGCACCTTTAAGCAATGATCTGTACATTTTCTGCACTGAACTCAGTGGGTCAGATTGCCGGCTGGTGTTAGGTGGTATAGTTCCATTAAAATGAATGGAGCAACATACGTTTACACCAACTGAAGATGTGTTCTTGTTAATGCAACTGTAATTATTTTGTACAATACAGAAGCAATTAGTTCTGTTTCTAGCTGTGTATTTTAATTCCCACCACTACCATTATTACTTCAGTCTTAAAAAGTTTAAATTCTTATGGGGAGAGCTGCAAAGTGGCCTCAATTAATCCTCTACAGATGGACCTAAAAATAGCACTTATGTAAGTAAACAGAGTAGTCAAACATCTTATTTCCACCTCACTTAGCCATTTATGTTTACAGAGCAGAGGATGGTTATGGGTATTAAAGTGCTAGCACAGACAGAGGCCACTTTTGAAAGTTTTGTTCTAGACATTTTTGTTGAAGCAAGGCAACGACATATAACACCAGTTTTCTCTACAATGTTGCATCCCGCAACACACCACTTTCCATTTTGAAAAACCACATTATGTGCCCAGCTACTCAGGAACTCTTTCTGATGCTACGAATTCTAAACCTTGCACAATTTGGGGCATACATTGCACTTGGGTGCACCTACCCCCATAGTGTGCCAAAGCCCTCCAGAAAAGCATCCATAGCTATTGGGCGCTGGGATTAACTCTTCAGAATGTGTGCACACCCAGGCAAAGGGACCTGGTAGAGGGCAAGAAAGATGAAGATGGGGCTTTCTGGAGAATGACAGGGAAGGACAGTCGGGGGCTACTGAAGGCTTGAGAGGACAGGGAGAAGTCAGTGAAGTCTTTGAGGGTTGTAGGGAAGGAAGAATGAAGCAGTCTCAAAAAACTGGAACAAGCTTCAGATCAGAGTTGGGTGGGATTTTTCAGACAAATAGTTTATTTGCCAAAAATCCAGTTTAACCCAAACTATTCAGACATTTGGGTTAAATTCGGCAAATAGTTTTGGCCAAAAAAGAATTGAAAATATTTTCCAAAAAAAAAGTTTTGTCAATATTTTTAAAATGAAATGTTTCAACTTTTCATTTTGAAACACTTCATTTATAAATTTAGATAGATTTATTTACAAAAAAGGGTAAAAAAAATAGAAACAAAACATTTTGTTTCAGACTGAATTAAACAGTTTGTTCAGCCTGAAATTGTTTTTTTCCCCGGTGCTTTGTTTCAGCCCCCAAACCAAGAGGTCATTCACCTCTACTTCAGATAAGCTTTTGAGTACTCTCTGATGTGAACATGGACATCAGTTGTGGTTGTCCAACACTACATCTACAGAAGAGGATGGCTATGACCTCAAATAGGTAAAGATGCAACAAAAGAAAATGAACTTGAATCAAAAAGGTGTCAGGACTAAGGTTTTGTTTAATTGCTTCCAATTTACAAGCCTTGAATTAATAGCTTTTGGATATCTACCTCTTGGCATCAGAAAATGAGAGTTAGATGCCCAAATGTAGGCACAAAACTGAGAGCTGGATGGAGGATCCTTTAAACACTGGACCTTTATGTTAGGATCAGAATCAACAGAAACTGCATTCCAATACCTGTAACGGTAAGCACCCATAAAAAGCCTTGTAATCCTTGGGGAAATGCTTTTAGGGGCCATTTGTGCCAGGAGAGAGGACCAGATTCTGGTCAATAACCACAAAGAATTAGAAATAATAAATACAGGAAATATATTAAGTGGAATGGTTTCTAACTAAATGTGGTTCATAGGTTTCCTGGAGAGGTTTCCTTCCCTGATGGGGATGTGCTTCTATCACAAAAGTCTCATTTACTTCTGTGGGAGCAGGAGCAGACCCTTACTTATTAAAAGGACCTGATTGTGCAACCCCTTGTTTACACTGGTGAGCAGTAGTCCCACTGAAGTCACTTGAACTATTTGTGTGAGTAACTGCTCACCAACAGAAGGGTTTTACCATATGTCCTTTAATGCTCTTATCTGCTTGATCTACTAATCCTCATTTTAAAACAAATTATAGCATAAATAAACCTCTTTTAGTGTAATAATACAAATATATTTTTGATTTCCTTTCAGGTCTGGCAAACTTCTAAACTTGTCCTTTAAATGTTTCATGAACTTTTTATTGCTCAGTGAAATAACATAAAAGGTTTTTAGTATCACATGCTGGATGTTCAGTGACTTTTACCATTTTAATGGCTCCTACCTGATTCTTGGTTTGAATCTCACTTTATTTTAAAGAGTTGGGAATTCTGTAATTAGATGAGCTCTTTGTAAACCCACACCATTTGGGCAGATTAGAACCTCTAAAGTGACAGGCAATGTCATTTACAATCAAGCTGAAAAATACCAATTTAGGGTGTATTGCAATCTCCCTGCTTAAAGTTCAGCTCCCTTTAGCTTTAAGAGACTAATGTGTTCATGTAACGGAAAGAAAATATTTTAGAAACAGGTAGCCTAGTTCCATTATTTAAACATTGTCACTGTTAAAAAAAAAAGTAGTAACTAATCACATGCTGTAATCCATAAGGCTCTGTGAATATCTGTATTAAGTAACAGTGCATTTAGTGATTAATGAAAAAGGTACCATACAAAATACTCAACAAGGATATCCTACAGTGATTGATTGCTAGATAGATAGATATCTATATCTGTATATAGATATCAATGGTGCATACATCAGTTCCGATTTGTTAATGTCTTGGTTACATAAAATCCAAAATACTGTGTCAGTACGAGTAGAACTATTTGAAATTCAAACCTATTATTGTTCCTTAAAGTTGAATTGCAAAGTGTTACAAAATAAATCACAAGTAGTGTCAGGTAAGATCCTAAATCACTTATGGAATGTATGTACTAAATTTCAAAACCAAAAATATTTCAAAACCATCTTTTCCTTAACTTAGTTGCCAAATTCTGAGTTTGGCATTTAGTCTTTTCCTTGCCAAAACAGAAAGGGTCAGATCCTTATCTCATTTACATATGAGTAAACACAGACTAACTTAACTGTAACACAATGAATTTTCACGATTGTAATTGAGATTGGAATTTGGCACAGCAGACCAAGCTCTGATACTACATCAGTACTATCCTTTTGTAATTCTGTTAACTTTAGTTCAGTTATCCCTGATTTACACAAGTGTATGAGAGATTAGAATCAGGCCCAGTTACATCAGAAGCAATTTAAATAAAGTTGGAGATGCATGGGCAAACAAGATGTCAGTGCAAAAGTCAATTAAAAAAAATGAGTTAAAAGGATCAGTAGGGTAGAAAAGAATAGGCATCTCCAAAACATATGATTGGAAAGAGCACTTCCTTATGCATTTGGAAGAGAGAAGGCCAATGTTTTCTGATTTTATTTCAAGGAACAAAAGAAAGGTTTAGCTGATATCACTCCAACTGACCAACTGTGAAGAACAGCCCTAATTGTTACCCTCCATCAAATGCTGCTGCCCAAGGAAAGCATGTGTAGGTTGACCTAAGACATTGTGGAATTTGAACATATATTGAATTCCAACTCCACCTTTATCCATTACACAAAAGTGAACAGCAGGAGAGGACACCTCACTAGAGCCTTTTGGCTTGTGGGAAGGAAAGGAAACACCCCAGAACTCCACTCCTCCTATCAGTAAAAAGGGGAAAGAAATAACTCCCTATTTGGGACAAGATGAGTACAAATGTTCCCAAACTCAGAGGCAGACTCCTTCAGGGTGGATGCCAAGGGAAGAGTGAATGATGGGTGTGAAAGATTGGAGGGAATGTAAGAAGACAGTCAAAGAGTTGGGCTGAGAAAGAGGAAGAGATTGGGAAAGAGACTTAAAGGTGAAGGAAGGATCATACACAATGAAGAAAAGAAAGAACAAAGGGAAGATAAGGAAGGAAACAAGCAAAAACAAATGATGCAATACAGAATATTGTAAAGCAGACAAAAGCTAGACACTGAAAAAGAGTACAGCAAACAGACGCACCAATACAGAGAGAGTAGAAATTAAAAATGGGGTGAACGGAAAAGGGAAAGAGAAAGAAAAGCAAATCCAAATAGAGAAAGTAATCTGAAGCCCTTCCTTTTTTTCCAAATATCCTATGTTAAAATAAATAACCAAAACCAACATTTATTATCTAGATAAACCATAAATGGCAGATAGCATGTCCTCAACTTCTAACAGACTATGAGGAAATCAAAGTGACTGTTCATTCATTCAAAACCCACGAATTTGGTGTGTGGAAATGGAAACACCCCATCTTTACAATCATTTATTTCTATAGAGGTTCATCTCAGCTCCCCTTTCTGGGAATCCTCTTAACTCATTTTTTTAATTTCAAAAACATTTTTCATTGATTTTTTTCTTCTTTCTTACCGACGTCACCTTCTGAATAAGAAAGCTCAAGTACTGAACTCAGGATTCGGCAGGTATTTGACATGGAAATTACTTTAAAAAATTATGTTTCAAGTGTAGGCCCTGATCCTAAAAATGCTTATGCATGTGATGTGTGTATGTTTGGTTTGCAGGATCAACACCAAAAGGTGTTAATTTCGCATCTGTATTCTAAGCTCCAGCTCAAACCATCCCAGTCCAGCAAAGGACACAAACACATGCCTAAAGTTAAGCACATAGTTAAGTGATATTCTCAACAAGGATGGGCTTTGCTGAATCAACTTACATGGACTAAGGTCTGATCCTGTAACTCTAACTCATGTAATTCTTGCTCACCAGAATCTTCCCAGTAAAGCCAATGGGACCACTCACAGGAATAAGGATTACAGAATCAGACCTATATGTTTACTGCTTCAAGATTTTAGGCCCCAATTCACTTTAAGTACATCAACAGTCCCACTGAATTCAGTGGGACTACTTACAAGTTTAAAGATAAGCACATGCAAAAGTGTTTGTAGAATCTGGGCCTTAAACATCTGATTTTTTCTTTTTTCATTTTTTAAATGAAAAAACTTTGCAATTCACCTTTAATAAATATTATTTCTCAAAACCAACATCTTTCCAGTTAAGTTCAAACAGAAAAACTTTTTGACAGAGAAAACAATGTAACCAAATTTCATTTAAATACCATTTTGAAGCTACAGTAAAAACAGGATAATAAAAAAGAATCTGATAGCTTATTTCTGGGCGTTCTTGAGTTTGATAGCGGACTGAGGGCTGATTTTGCCCTGATGTCTCCAAAACAACTAATGAGCTGTGTGTACGTCTAGAATCTTCCAAACACAACCCATGTCTAAAAGAGAAGTCCAAAGGATGTGGCAATTCACAGGACAAGAACAATGTCCACTCCCTAGCGTGCAGCTTCAACAAACAAGCTCAACAGCCCCTCTCTCATTTTTTTTCCTTATTTCATTTACCCATCCAGTGGGATCTTATGAAACAAAACAAAACCTAAAAGAAACAAAATAAAATATGAGAAATCATGCTTCACAAAATTCAAGGAAAAATTAACACAAGGAAATAAACAAAGATGAACACTAGATAAAGAAGAAGACAAATACACATGGAATGCATTTCAAAATGTGCAAAATAAATGTTAAATAAAAACTGTACATGGTTTATGGAAAACACATATTTGTGTGGGGGGGTGGAGGGTGAGAAAACCTGGATTTGTGCTGGAAATGGCTTTTAGATAAGCTATTACCAGCAGGACAGTGGGGTGGGTGGAGGTATTGTTTCATATTCTCTGTGTATATATAAAGTCTGCTGCAGTTTCCACGGTATGCATCTGATGAAGTGAGCTGTAGCTCACGAAAGCTCATGCTCAAATAAATTCGTTAGTCTCTAAGGTGCCACAAGTACTCCTTTTCTTTTTACATAATTTGTGGTGTTCTATGGACGTGGTTTTCATCAGTTAATTAAAAATCAAATATTACAATGCATGCTATTTGTATGTTGAACACACAGAATATTCACAATAAGATGCAATACAATACAACTAGTAGATACAGACTATGGGGGTCGGCATATATCACAGGCATAATTATGCTTTGTTTATATGGGTATCCTCCCAGCAGTATGCTCTCGTCCTAAAAAAAGCGGTATCAGAACCAGCACCACAACATTTCTATCAAGTTTTAAATGCCAATCAATGCTGACACACTAAATGTGTAAGGCTATCTGCAGCATAGCACCATGTATTGACTCAGTAGTATTATAGGAACAGAGACTATAAATGGGAACAAGTAGTGATAAACACTGGGGATAGTCCTCTACATTGAGCAGAAGAACCTTAGTCAGACCCGCTGCCAAACAAGGAGTAGATGTGGGTAGAACATGGAAGTTTCTGAGGAATCATGGTCTCAATGGTGATCATCTGCATGCATCCCCTCCCGCCACTCTCTTTTTGCTCTGTTCTGGCTGCTTAGCAAAAGATATTTGGCAATCACACTGCAGTGCTCTTATTAATGCAGCATCAGGTTCCCAGGTGCTCACTACTCTTTACCTTGTGTTTCTATGCACAACACTCTACACCGGCTATGCGCTGGAACAAGCCTTCAGTGTCATGAACATCTTTGATTTACTTTGTTATGAAAGAGAAAATTATAACCGAGGAGAAAGTTACCAATTTTTTCATAATGGATTAACTACCTCTAAAAATCAGCAGGGCACTACATCAATGACTAAATAAAAACTGAGCTTTTTTTTTTAAATCAGATCAATTTTTCCCTCAATCTACCATCAAGCCCACTATGTGAACCTTAATGATGGTTGTCTAAGGCTGAGAGCCTTCAGGAAAACCAGTTTTGGATTGGGATTCAATCCACACACCTAATTCTAAGTCATAAATACTTCTTAGCACAGCATCATCTTACACAGGCTGTTGTTGTCTGACTGCAGTCATTATATACATCACTTTTTATTGTCACCATTGTTTGTTCTAATGACACTAAAAAAAACCCAAGGAAATAATATGAGAATTGGATTTACAAGCACTGTATTCCTGAAAATATATATTTCATCAGGAGGTCTTTTTTAAGAGATCTCGTCTCAGTAAATTCACAATTTTGTGAAGAGATCAAACCTTATCTAGACATCAGCTCACTCCAAACAACCAAAGGTTTAGAGCAAAATCCTGGTCCGATGTGAGTTAATGAAAATTTTGCTATTGACTTCAATAGGAGTTGAATATGACTGTTAGAAAGTAAGTAAAAGTGACTAATTCATTTACAATTCATTTTCTTGCTAATTAAAACCTTTAGTAGATAATATCATGTTTTGTTTGGGTGTAGGTAATAGCACACATGGAAGCCAAATATAGGTGGTTGGGTGCGCTACTTCACGTTTTCAATAGGGTGTGTGCAAAATTCCTTTTCGCTGAAACAATCTATGGGATTTAGCATAAGCCAACAAAAACAAAGAGAGAGAGAGAGAGACTTGGCTAATCCACATGTAAAATATAATTTCAGTACAAGTGTGTATCACTTCTGAGCTGCCCAGTTTCTGCATAGGCACTGTTTTTAACTGTTGTGAGAGGAAGGCTTCAGGCTAGATTGCTGCTGAGAGGATTAGTTACATAAGGTAATGTAGTGCTGAGTGTCTTACCTCCTCCTAAAGGATACTATGTTATTGCTGGACTCAGTGCTTTTATTACAATTTAGATAATTTTAATCCTGACAATTCTCCTGCTTTCCCCCTTTCACATAGATAAAGGATCTTAAATTAAATTACTGTATTAAGGCCATGCTGTGGGTTCCTGAAGAACTCCATAATGCAGAGTTCAAAACAATATAATTGCACATTAATATCACTACACTGTATATTAAAATCACCTCAATTGTTCTGTGATAGATCATTACCTCCATTTCCTTTATTTTTAAATGTTGCTGTTTGCGAGAGTTAACTTGTATATCAGTATTTAAAGTTGCTGGATGATCATCATTGTTATTGAAAGTTTATTGCTAGGACACGCAGAGCATCTGTATGGGCTTTTTCATTGTTAAATCTAAAGTTTCATTTCAAATTATTATATATATATTTGTGTATTATATACATTATATATATAAACAAACTTATCACACGTTACTAACACCAACGTTGATTATTGTACGTGAAAGAATTTCAAAGAGCTAAGTTTTCTTTTCCAGCCTCAAACTTGTTGCTTGCCTATTGCAATTCAGTCATGTTAGGCAATGAAAATGATTGAGAGCCAATTTCATTCCTAGTTTTCATTCAGCAGTACAATTATTATTATTATTATTTGTTAAGTGTGAATAAATGCTTGGTACCGTACTATACACAAATAGACTTGGGGCCTGATTCTCCTCTTAGTTATTCCAGTGTGAATAAGGAGTAACTCCTGTGAAGTCAGCAGAATTACACCAGTGTGAAAGTAGAACCAGACCGATGACCCTGACCTGAGGAGTTTACATTATAAGGTCCTGACTCTACAAAAATTTATGTGCATGCTTAACTTTAAGCACTGGGGTAATCCCCCTAAAGGCAATGGACTACTCCCGGTGCATAAAGCTAAGCTTGTGCTTAAGTATTTGCAGGATGAACACCTAAGGCCTCAGTCTTGCAATTGGATTCACACGGCCAGGCTATTACGCCTTCATGAACTCCCACATGTCAATGTTGCTCCTCATGGGCACAAGAGTTTGAGCATATTGATTCAATTGCAAGGTTGGGGCCTGACAGACAAAGGTCAAACAAAACCTCAGTCGCATGCCAACAGTGATAACTTGGAATATTTTCCCCCAGATAGAAGAGGTGATGGTGTTACACTATCATGGATTATTCATAGGGCTGGCAGGAGAAGAGTTTTAAGAAGATGATTAAATGACAAGAAGATGGGGGCCTGATTCACTGAGACAAGAAGGGCAATCCAGGCAAATGGTGTGACACAGCAGATGGCACAAAGACAGAAGGAGACAAGGAAATAAAGGAAGTGGTGAGGCTGGCATCATTGGTAGAGTGATGGAGGTGCGGTGAAATAGAACACGAAAAAAATAAAAGAGTTGAGATGTAAAGAGAGTTGCAGACACTGAATAGAAACTTTTACGTAAAATGTGGTTTCCACTGAAATAAAAAAAACAAACTTTGCAATTTGATTAGGCAGGGACAATTTGTTCACTAGTCCTCTGTCTGTCAAGTTATTCAGGGTCACCGAGATAGTACTTTTAAAACATTATGGAATGTGGTAGTTAGGAAAGGACATGTCATGTCCTATCTACCAAGTCCTTGACTGGGTTTCTCAGACTTCAAAGGGAGCCAGTTAAGAAAGTTTAGGCAAAACAGTTGACATTCACTGGAATAGTTGCCAGAATACTGGGTCTCAGGTTTAAGACTATTTCAAAACAATCCTTGCTGTTGTATAAGCTGCCATTCAGAAAGTTGTAGTAGAAAATATATATTACAGAGCCAATACTGGAGAGCTCAAAATAAAAGTGGAGGAAGAGGAGAAGTTATCCAGCAACTGGTACAGAAAGAAGACCTTGACCAAATATCAGTCACCCACTTTTAAGACTGTTGTAGAAAGGTAGCTACCTTTGTGTCTCTGTCAGATCACTCGAAGCTGTGGCTAGCTGATCTACAGGACTAGTGAAAAGAACACAATATCAGAGTTCCATATCTTTTCCCAACTGTGGTGTCTTTCTTAGACGCTCTGCCCAACACTGTACTCTCTCAGTGTTTTGCAATGCTGATCACATATGCAGTTTACTCCCAGATGATACAGAAAGCCCAGTGTTCTTAAAATGGAACATGGTAATACTTTTGTTCCAATATTAGTCGCTGATATAGAGGACTTTCATAAATACAGTGGTCAGATTAATGTTCTTTAACAAACATTAACCAGTACATAGAGAAGGTTTTAAAACAAATTGATAAATTAAACAGTAATAAGTCACCAGGTCCAGATGGTATTCACCCAAGAGTTCTGAAGAAACTCAAATATGAAATTGTAGAACTACTAACTGTGGAATGTAACCTATTGCTAAAATCAGCCTCAGTACCAGATGACTGGAGGATAAAAAAAGGCTCCAGAGGTGATTCGGGCAATTACAGGCCAGTAAGCCTAACTTCAGTACCAGGAAAATTGATTGAAATGATAGTGAAGAACAGAATTATCAGACACATAGATGAACACAAATATGTTAGGGAAGAATCAACATGACTTTGTTTAAAGGAAAATCATGCCTCACCAATCTATGTGAATTCTTTGCGGGTGTCAACAAGCATGTGGACAAGGATGATTCATTGGATAAAATATACTTGGACTTTCAGAAAGCCTTTGACAAGGTCCCTCGACAAAGTCTTTTAAGCAAAATAAGCTGTTATGGGATAAGAGGGAAGGTCCTCTCATGGATCAGTAATTGGTTAAAAGATAGGAAACAAAGGGTAGGAATAAATGGTCAGTTTTCACAGTGGAGAGAGGTAAATAGTAGAGTCCCCCAAGGATCTGTACTGGGACCATTGCTGTTCAATGTATTCGTAAATGATCCAGAAAAAGGGATAAACAGTGAGGTAACAAAGTTTACAGGTGATACAAAATTACTCAAGATAGTTAAGTCCAAAGCTGACCGCAAAGAGTTACAAACTGATCTCATAAAACTGGGTGACTGTGCAACAAAATGGCAGATGAAATTCAGTGTTGATAAATGCAAAGTAACTATGCAAAGAAAATATGATCCCCACTATACATACAAAGTGATGGGGTGTAAATTAGCTGCTACCACACAAGAAAGAGATCTTGGGGTCATTATGGACAGTTCTCTGAAAACATCTGCTCAATGTGCAGCAGCAGTCCTTAGGAACCATTAGGAAACGGACAGATAGGACGACAGAAAATATCAAAACACCACATTATATAAATCTATGGTATTTCCACACACTGAATACTGAGCATAGTTCTGGATGCCCCCTCTTAAAAAAGATATATTGGAAAAGGTACAGAGAAGGGCAACAAAAATTATTAGGGGTATGAAACACTTTCCATATGAGGAGGGGTTAAGAAGACTGGAACTGTTTGGCTTAGAAAATAGACGACAAAGGGAGAATATGATAGAGGTCTATAAAATCATGAATGGTGTGGAGAAAGTGAATAAGGAAGTCTTATTTACCCCTTCGCATAACACAAGGACCAGGGGTCACCCCATGAAATTAATAGGCAGCAGGTTTAAAACAAACATAAGGAAATACTTCTTCACACCATGCACAGTCAACCTTTGGAACTCGTTGCCAGGGGGGTGTTGTAAAGGCAAAAAGTAAAACTGGCTTCAAAAAAGTATTAGATAAGTTCATGGAGAATAGGTCCAGCACTGACGATTAGCCAAGATGGACAGGGACGCAAGATCATGCTCTGGGTGTCCCTAACCTTCAAGCTGCCAGGAGTTGGAATGGATGACAGGACTGGATCACTCAATAATAGCCCTGTTCTGTTCATTCTCTCTGAAGCATCTGGCACCTGTCACTGTTGGAAGACAGAATACTGGGCTAGACGGATCCCTAGTCTGACCCAGTGTGGCCATTCTTATGTTCTCATATGCAATATAATATTAAAATTCATGTCTCCTAAGTTATGTACTCTCAGAGGGCATGTTTACACAGCAACTAGACATCTGCAGCTGGCCTGTGCCAGCTGACTCGGACTCACAGGGCTCAGGCTGTGGGGTTATTTCACTGCTGTGTAGACTTCCAGGCTCAGGCTGGGATCCTCCCACCTCACAAGGTCTCAGAGCCCAGGTGCTAGTCCAAGCCCACAAGTCTACACAGAAATAAAAGAGTCCCTTAGTCCGAGTCCCACAAGCCCAAGTCAGTTGGCACGGGCCAGCCATGGGGTTTTCTTTGTTATGTAGACATACCCAAAGAGAGTGCCGTAAAAAAAGCAGGCTGCATATTGTGCTTTCAAGGTGGCATTGTTAAAAGGACCTAATTAGGCCAATACTGGGTATTTTTAAAATCATGCCTTCAGATGATAAAGCACAACTAGCTAGTGGGGAGGGGGGGGGTGCAACTATGATGCAGTCAATTGAAAACCAGCAGTCAGGGGATCTGAGCCCTGTTCTTGATTGTCACTAGTCTCTGAGAGACATTAGTCAAGGTCCCTCAACAAGGTCCCACTTAACCTCTCTGTGCCTCATTTTCCATCTCCATAAATTGTGTAGAATAATGCTGCCACACCTTTTGTAAAGCATTTTTACCTTATGGTTGAGGAGCCTCCTATACAGTAAAAATAAAGTATTATTATACTGTTGTTATTGTTAATTCAGCTCTTCAAGCACTGGAATAAAGCTGATAATTTTGTTTCCAAATCTTTGAGGGCCTGATTTCCCAGTTATGCCCCTAATTTTTACATACATTTTAGCCAGCAAATATCCAATTTAGGCATGCCACTGTGCTATTTTCATATACAAATAAGATGTACAACGGCCAATCACAGGCCCTGAGTGTTACATCAGATTGGCAATTGCATTCTCCTGAGTTTTATAAATTAGAATTCAGTATTTGACAAATCCAAAAATATTATCCATCATAGTCCTACTTTTTATTCACATTAGGGTTTGATAAATGTGCCTTTGAAGCCCTAAACTGCTGGACTTTTAGCCTTTGTCATTAATTTTATTACCTTCTGTGAGGGGTGGACTAGATCCAGATGCCCCCTGCTGGAGGCCACACAGCCTTGCTTCACCCCGCCCCAGAAAAGAGCGGAGGAGAAGTCCTCCAGGCAGCCTAAAGTGGCTTCAGAAAAGCAACCAATCAGAGGGACCGCTGCAGCAGCCAATCAGGGGCCAAAAGGGCCGTATAAAAGGAAGTAGTAGAGGCAGAGCAGTCAGTTGCTGCCCGGAGCTTGAAGGAGGAGGGCTGGATGCCTGGCTGGCTGGCTGGAAGAGCAGCAGGACTGCAGACAGCTCAGTGTAGGCAGGCTAAGCCCAGGGGAGTGAGCACAGAACCTAGCCAGATGTGGGAGGGTATTCTAATGGGCCCTAGTGGTCTTGTTGAAGACTGACCCAGGTGAGGGCTGCCAAAAGGACACCAACTGAGGGTACCACGATGGGCCCCTTTCGGCTGTTAAAGAAGACAGTGCCTCTGGGGAAGAAGCCTTGGAGCTACAGTCCCATACCACAGCCATGAGAAAGAACTAGATGTTGTATACCCCAGAAGGAGGGACAGAGTGTGTGACTTGGCTAGAGGGCTGAGTCATTGAAGACCTGCTGAAAGAGCCATCGACCCTGCAGACACTCATGAGAGGCCAGTGCCACCCTGTTATAAGAACAAAAAGAAAAGCAGGCTCACACCCAACCAGAAAGGAGGCGTCCACAAGAGGCGGGTGCTGCCCCATTCAAAACTGAGTAATTGCAGGCATGTGTCTGCCAGAGAGGGGGCACTCGCAAGAGGCAGGTTCTGACTCCATTCCTTCTTGTGGTCACATGGTCCTCCCCACTGTACACACAAAGAAAACTGAAATTGCAAAAATACACTACTGATATGGTCTGGGCTTATTCTGAAAGGAAAGGTTTCAGTAAAGTAGCAACCTTCTTACACATCAAGAAGCCCCCTTTGCCCCCTCTGAGCAACAAGGATTCTGGTAGTCAATGGCACCATGCACCACGGCAGCTAATTCCGCCATGCTAGTGCTGGGAGTAGCTCTGGTATGTGAATAGTCCAAGATGCATGGGGGTGGTCTCTGCCAATCCTGTACAACCTCAACCATAGTTCTTTTCACTGGCTATAACCCTCTCTAATATATACCACTAGTGACTCAAGATACCTAAAAGGTCAAAGCAGCCAAAAGGAAACTTCCAGGAGTCACATCTTTTAGCATCCTTTTCTTCTTCTACACATTTTAATGTGAGAAAAAGAGAATGTGACCTTTGGTTGA
This sequence comes from Eretmochelys imbricata, assembly GCF_965152235.1. Lineage (NCBI taxonomy): Eukaryota > Metazoa > Chordata > Testudines > Cheloniidae > Eretmochelys > Eretmochelys imbricata. Next base: position 91,254,469 of record NC_135576.1, read on the forward strand.
CTGGGATGCAGTGAGTGCCATAAAACCCAAGAAGATATTAAATCACAAATTGCTAGTTTTATTTCTACTGAGGTTGAAGAAATGGTGAACTTCTTTGGTCATTTAGGACCTGATGCAAAGCCCACTGAAGCTAATAGACTCCCACTGACTTCAATGGCTTTTGAATCTGTCCTTTACTATCCAAATTCTGCTGCTCAGCTAGTAAGCTTCAAATATAGGTGTTTTGGAACATCAGATTCTCTAAACTTTTGCATAATTTCAGAAATTCTAACCTGCCAACTGAGAAAATAAGCTAGAGCATCCAACACAAAAGCAAGAGCAAAATGTACGGGGTTGAGTGGGGGTGCTGAAACAAAAAATTTCTGAGATTTTAAGCCTGGTTAAAATGGCCACGTTCATTTTCGTCTCTGCCTAAACACAGAGTGTTGCTATTCAGTGCTAACATTCATAGAGAGTATTTGAAAGAAGATACATTTACATTTTTACTTTTAAAGGCAATTAACCATAATGTGACATGTATCTGTGGTCAATTTAAATGAACCATGATTTATATGGAGTGAACTAAAAATTGCTAAGTGAAAGGAAGGAAAGCAAAGGGAATCAAGATGCAGTTGCATCACCTAAAAGGTAAATCTTATCAAATGTGTTAGTTTCTGATTTCAAGTAGAAAATTAAATGAAATAACTCATTCCTACTCTTAGTTGCTATTTGGAACTGTGCCACTGCTTCAAAGAGCAGTGTTGGCTAGTGCTGCAGCAAAGCGAGGACAAAGTGCCACCTCGTCTTTATTGGAAAGCAAGGAGAGCTTGGTGGATGGATTTCTGTAAAATGGTTATTGGCCTGTTTCACCATAACGATGTCTACATAGCAGCAGCGGACAAAGTAGTCTGAGGAAGCCTTTCCTTACTTCCAGGACTGTGTGTGCATTGGGTTCAGGATGGTTTTGTGTTTCAATAAATAGCCTGGGCTCAAACACAAGTGTTTTAAATTCCAAATACAATCATTCGAATTCCCTCCCCACTACCAGGACCTTTTTTTAAAAAAGCACCACCTTTAACAATGTTTCTCTCTCAGGATACTGTAATACAGTGATGATTTCACACTCATACTATTAAGAACACTTATAATACTTTACACTTGCAACATGTACTGCATTTACCAAAGGATGCAAACATTAATTCTCACAACAGCCTGTGAGGCAGGGGCCAAACTAAACCCTCATCACTAAACCAAGCATTCTAGAAGCTGGATCTGAATTTCACATTAGTCCCCATCCCTGGGCTGAACCAAAACCCCAGAACTGAACACCTTTGAATCACAGAGGGTGGAAAGCTGCATGGGGTTCAAACTGTGAAAGTCCAGCCCATTTCTAATGATTATATTCACTTTACTTCTGAGGAAACCAAGGCAGAGAGCCATTAAATGACTTGCTAAATATGGTCTAACATTGAGTAAGAGTATAACTGAGAATAGAAAACAAGAGACTTGCTCTGCCTCTGAAGACAAGCATGGTAGAACAGTACAATATCATAGGTTATAAGACTGAGGGCTAATTAGGGTCAAATTTAAATGACAAATTATACCTTTCCCCTGTAATTCATCAAAACACTGCCAAACTTAAAATGTTTCTTTCCCATCACTACTAGTATTTCTTCTACTGCTTGAGTTTATGGTCAGTAGAGATGGACACGCAGTTTATCATTTCAGGGATACTGCCACCTGTGTGAGATTTGCAAACGGTCTTAATAAAATTGGAGCCATTAACATTACTGTTGTAGGCAGCATTCAATCTATTTAATGGTTTGGGTCATTGATCCACAAGTTCATAAAACTAGCAAGGGTGGGGGTCAAACAAAATTATATGTACTTTAATAAAAGCACCCTATAAAGCTGATCTCAATATAAAATGAATTAGGAGCAAAAGGTAGTAAAATGTGACCCATTTACTCAGCAGATCTGAGAGTGAAAAGTAGGTAAGGTTAATGGTCCCCTGCCCTGCCTACTATGAACACTAAATATCTAAATGTAGTTTACAGAGGCTTCATATGTTAGAAAGAGTCTTTTATTCTATTCCCTTGCATCGACACCTTAAAAGGTGTGTTCCTTTTCTAGGCATAGGCAGAAGGGAAACAAAGCGTGCTCAGCATTCTTAAGGAGCATATAGTGTGTTTCCCAAGAAGAGTCATTACTCACATACCTTCCAGTGCCATGTCCAATAGAAATTCCCTTTTACAGTACTGCTGCTGATATTGTGCTTGTTCTGATTTCTACTGAGAGTCAAGGACATTAAAAACTGCAGCTCAGATCACTTGCTCTCAGAGCTAGACAGTGGGCAGGTTTTGCACAATTTATAATTCAGGCACAGGCAAGAAAGAGGACACGTAAACAACTGATGCTGATGCTGAAGATGAGGCAGTAAACCTCAGATACATCTAAAACACAGACACACACCCCAGCAGAAAGAGACGGTGCAAGGAGCCTACACACCCATGCAGGAACTGCTCACAGTGACAGTCCTTGCTCATGTTCAGTCACAAGACTGCAGAGGTGAAAGTAAGCCGGTACGGTCTGGTACGGCGTTCCGGCAAGAGCCGCTACGCCGTGCCGGACTGGACTGGCTTCCCCAGGCTGGCGCTTTAAAGGGCCCCAGGCTCCTCGCAGCGGCCGGAGCTCCGGGCCCTTTAAAGCCCCGCCCAAGCCCCGCTGCTGGAGCCCTTGGGGTAGCGGCAGCAAGGCTCTGGCCCCGCGCCCTTTAAAGCACCCCCCCTGAACCCTCGGGGCTCCCCGCAGCGGCCAGAACCCCCGGGCCCTTTAAGGCACCACCAGAGTCCCACTGCCGGAGCCCCAGGGGAGCGGCAGCGGGGCTCCGGCGGTGATTTAAAGGGCCTGGAGCTCTGCTTTAAATCACCCCTGAGCCCCGGGGTTCCCTGATGCCTCTGCACCTGGTAGCTCTGGAGGTGATTTAAAGGCCCCAAGGCTGCCAGCCGCAGCCAGAGCCCTTGGGCCTTTAAATCTTGATTTAAAGGGCCTGGGTATTTAAAGACCTTGCCTCTTCCGGTTGAGGCCACGCCCCTGCTAAGGATTCCAGAGGACCAGTAAGTTCTTTAAGTTACTTTCACCCCTGCAAGGCTGGTGAGGTCTAGCACTACTGCAAGAAGTGGGCATTAGGCCCAAAAAGGGCAGGGAGGGCTGTACTGATCAGCAGAACTGGTCCTGTTCAGTGGCAGGAAAACGAGTACATTCTGCACCCAGTCCCAGGGCTGCACACTCTTCTTCCACTCATAAGGACATTTTGTTTCACCAAGACACAATGGCCCTCTGAGCTCTCACTGTGGTTATGCAGTACTATCATGCTACCTCCTACTGCAAATTTGAGGGTATTGCTACAACTAAAAGGTCATCCATCCTGTCTCAGAGATCAGCTTGCTCAGGGAGGTTGTGGAATTCCCATCACTGGAGGTTTTTAAGAACAAGTAAGACAAACATTTAAATACACTTAATCCTGCCTCAGAGGAATGGACTTGATGACCTCTTGAGGTCCCTTCCAACCCTACAATTCTATGATCATGGAAAGTCCCATTGACTCCTGATATTCCACCAGAATACTTTAGGCTTAAGAAAGAATTGTGGTTTTTACGTAGCTTGTACCTGTTTTTACCTTTTCTGTATACTGCCACATTAAATGTATAAGGACTGGGCCTCTGCAGGGGCATATGATAATTTGTAAGGCAGACTGGATGCAGCACATTTCAGAGAAAACACACACACACACACAGACAGAGCTCTCTCTTTCTCACAAACACTTTACTTCTGTTCTTTCTTATTTTGTTGCTTTTCATAATCTAAAATAAAAAAGCAACCCAGATTGAAAGTATCTGATTGCTTCTTGAGATTAGAAAAGACATCATGAGAATTCTGAGAATAAGTATTCATCCAAAACAAGAAAGAGTCAGAGGAATTGAAGCGATGAAATGCTAAAAAGAAGGAAAACCACAGAAAAGGTAAAATAGACATTTAAAGAAATATAGAAATTTTTTAATTGAGAGAACTGAACAGTATGGTATGTAAATGCTATAGAAGACAATGGAAAGAAAAAATCAATTGTTTTAACACTGGTGTGAATTCCCAATTCACAGAAAAGAGCCTAAAAGTTACTCACTGCATAGACATTTCAAAACCAGAACCTCTACAGATTATCCCGCCCTTCATTTGAGTGCCTAAAAAATCAATCAATACTTCAAGGAATGTTCTCCTAGAGCTTTCAGTAGCCTTGAAAAGTCAAAGCTGTTAAGGAAAGGGGCTGCTTACCTTCTGACATCCCAACCATTTGTGTTTAATATGCTCATCGATATGAATGTTAAACACACAGATGCACTACAATACAGATGCAGCTTTGACAGGTGTCACTTTACTTCAGTATAAAAGGAAAATCACAGCACATGAAGGACACAGCGTAATTACCTCTGACTCTCGTGAAAAACAGAGTAATTCCTGTGTTAGAAACTATTCAGTCTTTCCCTACCTGAACAGCTGGGCCAATTCTGCCCTCAATCTGGTGTGTGCAATTTCCACAGAGATCAATGGGAATTCCAGACATACGATATATGGCCTTCAATCTACAATTGCCAACCCAGGACATTCCCAGAAGAGGGAGTGAAGGAGCTGATATTTCTTATTGTGGTACACTCTGAATAGCTATGGAATTACATACCATTACCACATTAATATACAGCAAGATTATCCTTCACGTTGTATTACAATGATCAAAGGAATGTATATTAATACAGTATTTCCAGTTGTGATTGAGTAATTCTCATACTTTCTGTCAATGACATTTTACTATTATAAAGCTATGAAGTCTGAGTGCCACTTATACTTGTAAAATGCACATGCTAATCGCTGATTGCTCCTAACATTTTGCTTGTGACAGCTGCTGGCTCTTCTACTTGTATTTAATTCACTTTTCCTGCCTACAAAAGACCCTTACTGTTCATTCGGCAGTCAATACACTCACCACAAGGATTGGTTTAGGATGGATAAATGCCATTGATTTAGGATGGATAAAGTGTGGTCCAGTGGATTAGGAGTCAGGAGACCTGGATTCTAATCCTAGCTCAGGGCAAATCACTTCTCCTCTATGTTCTTCTGTTTCTCCCGTTTATTTCCACTGTGAGTCCTTTGGGGCAGGGACTGTATCTCACTTTGTGACAATACAGTGCCAAGCACAATGGGATCCTGGTCTTCTTTCCTCTCTTTTCTCCTGACTTCCAGTAGGCAGGAGACTGGCCAGAACAGCCTGGAGAAGCTGATCTGTACTCCTTTTGCTATAGCTCAGCATGATCTATTCATGCAAAATCGCTATTTGATTCACCCACCTCTAATTGCTGTTTTAATATAACCCAGGATTGGGCTTTTTACCCCATAGACTGCCTTCTGATAGAATAATAAAGAAAGAGCTTCTGCCAAGAAAATATTTCACTTTTTTGGAAAAAGGAAAACCCTATTACTTCTCCCTTGCCAGAGATCCTACTGGACCAGCAAGTCTATGAAGACTGAAAGAATCATAGGAGAAGCATAAACTGCAAAGCAGCCTTTCAATACCCCTTATCTAGATTAGCGCCTCCTGTAGGAGAATATGGGGGCTATGGGGAAGGAAGTCTCCATGAGGATCTCCTGGAATACCACTCCTCTCATTCATTGGGGCAAGATTCACATCCCCAGAATAGTCAGCAGGGTTCACCCACAAACCTGGCGGATCTTGGAAGATCCACAGGCAGACAGGGATAACCACATCAAAGCTGTGTGGCTCTGCACTGGCTCTGGCCCCTAATGATCTTCCCCCTTCTCCCAAGGCAGCAAGCAGCTATTTTGAAGCTGCCCCCCACCAGGCACACCACTGAGCTGGGCTGCCCCTAGCCCTCCGGGGAGGGGGGACTCTGTGGAAAGTGTTATACAACTCTAGACTATAAATCAACCCCAGTCTTTGTGCCACAACTTTGTGGTGCCGAAAGCGAAGACAATATGTGTCCACCCCAGCCTGGCCCTTCCTTGTTCACTCCGCTAGTGGTTTCAGTTCTTTGTATGTTGCCTCCTACTACATCATCACTGAACAGTAACCAAATGAACTGAACACAAACTACATCTAACAGGCTATTTGCATCTAAATTACAGCCAAAAAGCCCCTTCTGAAAACTCAGTGAGTTTCTTGTGGGAGAAAAACAGTTTTACTAAATGATACCATGTAATTATAAACTTAATTAACATAAAATAAATTAGAGACTTCATCCTATAATGGATACCTAGGTTTAGCTGCTTATTGCCAACCCTACCAGGGGAGGCTATTAGGAAGTAAGTGTTGAGAGTTAAGGCTATCTTCTTATTTAAAACTAATTACATCCCTGCAGCAGGAGCTATTGGGCTTCTTATCCACACATCTTGACATCGTGAATTCTTTTCAAAACGTCCGTGTTTGTCTGCTGCCATTCATGGGAGAGCGCCAGTGCCAAGATTTGTAACTTTCTGAACGACATGAAAAGCACAAGCGTTAAGCTCTCTGCCTCTGTTAATACATTTGGACCAAACTCCTGTTTCCAGCACGCAGCCAAAGACATCAGCTCCCACAGATCTCCCCGCAGGCAGTCTGGAGGGAAGGGATCTGGAAGGAGTGGAGCTATCACGGGTTGCTACTGCACTACTGCAGGCTCATGGCTGCAGGATCCCCTGTGCCTGGTGCACTTTGTCTCCCCAGGGAGAATGACTTTACATTCTAATTAAAGCCAAAGCAATAATGGAATAACACGTAGGGTGCCGTAGGAATTGGGGGTAGTGATTTGATAGATGGTATGACCCTTTGGGTCAGTAATGAGACAATGTCCTAGGTCCACACCAGCTCCATGAGTTTTTCCAATGAGTATACACGTCAAACCAGATCCTTAAGTCTCTCTATGCCCAGCGCAGCAAAGATGACGTAAGCCATCTCTAAACTGCCCCAATCCTTAGACTGCCAAGCACCAGGCCAATCCTATTTTGCAACAGAGAGCAATTTAAGCATCCCAGAGTTTGCTAATGCGCAGCAGTGCTCAGCTATACCCCCTACACTAGGGGCTGCAAAGGGACATATGGGGATTCCCTTATGTCAGGAGATTCCTCACCTGGCCAGTTATGCTTTATGGCCATATGTGCTGGCATGGCAGAAAGGAGCCATAGTGGAGCCAAGGAGCAGATTCCAATCTGCCCAAATTCATTCCTCCTTCACTTCCTTTCTGAAGAAGGGTTAGCCTTGCTTGGAAAAAGTCAGAGCCAAACCGTGCTGTGAATGGCTGTGTGCTGTTGGCCATAATTGTGTGTGTGGATACAATCTGTGATAGAGGCCAAATGATAGTTGGCATGCCAAAATTTCTCTTGTGCAAACAGAATATTTTAGTGATTTTCCTGTGTGGCATTAGCGCCCAGTCCAGCACTACTGAAGTGAAGGAAGACGTTGTCAAAGACTTCAAGGAACTAGGATCAGGCCATTAAAACTTACCATGTTTTACCACAGAAGTTAGTGAAATTATTACATTATTATTACAGTCAAATCAGAATGACCAATTTACAGATCAGACAAAAAACTGTTCTATTACTGATTATTTAAAGGTGCTCAATATACTATTTGTAAACATATACTGGATTTACAGCTGTCAAATATTTTTCTAAGTCATTTTTTGACTAATTTTGCAGTTTTTCACAAAGTAATGTATGTGACAAATCAATTTTTCTGGTATTGAATCAAATAATAATCAGATTTGGTCAAATAAACTGGTAATGGTAGAACAGATAACATTTGAGATCTTTATGAAAGGGAATTAAGGAAGTTTTATTTTGAGAGATCTTGTGATGCTAGTCCTGTTTGTATTAGGAAAATAGATCATGTTTGCAAACGTGTTAGCTAATGTTTTTAAACACAACATATTTACTAGTCTAGATGTGGCCTCTGGGGATACACCTGGCTTTGCTTACACCCAGCAGATTTATGTTGAGCTGTGCACCAAATTGTAGAGCAAATGAACAAAATTTAGTTGGGATGATTTAGTTTGAGCAGGGGGTTGGACTAGATGACCTCCTGAGGTCCCTTCCAACCCTGATATTCTATGATTCTGTGATTCTATGAAAACCATACAGCAAACTGCAGATACAATCACTCAGTCCAAACCTGTCTATCACATATTGCAAAAAATATATAGTTTATTTCAAACCTGACTAAAAAACCCTGACATCCACAATCAAAAGAATCCCACAGATTCATTACTAAACTTAAAATGCACTGTGAATTATACACGAGTTTAGGTGTATGTGGTTATTTATGCAAAAAACATATAGTGAAATAAAACTAAAACTAGTTGTAATATTGTTTTACGACAGGACAGCTGCTCTAAGATGAAATCATTGAGTAGTCACAGAATCATAGAAGATTAGGGTTGGAAGAGACCTCAGGAGGTCATCTAGTCCAACCCCCTACTCAAAGCAGAACCAACACCAACTAAATCATCCCAGTCAGGGCTTTGTCAAGCTGGGCCTTAAAAAACTCTAAGGGTTGAGATTCCACCACCTCCCTAGGTAACCCATTCCAGTGCTTCACCACCCTCCTAGTGAAATAGTGTTTTCTAATATCCAACTTAGATCTTCGGTACTGCAACTTGAGACCACTGCACCTTGTTCTTTCATCTGCCACCACTGAGAACAGCCGAGCTCCTTCCTCTTTGGAACCCCCCTTTCAGGTAGTTGAAGGCTGCTATCAAATCCCCCTCTTCTGCAGACTAAACAAGGCCAGTTCCCTCAGCCTTTCCTCGTAAGTCATGTGCCCCAGCCCCCTGATAATTTTTGTTGCCCTCCGCTGGTCTCTCTCTAATTTGTCCACATCCTTTCTGTAGTGGGAGGCCCAAAACTGGACACAATACTCCAGATGTGGCCTCAGCAGTGCCAAATAGAGGGGAATAATCATTTCCCTTGATCTGCTGGCAATGCTCCTACTAATGCACTAGTCCATTAGGTATACATAAAAACAATACAGTCTTTGGTCTTTATTCCACAGTTTATGAGACTATATATCCTCTTGTCTCACCTTCATTATCCTAGTCTTACAGCGAAAGCCACATCTGATCTACCAGACAAACTCCTTTTACTTCATCATGAACTGGAATGGAATGCATTAACATTAATCTAATATGAAGGCAGTTGCTTGCTAGTGTAAATTCTATTGTACTTTTTGTTTGTAAAGATTTTTACTTGCTTTAACTTTTTTTTTCCCCAGCTTAATATACAGAATAATATCCTTACTTTTTTAGCTGATCTTCATAATTCACCTTTGATATTCTTAAGGGTCAATAATATGAGGAGTATCACCTCTACTAGTTAATACTTTTATGTTACTGCATTTGGGCTACACCAACACAATGAATAAATGAGTACAGCACAAACATTTATTTTACAGCTGTTTAAAACCATTTGTATTGTTATGCTTCATATTCAGTAATTAAGAGATATGCCTACACTGGAGCTGGAGGTCCAATTTCCAGCTTGGGTAGACATACCCACGCTAGTTCTGACCAAGCTAATGCACTAAAAATAGCAGTGTAGCCACAGCTGCACAATGGTGGGATGGGCTAGCTGCCCTGAGTACAATCCATTGGACCACTGGGGTGGGGAGGGATAGCTCAGTGGTTTGAGTATTGGTCTGCTAAACCCAGGGTTCTGAGTTCAATCCTTGAGGGGGCCATTTAGGGATCTGGGGCAAAAATTGGGGATTGGTCCTGCTTTAAGCAGGGGGTTGGACTAGATGACCTCCTGGGGTCCCTTCCAACCCTGATGTTCTATGATTGTGCAACTGTGGCTACAGTGCTATTTTTAGCACTTTACCGACACTAGCTCTGATTGAGCTAAGACTACCCAAGCAGAAAATTGCACTTCCTGCTCCAGTATAGACATACCCCCAGGATGATTTTGGCCAAGGGCATCTGCGTTACCTTCAGTTATGAATTTGGCTCATAATACTTGAATGATTCCCAGTACAGTTAATAGACTAGAGCCTCAGCCCTGCTCTGTCCCATTTTTTATGCTGCTCCTTGGCATAGGAACATCCCCAGGTAGCCTACAGCCAGTGTACCTGGCTCTGCACTTACTCCTGGTCCTCCCAACATAGTGGACGTTCTGGAGACATGGAGGGAGCAGGTCTGCAGTACTTTGCACTCCTGCAATCCTGGCCAGCAGAATGGCCCCAGACGGGCCATTAACCAGCTCTACAGCTGCTCTTATATGTCAGGAGCCAAGCAGCTGCCCCCAGGATCAAGTAGCACAACATTACCACTAGCCAACCTCTTTGGGACTTGCACCAAGGGTAGCTCAGACAGAGCTGATGGTGAGACATAATGATTATACATAGAAGACTTGCAAGATCAAGCCTGTAAGGCCAAAATTTCAGACACCCGACTAAGCTGTACTTGTAAAGGGACACATGTGCCTGTTGTGTTCAAATGGAAAAGTACATTAGCAAAGGGTAATCTTGAGCATAACTCTTTGATCATTGCATGCAAAAGTGGCATTTCCATGACCAATTGACAGAGACCTATTTTGTGGGCACCACTTGGGGACCAACATCTGAAAATACTGCCCTTAAGCTTAATCAGTAATGAATAAGAAATACATGGGAAGCTAACCCAGTCAGCAATATAGCGCTCTATCCTACTCATGAACATACAGTCTGGATTATATTCTTGCAGACTTTGTATAGCTATACATACAATACCCATTCATGTAACTAAGAAAATCAAGCCATTTCTTCCTTAGAAATTATATTAACATTAAGGTACTGATTCCACATAGAAAAATAGATTTTCTATTACCAACATTTTATGAACAGCATAAAATCAATACAGTGCATATAAAACTTGTTTGAACCATATTAAACATAACGTCAGTAGAATGAATAAAGCAAACTGTGTATTTTCCTTGACTGATTAAGGGTTATGACCCACTGCAAATTTGGATCTGCCTTGTTTAACAGTCATGATTAACTGTGCTCATAACGTCCTAGAATATAGCTGAACTCCAGCAGCTCACTTTGGAAATTATTATGATAACTCAGAATTATGTCAAAACTGAAGAGCCTTAGACTGTCTGGATTTTCCTCGGTCTTTGTGAACACTTCTGCCTTCTCCAAGGAAGCTGAAGGAAGAAATTATTCCTTCATTTTCTTTTCTATTCCTTGTCCAACTTACAATATATTGCACCAAATTCTTTGCTGCTGTAAACACATGAAATGTCACAGAAGTCAACCGAGCAGCAGCCATTTACGCCAGCAGAGGATTTGGCCCATTCACTCATATCTGCTGTATTTGTTCTCAGTATTTGTTCAGCTGTGTTCCTAACTGTTCCACTTCTGTCTCAGAAGAAAATGTATATATATTTTTTCAGCTTGAGTTAAATTTTAGAAGTAATTTCTTAACCATAACATTGAGATTTTAAAAAGCAGATCCATCTTAAGTGTGATCTTAACTCATGTGACAATGAGAATTCTTACTTGTTTTTAGTCAAAATACCACATCTATATTTCACTGGAAATTTTAGATAGGAAATTCCATGGCTAAGAATATATTCTATGACATTCCAAGCAGAAGCATAATTAAGATACTCTGGTGCCACTTATTGCATTTCTCAGACTATGAAAGCTACTGTAGATGGAGACAGGTTTTCATCGCTGTTGGATCACTGTTTCTTTGCCTGGAATTAAACTATTGATTCTGGGTCTACCTTTAGGATTCCAACACAATTGCAAGAAGTGAGACTGGTGAGTTAATAAGTGGCAAACTTCTCACACTGAACCAAATGTCCTAATAGGTTTGGAAAAGTTCAGATAACTATCAGTAGTTGTTCGGGGGTTCCTCCTACCTCAAACTTGCAGCTCTGGAAGCAGAAATGCCCCAAATCTGAACCAAATACTATTCTCAGTATGGAATTAGGAAGTACTGGAATTCTCAGGAGACAGCCCATTCTCATGCACAGTTTCCAATTCAATTTTACAAACTTTAAAAAAATTAAATAGCTCAGATAAGCATCCAGATTTCTCAGGATTTGCTCACTATCAGAATTTCAAAACTGGACATATATTATGCCTATTCAAAAATGCATAATATAGCCTTAAGTCCAAATCTGACTATGATAAAAATATCAATGACTAATTTCAATTCCTCAGAAATTAAATCTTCCAAAATATTGTAGCTTTTGGTGCAGAAAGCTAAGGAGGGATGATCAGAAGAAGAACAAGAAAAAGAATGAATGGTGACCTTGAAAGAGAAGTATCGATTGGGTTCTGTCTTGTGAACAGAGAGGCGAAACTGAAACCGACCATCCTGAATCATTAATGAATTCCAGTAGCACACTCCTAACTCCATTTCTAAATGCATTCAAGTAAAACCTTTCCCCAGACTTCCTCCCATAAACACACACATATACATCACATGAAAGCACACCACATGCTCATCCAAGAAAACTTAAAATGCATCTAGACAGCAACTTGAAAGTGTTCCTTATTTCCTTTTGTAAAATATTATGTTTAGAAAACGTGTCGAACAACCGATGTTTGCAATTACATATCATACTCACTAGTTCCAACTAATGAAGAAGAGGATATGCCAGTCTTTGAACATTTTCATGTGGCTGGGAAACCTTGGAATCAGACATTCCATCTAAAACCTTACAGCTTTTCTTTAAAAAATTGGCTCTCCACTGAAGGGGATACTATGATGAGAAGATGATCCAAACAGTGGCATAAGTTGCATATCAGGAAAGTCAATGGAAGTGAGTGTCATTTGGAGTAGTTTATGCACTAAGAGACTGTGGAAGGGCATGGTGAGGAGCAGGAAAAGGGGTATATTAAGGTACAAGATAAGTTTCCCCTAATTTACCTTACACATTACTACATTCTTTAGGTACCTTTCTGCTACTGTCCCTCAAGTAAACCCTTCAATTCTTCTAAACTCTCCTCTTCTTGCCACTCACACAGATTATTCCCAAATTTTATTCTTTATTTACCTTCCTTTATTCCTAAAGGTAAGTTTAGCTATTAATTGCATTTCATGAACTCCAGAGGAAGTGTCATCTTTTAAATGCTCATTATTGGTTTAACTAATCCTGTTTCATACACTGACCATGTTGCAGAATTACTTCTGTATCAGAAGAACAAAAGAACATACAAATGGCCATGCTGGGTCAGATCAATGGTCTATTGAGCCCAATATCCTGTCTTCAGATAGTGGCTGGTGCCAGATGGTTCAGAGAGAATGAACAGACCAGGGAAATTTTTGCGTGATCCATCCCAAGTCATCCAGTCCCATCTTCTGGCAATCAGAGGCTTAGGGACACCTGGAACATGGGGTTGTAACCCTGGCCATCTTGGCTGATGGCCACTGATGAATCTATCCTCCATGAATTTATCTAATTTTTTTTTTAACAAAGTTATAATTTTTGGCCTTTACAACATCGCCTGGAAATGAGTTCCACAAGTTGACTGTGCATTATGTAAAGAAGTACTTCTTTATGTTAGTTTTAAATCCACTGCCTATTAATTTTGCCAGCTGACCCCTGGTTCTTGTGTTATATGAAAGAGTAAATAACACTTCCTTATTCGCTTTTTCCACACCATTCATGATTTTATAGACCTGTATCATATCTGCCCCTTAGTCATCTCTTTTCTAAGCCGAACAGTCCCAGTTTTGTTAATCTTCACACATATAAAATCTGTTCTATAGTCGTAATCATTTTAGTTGCCCTTCCCTGTACCTTTTCCAATTCTAATATATCTTTTTTGAGACGAGACAACCAGAACTGAACTGAGTATTAAAAGGTGGGCATACCATGCATTTACATAGTGGCATTATGGTATTTTCTGACTTCTTATCTGTCCATTTCCTAATGGTTCCTAACATTCTGTTAGCTTTCTGGACTGCTGCTGCACACTGAGCAGATGTTTTCAGAGAACTATCCACCATGACTCCAAGATCTCTTTCTTGACTAGTAAAAGTTTATTTAGACCCCATCATTTTGTACATATAGTTGGGATTATGTTTTCCAATATGCATTATTTTGCATTTATCAACACTGAATTTTATCAGCCGTTTTGTTGTCTGGTCACACAGTTTAAAGAGATCCCTCTGTAACTCTTTGCAGTCAGCTTTGGACTTAACTATCTTCAGTAATTTTTGTATTGTCTGCAAACTCTGCCATCTCACTGCTTACCCCCTTTTCCAGAATGTTTATGAATACGTTGAACAGCACTGGTCCCAGTATAAGTCCTTAGGGGACCCCGCTATTTACCCCCTCCACTGTGAAAACTATTTATTCCTACCCTTTGTTTCCTATCTTTTAACCAGTTACTGATCCATGAGAAGACCGTCCCTTTACCTTTGCTTACTTTGCTCAACAGCCTTTGATGTGGGACCTTGTCAAAGGCTTTCTGAAAGTCCAAGTACCATATATCCAGTAGATCACCCTTGTCCACATGCTTGCTGACACCTTCAAAGAATTCACATAGATTGATGAGGCGTGATTTCCCTTTACCAAAGCCATGTTGATTCTTCCCCAACATATTGTGTTCATCCATGTGACTGATAATTCTGTTATTTCCTATAGTTTCAACCAATTTGCCTGAAACTGAAGTTAAGCTTACTGGCCAAGATCACTTCTGGAGCCCTTTTTAAAATCGATGTTCCATTAGCTATCCTCCAGTCATCTGGTACAGAGGTTGATTTAAGTGATAGGTTACATATCACAGTTAGTAGTTCTGGTATTGCATATTTGAGTTTCTTCAGAGCTCTTTGGTGAATACCATCTGGGCCTGGTGACTTATTACTGCTTCATTTATCAATCTGTTCCAAAAATTTCCATACTGACATCTCAGTCTGGGCCAGCTCCTCAAATCTATCACCTAAAAGGAATGGTTCAGCTGTGCGAATCTCCTTCACATCCTCTGCAGTGAGGACAAATGCAAAGAATTCATTCATGGGCAGCGCATAATGTAGGCAAGGGAAGGCTGTCCCTACCAAAACAGCCACAGATGGCCCCACCCACGCTCCATCCCAGGCCCCTCCTACCTGCAGTGTGCAGCTACAACTAGGCCCCAACCCAGGCAGTCTGCTCTCTAGGGAGCCTGCTGGGGCTGGGGCCACCCCGGCATTGGGGCCGTGCCGCCCGCCACTGGGGCCGTGCCACCCGCCACGTGCTCTGCGAGGGAGTGAGGTGGCTTGGCCAGGTGCTGGGGCTGGCACTCGGCCGGGGGGGGCCTTCAGGGGTGGGGGGGCCAACCAGCTGGGGGTCAGGCTGGATGGCATGGCCCAGGGCAGCTGGGGCCATGCAGGCCGGCACTCTGGGGTCAGGGGGGCTGGGGCTGTGTTGGCTGGCCCTCCGGTGGTCCAGGGCCGGCAAGGCTGGGGCTGCACTCCCTGGCGCTCTGGTGCTCCGGGGCTAGGAGGCTGGGGCCGCGCTGCCTGGCTCTCCAGCGCTCCAGGGCTGGGGAGGGCTCGGGGGTGCTAACCTGGGGCAGGGGCCAGCGGCCAAAGTGGGAGCTAGGCTCCGGTGAACATGGAAGGGGCGGGGCCTCGGGCAGAAGGCGCTGGGGCTAGGGGCTAGCCTCCCCACACCATAGGTTCACCCACCACCCATGAATTCATTTATTTTCTCCACAACAGCCTTGTGGTCTTCCTTGAGTGCTCCTTTAGTACAATTGTCCAGTGGCCTCATTGATTGTTTGCTTCTGATGTACTTAATTTTTTGTTTGTTCGTTTGTTTTTTGCTGCTAGTTTTTGTATTTTGCTATTTGCTCTTAAATTTTTTGGGTGGGAGGAGGGTCTGCCTATGTTTACACTTGACCTGCCAGAGTTTATATTCCTTTCTATTTTCCTCAGTCAGGTTTCACTTCCAATTTGTAAAGGATGTCTTTTTGTCTCTAACCACCTCTTTTACTCTATTGCTTAGCCATAGTGGCTTTTTTTTTTTTTTTGGTTCACTTATTGATTTTTTTTTTATTTGGGATATATACTGGATATATCTGATAATCTATTTCTACAGAGCAGGCATAATTAGAGGAAAAGAGCCTTCTTGGTCCCAGGAGGCCTTTATTAAACAAATCAGCTACCTGAAGGGACTGGGTCTACAATTATTAAAGAGATTTCAGCAGATTTCTCAAAAACATGGCAATTTTGTTTTCCAACCTTAGGAAGATAGGCAAACAGCCAAATGGCCGTTAATCCAAGGTATTTTCCACAGAAGAGAATCAAATAAAGAAAGGGATATCAGGAAACTATAGATATGAGATGGTTATTCAGTTCATGAGCTGCTATGTAAAGGGAATAAATCCAGGTGCTCTTGCTCCCATTAACACATTGCGGTGCGTTTGTAGAACTCTTCAAATTACATAAGTGAGAGCTTCTAGAGTAACTGGTGTGTGTGGGTGTGTGTGTTTTCTATTTCATATGTCTAGAAATCAGTAATCATTCTTAGAAAACAGCACATTAGAAAAAGGGAATATTTAATTTAACCTCTGCTCCAAGGACAACATAATGCCATTGACAGAGGTGAAAATTAGTACACTGGGTGTCAAATTCAGGGGCTTTTCTACAGTAACATGACACTATAGCACTGTCACCACTTCCAGACTTAATGGTGCAGGATTCATTTAACAAATAGAATCTTAAGTAATATCTGGTACACAAATGGACTGTGTAACTGGAAGTGAAAGCCTGTGATTTCAATTTATACAGTGTAAACCAGTCTGTTTCAAAGCAGAGATTATCCTTTGGCATAAACTCTGAAATATAACAGTTCTGATCTTCATGAAGATTTACAATTTTCACCCTAAAGATAAAACTGCCTAAAGAAATGAAAACATTATGCTGAAAGAACAAGTGAGCTAGAGTATGGTAAGGAAGATTCACTTGCTCTCTTCCTTAAGCACAGTGTAAAAGATGAGCTGAAGATTTGTTATAGTAAATGACCACAATGTCAAAGAATATTGTAAAAACCATACTGGAAGACAGACAAGGTGTATGAGGTAATATCTTTTATTGGACCAACCTTTGTTGGTGAAAGAGGCACACTTTTACACTATCCAGAGCTCTTCTTCAAAAGCTTGTAGCTCAAAAACTTGTCTCTTTCACCAACAGAAAATGATCCAGTAAAAGAATTTTGTCCTTATTCTTGGCTGCACTCAACAGTGTCAATCACCATACCACATCTCCATCTCTCCTTTCTTTTTGATTTGTGCAGCTGCACAACAGTTCTATTCAGCCATTGCTGTACATACAGAAATAACCGTAACGTGGGTGAGCAGGGGAGACCTCATTTTGGTTACCATTATTTTAAATTTACATATTACACACACAGAAACTCACTTTATTCTTTGAAACATCTGCAGCTCACTGCTGTGAAGAAGGCCAGCTGTTGATGGACTTTGTTATTTTATTATACTCTGATGTGTTTGCATTCAGTCTTGCGACCGTGTGCACTGCACAGGTCAAATTTAGTAATCCTTTGTCTCCATGTTATTCACAGAGGTGTCCTGGCTGCTGCTGTGCTGTGTGCATAACTTTTCATATACTGTCTCATCTCCAGGTCTTCTGATCCTGCTGTGGCTGGCGATGTTCACCCCTAGGCCCTGCCTGCCTGCCTTAAATGCCATCATACTTGCCCCAAGCCACGTTGATTAATGCTGAGATGCAGTTTAAAATCTTTCTTATAGCTCTCAGATGCAGAGCAGTCTGTGACCGTCCAGGCTCTCTAAGAAGCACCAGCAAGTGTCAGAGGAGCCCATACCCATCTGAGGGGTAAAGGGGATCCTCCACACCAGTTCTCTGCTACTGGTCCCATGCTAGACTACAGTGGTGCCTACTGCACTGCAGTATGTTGCTTGTTTCGACAACAATGCATGCCAGATCCAACTGTGCTTCCTCTTGGACTAGTGCGTCTTCCAGCTCCACAAAGGTAATAGCCAAGGCTAATCCCTTTCATGCACTACTCTAAATGCACTTCACCCTCCATGCCCTGGGCCTTCCTCTTTTATTTGCTCTCCTCCAGAGTCCTCTCTCCCTCGGTTACACCACTAACAATATTCAACCAGCCTTCTCATACCTGATAAGAGCAGACCCAGCTCTCCCAAAAGACTCAACATTCACACGTGCTGCTGCTCCCTCTGTGGCACAGGTTTACACACCTGCTGTCATTGGGAGCCCCTTGCACACTTAGCAGAGAGTTAGGGCTTGTCTACACTACCCGCCAGATTGGCGGGCAGTGATTGATCCAGCAGGGGTCCATTTATCGCATCTACTATAGACGCGATAAATCGACCGCTGAGTGCTGTCCCGTCGACTCCAGTACTCCACCAGAACGAGGAGAGCAAGCGGAGTCGAAGGTAGAGCATCAGCTGTCGACTTACTGCAGTGAAGACACCGCGGTAAGTAGATCTAAGTACGTCGACTTCAACTACGCTGTTCATGTAGCTGAAGTTGTATATCTTAGATCAACCCTGCGTGGTAGTGTAGACAAGCCCTGAGGCTGTCTGATGCAAAGTAAGAAAAAACCCACTTCATTGTGAACACTCTTGCAGTGGGTTCAAGAGTGTTGTGGTACCCCCAAAATCAGAGTGTATCAGACATGCTGTTCAGGACAAAGTGATCCCAAACACTGTAACGCTCAGTCCATATTTCCTCCACTGCCAGCTGTACACACAGCCTCCTAGCCACATCTTTCTTGTTCCTCTCCTTCTCCTCACCAGTTTGTTCCTCTCTTTGACCTTCTACCACAATGACAAAGCATATGTAAGAATTTTCCAATGCTCTCTTGCCTCCTATCCCTAAAAACCACGCTGCCCTCCTACCTAACAACCCAAAAAAGCACTTGGCTGATATCCCAAAACTGATCATGAATGACAGGCGAACGGATAGATATCTGTGAAACAGTTGTCACTTTTTGGATTAAGTTTCACCGACACATCAGGCTTACATGCAATTTCATTAACTTCAATGGAATCATTCCAGATTTGTATCAGTGTGAGAAGAGAAAAATGTCTGTATTATTATTGGTATGCATGTAGTGAGCAGGGGCCCCAATAAGGAGCATGACCTCCATCGTGCTAGTTACTATACAAGTAAGCACGGGGCATGATATTCTGTGCTGTGTCCGTTGGTGGAGCAGCACAGAACTCATAGCCCAGCAGGAGGGGATCTAAAGTGGCTTTAACATCACTTTTGAATATTCCCAATCCTAAACGTCTCCAGGGGCAGGAGCCGTCTCTGGTGTAATTTAGACAGCTCTGGGGGTTTCTCTAAATTACAGCAGCTTCTACAGGCTGTCCAGCATCTCCATGGAGCTGCATGCTCCTCCAAGCCCCATGCCCAATATGCCCCTATTACAGGACTTGCAAAGGGATCCTCATAAACCAGCCTTACAGATGGCTTCTACAGTGCTTGTGCCAAAGGAATCCTCTGCCAGCCAGAACTGGGGCCGTTAGTGCCCCTTTATACCACTCTGTTCCTTTTCCCAAGTGTAAAAGGAGCCAGTGCAGGGTACTGGGCTTTTCCTCTCCCATTCCCGTCCCTTCCAACTCCTCCCACCTCCCCTTTTCACTTTTTCTCCTCTACTGACCAACACTGCATCCAACTCCCCTCCCCAGCTCCAAATTGCTGTTGTCTACCATCATCCAATTCCTCCCCATCAGCCTTCCTCTTTACTTTCAACTCCTGACTCTCCCTTTTCATCTCCCACACTCATCCATGGCAACTTCAGCTTCCACATTTATGACCCATATGATCTGTTGGCTGCAGGTTGAATGAAGAGGTGAGGGGGAGGAAATCTGCAGCTCTCAGCCTTTCTGTGGCATCCAGACGATCAGCACCAGTTGGGCTCTCAGCCCTGTCCTCCCTGCCCTCCAAGCTCACTGAGCACATGCTATCCAGATTTCTTCTCCTGCAAAACCCTCTTCGTTCTGTCTTCCACCTCATGAGCTCCACTGAAACAGCTCTTGACCTCTTCCTGGCCAAATCTCAGAACCAATACTCCATCCACATCCTCCTTGACTTGTCAGCCACCTTTGACACCAATGAATACGTTCTTCTTGAAATCTTGTCCCCCTGTGGCTTCCATGACATTGTCCTCTCCCTACATGACCTCTCTAAGATACAGCCTTTCCTATCCATCCACACAGGCTTGTCCAGGCTCTCATCATCTTTGTCTCAATTACGGCAACATCCTTTTCTCCAGCCTTGACAAATGTCATCTTGCCCTGCTCATATCCATTCAGAATGCTGCTGCAAAGATCACTTTCTTACCCTGTTATTTTGACCACATCTCTTCGTATCCCTCCCCTTTCTCTATTGCTTCAAATACACGCTGTCTTCACTTTCAAGGCCTTTCACAGCCTCTCTCTCATTCACTGTTGAGATGTTGACTCCTGTTTCCAATCAGCCAATGATGCCTCTCATAATTGGGAGGAGCTTCCCATAAATATCCACAAAGCTACCTCATTATCTTCCATAAAACTCTCCTTTGCCACGATGCCTACAAAAAACTTGACTACGGTTAGGCCGCTGGTGCATGGAGACCATTGCCTATCATGCTGACCAATATGGTCTCAGTGTTTCCCTGTACTCCCCCGCCTGTCTGTATCCATCTGTTGTCTCTTGCTTTATACTTAGATTTCAAGCTCTTTTTGTTATGTGTTTGTACAGTGTCTAGTACAAGGGGGGTCCATTCAGTAATACAAACAACAGAACATTTATCATGCCTGTCCAAAGCTTAATATGACTCATGTTTTAGATCAGGACAGGTATATCTGATTTAGCCCAATTTACTAATTTATCCTTCTTCTCTACAGGAAGGTACTTAAACCATTACTTTAGAGTCAAGCTCAGAAAATACATAAAATTAATTGTCCTGCCAGATTAAGGACCAAAAGCATTGCTGTTGTATATAAGTGCAGATCCATTTAAGTGGATCTCCATCCATCTACACCAGTGGTGAATTTGGCCCTAAATCTTCAGTCATAACAAGTAAATACAATTTTTCAAGTAGAGAAAACCAAACAGGTGACTTTGTTAAATTGGATTCACAGAATTAAAATTCCCTGTATTTCTTTTTTCTTTCTTTTACTACTTTTGTACATATGTTTTGCATACTTAGCAGCTTTTTTAAAAAATGAGACAAAACAATAGGAATGCCTCAGAACCATAATCACATCCTAAACAGTGAATCATGAGGAATAAATACAAAATGAAATAATCCAAAATGACAAAGTTGTTACATAAAAGATTAAAGTATGAAAACACAGGAGAAACAAGAATATATCTGAATAATCAAAGAATCATAGAAATGAGGCCAGATTAAGTACACCTAAATCATCCCTGAAGGTGTTTGTCAATCCTGTTCTTAAAAACTTCCAATGATGAGGGATTCCACAACCTCCCTTGCTAACCTGTTCCAGTCCTTAAGTATCCTTACAATTTAAAAGTTTTTCCTAAAATCCAACTTAAATCTCCCTCAGTCTACATGGAGAACAAGTGATCTTTATTACGGCCTTTATCAGATATCTTTATTACAGCCTTTTATGTATTTGAAGATTTATACCTCCACCAGCCTTCTCTTGTCAAAATTAAACATACCCAATTCATCCAACCTTGTCTTATAGGTTGTATTTTTACAAAACTCTTATAATTTTTGTTGCTCTCCTTGGAACTCTCTCCAATGTGTTTACATCTTTCTTAAGTGTGGTGCCCAAATGTAACGTAAATGTAATAATGTAAAGATCTGTCAAATTATCATTAGAAAATAATCCAGGGCCACATTTTGGAAGAGCTTCTTCAATTGCCTACAATACTTCTGAGAGCACAGGATTTGGTATATACAAATTGCTGAATGTGCGGGCCCAGCTACTTGCATGGATATGAACAGCTCAGTGCACACGTACCTGAATTGTGCACAAAGACCCTGATTCAACAAGGTACTTAGGCATACGCTTAACTTTAAGTACCTGAAAAGCCTCATTAAGTCAACAGCATGGACTTTGCTGAATCAGAGCAATGAAGATAGATTTTTGCACACGTAAACAGACGCATTCAGATATAAGTGCAAAATTCAACGCTCTACATCACCGAAAGTATTTCAGCCAGTAAGCTATTTAAGATTAAGCACCATTCTATTACACCATTCTCATCCAGAACCATGTGTGTTCTTGGCACAATGTCGAGTTAAAGGACAAGACTCGGATTTAGCTGTATTTAGCTGGAGGAGAGGGTTTAGTTTCCTGTGTCATGCTTGTACTACATAAACAATCTCACAGATGGGTATGAAAGATGACATAACCAACCACAATGACTGCTATTATATCATGCTGGTACTATATAAACAATCTCATAGATGGATATGGAAGTTAACATAACCAACCACAATGGCTTTGTCTACTGCATAAGGAATCTATACCACCTCTCCACAAAAGAAGTTAACCCCACCGCGCCCCCCAATCAATATGCTCACAGAGTTTGAGTCTCATATACATTAAGGCCTCTTTACACTGCCAGAGCAGTGTAAAGAGGCTTCAGTATACATGAAAATAAAGCCCACAAACTCTCTATTACCTCTATTCACAGGTATGCAATCAGATATTTCACCATAACACCATCTTTAGAGACTAACAGTCTATTGTGTGCAGTGCATTTAAAAAACATTTAAAATAACCTTATTTCCGTTTTAAACACTAACAAGCCATCAGTTTAATTATGAAGTAATAGTAAACATCAAAGGGGCTGAAGTTCCCATGATAACTGAGGTTACCCTAGTTAAATATCCCTTCCAAAATTTGTTATAAATAATTATAACAACTCTGGATATTCTTGATATAAATGTTCAATCTGTTTTTAAATCTTGCTAAGTTCTTGACCTTAGTGACTTCCAGGTTTTTTGCCACTCATTCCATTTCAGCTGAATACTGATAACCCCTAAGCCTCTGACACGCACCAAGCAATGTCAGTTGACTCTCACTTATATCAGTGCAAATTGAAAGCCAATAGAAGTTAAGGTAGTGTAAAGCTGGTATAAATGAAAGGAGTAGGCAGTGAAGTTTTTAACTGAAATATTTAGGGAGTCATTACTGTAGAAACTGCCATAACTTCATTTCATTTTACTAAGCCTGGAAAGGAGTAAATATATGCTATTTTTTTTAAAAAGTCATAAAAAGGTCACTCTTAAGAGGGATTGATGGCTCATTGCATGAAGGAGTTTGCAAAGCTGTAACCAGCCACAATAGCCACTCAGAGATAACAAATACTGGAGGTACCTATGTTTTGGCTTTTTGGCAAAGAATGTTTTATTGGTGTAAAGAATCAGGAACTTAAAGAACACTAAGGTAAAGCAAAGGAAAACAGATAAAATGCACACTATAGCAAAATGACAGTATTAACAAGAACATATCACCACGGTGTCAAAAGAATCTTAGCCAAAGATATGTGAAGCATAGTAACGAGGGAAATTGGGAGGCAGCATTCTCTATTAGGTAACGCACTGGACTTAGCGTGACCAGACAGCAAATGGGAAAAATCAGGACAGGGGTGGGGTGTAATAGGAGCCTATATAAGAAAAAGACCCAAAAATCGGGACTGTCCCTATAAAATCGGGACATCTGGTCACCCTCACTGGACTGGGAATCAGGAGATGTAGGTTCTATTCCCAGCATTGCAACTGACCGGCTGGGTGATCCTGGGTAAGTCACTTTGACTCTTTCTGCCTCTCTTTCCCCTCCCATCCTGTATCTGTCATATGTACTTAGATTGCAAGCTCTTTGGGGTTGTCTCTCTCACTGTGCATTTATAAAGCACCTAGCACAATGGGGCCCCGTCAAGGTTCCTTCCCCACTCTGAACTCTAGGGTACAGATGTGGCGACCTGCATGAAAGACCCCCTAAGCTTATTCTTACCAGCTTAGGTTAAAAACTTCCTCAAGGTACAAACTTTGCCTTGTCCTTGAACCCTATGCTGCTACCACCAAGCGTGTTAAACAAAGCACAGGGAAAGAGCCCACTTGGAGACATCTTCCCCCCAAAATATCCCCCCAAGCCCTACACCCCCTTTCCTGGGGAAAACTTGATAAAAATCCTCACCAATTTGCATAGGTGAACACAGACCCAAACCCTTGGATCTTAAGAACAATGAAAAATCAATCAGGTTCTTAAAAGAAGAATTTTAATTAAAGAAAAAGTAAAAGAATCACCTCTGTAAAATCAGGATGGTAAATACCTTACAGGGTAATCAGATTCAAAACATAGAGAATCCCTCTAGGCAAAACCTTAAGTTACAAAAAGACGCAAGAACAGGAATATACATTCCATTCAGCACAACCTATTTTACCAGCCATTTAACAAAAGGAAATCTAACGCATTTCTAGCTAGATTACTTACTAACTTAACAGAAGTTCTGAGAAGTTATGAAGAGCATTCCTGATCTGTTCTCGCAAAAGCATCCCACAGACAGATAGACCTTTGTTCCCCCACCCCTTCCAGCTTTGAAAGTAACTTGTCTCCTCATTGGTCATTTTGGTCAGGTGCCAACAAGGTTATCTTAGCTTCTTAACCCTTTACAGGTGAAAGGGTTTTGCCTCTGGCCAGGAGGGATTTTATAGTTCTGTATACAGAAAGGTGATTACCCTTCCCTTTATATTTATGACAGGCCCTCATCTTGAATGGGTCCCTGATGCTTTCATGTAATAATATAAATAATAATACAGAGGAAATGGATGCATGGGGAAAACTCTATATTGAGGAAAAAACAGGAATGACGATTAAGAAATATAGAAAACATAAAAAGAAAATGCAGTGTATGTAGGATTTTTACTTTACAGTGATTCAGAGCTACAAGAGATCACAAGAAATCCTCAGGAGTCTAGCACTGGACAGAAGTCCTGTATTTGCAACTACTGCAAGCTAAGACGTATATTCGATGCTTTAGTTTAGCCCACAAGTAACTACAGTGTAAGAGCAGGTCAGCAAATGAACCACTGGCTCTAAGCCAGCTGGAGACTTTTGAAATGAGGTGCTGCTTTTGGCATATTTTCCCACATGTCACAGTAAAAAGTGAAAAGACTGATAGAGTGGTGCTTTAGCAGTTGAGGGAGGTGATGGAGAGGAAGTTACAATGGATCCTCTACAGATGGATCAGAGAAAACGTAGGTGCATTGGGCAGGTTTTAACCTGGAAAAAGGAACATTTCTGTGAGACTGTTGTGATATTATACAGATGTACTGGGTCTGAAATACCCACTTAATGCTCTTTCACAAGGCTAATGGAAAAATAGCTACTGAAATATACACACTGATAAGTGCAAAAGTAGTAGTGGTATTTCAGGTAGTTAGCTCCACCTGCTAAAACACTAACTGGGGAAGCACAAATACCGGCCTCCAGGCAAAAGCAACAAATAAAATAAATACATTTTTGTTTTATTTTCCTTTTGAAACATATTGTGCAGCAACATCACAAATCAAAGAGATGTCAACTTTTGGAAACAGAAAATAGCGCACAAACATTGATGGGCTCAGGCCAGAAGTCCTTTCCAAGAAACACTCCAGCCACAGCACCAGTTCTAGTGTTTGAGTGCTCCCAAGAGTAACTGAGGACTAATCAATCTCCATTAACTCAATTCATTGACTTCATGAGTGCTTTTTTTTTTATTATCTGAATTAAAATGACAATATCCATTGTCCACAGTTGAAGGTAAATTTCTGATGCATTCTAAAAGGTCCGTTGGTCTATGTGTGTATTGCATGTAGGGGCAGTGTTAAAAATCTGGGGACAGCAAGTGAATGTTAGAAATATATGCACAGACATTCCTAAAGCGTGTTGTGAATGTGCTACATTCATAGATCCCACAAGGCTTAAATATACTATATCATTACATACAATATCTCCTGTCATAAATATAGATGGAAGGGTAGCAACCTTTATGTACGTAGTAGCATAAAATCACTCCTTGGCAGCTGTACTGAATTGCTTTACCTGTAAGGGGCTAAACAGTTCAAATAACCTAGTTGGCACCTGACCAGAAGGACCAATGAGGAAATAAGATACTTTCAAATCTGGGGTGGGGGAAGGATTTGTTGTTGTTCTCTTTGTTGTTCCCTCTCTGGATGGACGGAGAAGCCAAGCAGGTACAATATCTCCTGAAAATATACCTGGAATAATCCATCTAAAATCACAGAAATTGTAAGTAGGGCAAGGAAATGCATTATCTTTTGTTTTGGCTTGTGAATTTTAAATCTTTTATTTACCCTGTAAAGTTACCCTCCATCCTGATTTTGCAGGTGTGAGTCTTATTTTTTTCTTTATAAATAAAGTTCTTCTTTTAAGAACCTGATTGATTTTCAGTGTCCTGAATCCAAAGGGTCGGTCTGTGCTCACATTGCTAAGGCAATTGGTTGGTATATTGTTCTCAAGCCTCCCCAGGAAAGGGGCTGAAGGAGCTTGGGGGGATAGGGATTCCAAGTGACCCTTCCCTGAATTTTTGTGTAAATCACTTGGTGGAGGCAGAAATACCATCCAAGGACAAAGGAAAGGAATTTGTGCCTTGGGGAAGTTTTAACCTAAGCTGGTAGAATATAAGCTTAGGGGGTCTTTCATGCGGGTCCCCACATCTGTATCCCAGAGTTCAGGGGGGGTGGAACCCAGACATCTCCACTTCCACATTTGGGACTAGCTATATCACTGGATACTACAGTATCCAGTTCTTTCTTATTAAAGCCACATCTATTTTATGCTTTTTATAATATAAACAGGTTCCCATCTCTCTTTTACAATGTGTAGCTACCTAATGTGCATTTACAAAGGAGGAGGTCATTTAATATTAATACACAGAAATCAAGGTCTTTTAGCCTCAGATTTAAGGGCTAGTGACAGTTCATACAATAGTTGCATAGCGAGGCAGAACTATAACTCTTTGTGGGCTTGCATATCTTAGGTACTTATATGGCTTGTGTTAACCATAGTATCTGAACATATAACAGTCTGTAATGAGTTTATCCTAGTAACACTCTTGTGAGGTAGGGAAGTACTAGTGTTCCCATTTTATAGGTGGGTAACTGAGACACAGGAGAAACTAACTTGTCCAAGAGCACACTGCAAGTCTGTGGCAATGCACAGAACTGGACCCAACTCTCTCGAGTCTCAGGCTAGTTCCCTAATCACTGGGCTACTTCCTCCCTCATTGTACACAGCACACAATGCTTTACGGACATTAAAAGTAACAGCTGCATCTCTGAGTTCTCATGCATACCTATTTTTCCATTTTCCCAACTGACCATTTAGAGCATGGGGAGGACACCGCCTGTCTAGCTGTCCATAGTGTAAATGCTAATTAAAAGCTTCAGAGAAAGTATTTGGTAATCTGTGGAGGACATGAAGGATATTTCTCTGACATTTTAAAAACACTTCTTACATAGCTTGCCTTACTGCATATTATGCCCTAGGGCATTCAGCTAAGCCAGACAGTTGAAGAAATAACAGTGGCATTAACCTTTGACATTAAGAGTAAAAATAACCCAGAAGAAATAAGACTTCTCTCAGTAGTTACTTTGCCCACTTTATTTCATTATAACATTATGTTTTTTTTAAAAGTGCCAAATAACTTGAACAGACCAGCATAAGGAGATTCCCCCCATATCCCATCACTATTCCTCTTTCCCCGGTCCACTTCCCTTTTCTTTTAATTAATCAATCTCAGAAAGAAATAAAATTTGGTCTCATTTTCCTAGATCAGCTTCTCAGTTCCACAGCGGAGGCATCATTCCTCTCTTGTTTCAGAAATCAGTAAAGTGAGCAGCATTCAATGAGACAGAAAGGGGCAAGGAACAGAAAGAAGAGAGGTTGGGAGAAAATTGCTTGGAAAATAAAAGCAAAAATGAAAGCATGAGATATACGTAGGCCAGACAGCGTGGGTGGCCAAAGAGACAGAGTTGGATTGGTCGTGGTACAAGGAGTTTTCCGAAAAATAAATTCAGGGGTGAGGCCACCATGCTCTTTCCCAAGGTCATAGAGCCCTGTGTCTTCATTTCACCCCACCTCTCTCAGCAACCCCACAGATATTTTCTATCAGCAACAGCTGAATGATTTACAGCACATTAATCCAGCCTATGGGCCAAAGAGACATCAATGCCTGCCTGGACTGCCTGGTTGCAGCTGAAGACAGAATTTGAGTATAATTTTTAAGGTCAATAAATGAGAAGGGCTGAACTGTGTGCAGTCTGAGAGAAGAGGCAGTGCAGAGGTGCACTACTCCAGTGCAGGCAGGAAGACAGACAGAGCACAGTTACTGTGTCACTAACAGGTGTGGCCTGTGCTCAGCCACCCACATAAAACCAGCTTTGTCTACTGATCCAGTAGGAGACAGGGCCCCCTAGCAGTGGATCCGGATTCATGAAATGCCTGCACTCCTTGTATAGGAGGGAAATAAGGGGCTCTCTTGCATGCTCTTTCACACTCAACTAGTAAAGACCTGCGGAAGCTGTGTGTTTCCAGCTTCAGACTATGTAATTAAAAAGCTGAAACTCATTCCAATTTGCAAGTCCAGCATATACCCTTATGCATTTCTTAAGCTCCATATGAAGACATCAATTAGCATAGGGGCCTTGTTTGGCCCCACTCTGCTGTCACTAGCCTAAGACACTAATTCTGTTTTTGTTTTCAACACTTAGGGTTTCTACTTTTCCCAAAATTAAGCATCAGTGCTATTTTTAGCACAATCATTGAATTCCATATTGATGTCTCTTCTGGAGATATGATGGCACTTAGTCAAATGCCAAGGCTGTCCCAGTCATACTGATCGCTAAAGATGGAAAATACGTGTCAATTTGTGTGTCTGAGATAAGGAACGGACTATTAAATTCAGACAAAATCTTATTTGAACCTCTCCCTGGAATTGAAACCAAACCCACACTGAACTTTTTTGGAGTTTCAAGAAGTATGGTTACCTTTTTCCTTCATTTTTAATTTCTGTGAAATTAATTTAATTTTTGTACTTCCCAGTTCCATCCAAGATAGCTACAGAAGTGGTGAATATTTCAACAGTGATTGTTGTACAGCATTTCTTGCTCATCCAGAAACAGGAATTACCAGAAATCTTGCAAGAAAATCCATTCTTTGAGTTCTATCCCAACTTCCAGTGTCAGGAGTTGAAATATTATGAGAATGGGAACATTTCCAGACCAGCCAGAAGCAAAGAGTGTTGAAACTTGTTAATAAAGCCTATTCCCATGGCAGCTCCGGACCAACATTGCCCAAGAAGTCTGGATAGTTCAGGTAAAGTTCAAAAAAGCATCTGAATTTTTTTTTTAATCCAAATTCAATCTCTGAGCTTCTGAGATTCACGCACCACTAGTTTGAAGTAAATTTAAATCAGTGCAACTTTCCTCTGATTTCACTCTCACTACTATAATCAGGACTAGTTTCAGTGAAGTCAATGGAATTACAATGGCATCAAGCAGCTCTAAGGAGATAATTATGTGCATTTTACAGAGTGATCTAAAAAAGTTAATCTCCGAGTCCAAGGTGACTATTTCCTAGTGATGTGAAATTCAATACTGAATGCTTTTACACAGCCACAACAAAAAGGGTACTTCACCGTAATAAGATTGTGGTCTTCTGGTGAAGGAATTGATAAGTATCCAATATGGCCAGGCATTACAGGACTTTATGCACCAATCTAATCTCATTTTCCAGAATCCAGATTGAGAACACGGGATTCCCAGGCTCAGAAACCATGAAAGAAGTTGACCTGCTCAAAGTTTGAATTGTCCTAATTTCTCTGTCAATCAATCAGTACATAGACAGAACAGATATTGGTCATTAAAAGGTGGGATAACAACTGAGGAACAAGAAGGGAAAAATCCAGGCCACACAGGCAGGTATTGTAAAAGCAGCAGAGCAATATCTTGAGCAGCACAAATGTGTGGTCCCCACTGAGACTATTCAAGAGCTTCTGGTATACATTTCTGAAGTGATTTTCGTGAAAGATTTAACAACCTTTAAACAACATGCATTTTATTGTAACCTTTTGGCATTAAACTCTATATAATTAGGCCCAGATTCTGCACCTAAAGAGCACTCAGCACAACTCAGAAGGGGGGGAAGGGGATGCAAAGGTGATTTTAAACCACACCTGGGTCCTCCCCTGAACCTGAGGCCAGTGAGTGCTGGGCCAGTTCCCAGGTACAATTTCAAAGCTGCTGTAAACTGCACCTGCTGCCAACAGCCCAAAAGGGCCATTCTACTAGCTGGGGATCGTAATGGTTTAAAGACACTGAAGCCACAGCCCCATTTCAACCAGCCCTACAATTTTTACCAGTGACCTGGTGTTGCAAAGGAGCTGTTATGGTTTCTCAGTGCCTTTCAAGGCTCTCCTTTTGACAAGGGAAACCTCAAGGGGCTAGATCTGATGGATTTGTGTCTTCTTTGCAACAAAGCACATTTAAATGCACAGGAGAATTGGGGCCTTTTTCAAAAAATTAACTTAAGGCCATAAGAATAGTCATACTGGGTCAGACCAATGGTCGGTATAGCCCAGTATTCGGTCTCTGATGGTAGTCTGTGCTAGATACTTCAGAGGGAATGAGCACAACAGGCAAATTTCAATAATCCACTCCCCATCGTCCAGTCCCAGCTTCTGGCAATCAGAAGCTTAGGAACACCCTGTATTCCTGACTGTCTTGTCTAACAGCCATTGGTGGACTTATCCTCCATGAACTTACCTAATTCTTTTTTGAACTCAGTTCTACTTTTAGCCTTCACAACATCCCCTGGCGCCGAGTTCTACAAGCTGTGTGTTGTGTAAAGAAGTACTTCTTTTTGTTTGTTTTAAATCTGCTGCCTATGAACTTCATTGGGTAAGCCCTGGTTGTTGTGTTACGTGAAGGGGTAAGTAATCCTTCTTTATTCTCTTTCTCCACACCATTTATGATTGTATAGATCGGGTTCATATCCGCCCCTGAGGCGTCTATTTTCTAAGATGACCAGTCCCAGGCTTTTTAATCTCTTCTTGTCAGGAAGCTGTTCCATGCCTCTGATCATTTCTGTTGCCCTTCTCTGTAACTTTTCCAATTCTAATATATCTATTTTGAGATGGGGTGATCAGAACTGAATGCAGTATTCAAGATGTGGGTATACCATGGATTTACAGATTATATAGTGACTTAGTTTCCTTTGCATTTCTTCTTTCCTCCTTCCCCATTTGCTTCCTACATTCCAGGTTTTTTTCCCCATAGTACCTGTTGTCACCATGTCTGATTTTATTGCGATGTTTAATTATGAGCTGTAATCTCTTCTGTCTTCCACATTGCTTTCCATCACATCTTTACCGTCCTTTCCCTGCTTTTTCTGCCTACTGTGCTCTCTGTAATTCCTTAGGGACCAGTTTGTAGCTGGCCCTCACACGGGGGTGCTAGCGTCAGCAGGAGCAAGGACCCTTTCTCGATTGCATGACCTGTGTAAGAGCAGGCCACAATTATGCCACTGCGCAATAGGGCTGCATTAGGACTCGTCTTCCTCTGCAGCTCTGAGGGCACAGTCTATCCTAAAGAGGGCAGAGAGGGGTAGGAATTGGGAGAGGCTGTTGATCAATTCTTCATCTTCCACTCCAGCCCAGACCGCATAGAAAGATGGGTTGTAAGGAATCTGAACTCCCTGCATGCTGGGAACTTGGGGAGGAATTCTACCCCTGGAAGTCCCTCCCTGGGTAGGGTGGATACACACCGCCCCTTACTCCAGACCCTGTGCAATTTGCACTACTGAGCCCCCATTTTCTCTTTGCCCCTACACAGCATGGTGAACTCTTGCACAAGGAGTCCCCTTGGAAGCAGGTGAGTACATGTTCACATGAAGGTTAAGGCTGTGCCATGGGAGATAGCTCAGTGGTTTGAGCATTGGCCTGCTAAACCCAGGGTTGTGAGTTCAATCCTTGAGGGGCCATTTAGGGATCTGGGGCAAAAATTGGGGATTGGCCCTGCTTTGAGCAGGGGGTTGAACTAGATGACCTCCTGAGGTCCCTTCCAACCCTGATATTCTATGATTTCTCTCTCATTCCTTTGCTCTCTTTATCCCCCAGCCCCACACTTCATGCCTTTTGTTCTTAGCAACCTCAATGTGTATGCACGCATCCCCCATATTCTTGCACCCCTGCCCCAATCATCCACTCGTATGCTGCCTTCAGAAGAAAGTGTGTATACATGTGGTTTTAATATATTTTACCTATAACCCCAAACAGAGCACAGAGCATTTCACTGGTGTTATATCCAGCTATACAGTACCTTTGACCATTGAGTCCTTTCTAGCTGCCATAAATCCTCCTTCCATATCCGTCCTTACTACTAAGTAGTGCTGAGCAAAACTCTGCGGCCAAAACTTTTTTCTGTACAAAATGCAACTTCAGCGATGCCAAAACATTTCACGTTTCTATCAGTTTTGCCTAAGTGTGTTAAAAAAATTCAAAAAGTCTAAAATGAAGAAAGTTTCAATTTTTGCAATCTGAAATAACGGTTTTGAAATTTGGTTTATAATTTTACTTTAAAAAATTAAAACCCTCTAAAGTGGTCAAAATTTAAACACCTTTCAGCTTAATTTGACCTGAAATTAATTTTTTTTTAACTCATTCAATTCAACAAAGATTTCAAATACTGGGGTGAGGTTGACCTGAAACCAATTTTTCCCCTATTTTTCAGAATTGCCAGTGAACAAAAAAAATTCCAATATTTGCACGTCTCTACCACTACATTTTAAATTTAATAACTGCATGGAGATCTTGGACAACATTCTGTGATGCCATTTACAATTCCATAGCTTAAAATTCCCAATCACTTAATAATTTCCCTTCTGCCATGTGTTGAGTGTAGTCCACAAGGCTGTTCCTTTTAGGAACCTGCACTTCATTACTTTCTTTATCTAGCTGCACTTTGGCTATGGCTATACTAGCAGACGTAGAGCGCCGGGAGTTAAACCAGCCCTCAGAGACAGCAACAGGGAAAGAACTGCCGTGTGTTCACACGGTCAGCTGCAAGCACAGTGGCATGGCCACATGAGTAGCTCTTGCAATGCCAGAGAGAGCAGTGCATGGGGGTAGCTATCCCAGTGTGCAAGTGGCTGCAACGTGCTTTTCAAATGGGAGGGGTGGAGCGTGACAGGGTGTATGTGGGGGGAGAGACAGTGTTTTGGGGGGTAGAGTGTGTGTCAGCATGCTGTATTGTAAGTTTAGACAGTGGCAGGGGGAAACCCTGACAACAGCCCCCACCCCCCGCTTCTCTCTCTCACACACATACACACATGCACAAACGCCTACATCTGCTGCAGCAGCATCCACAGTAATGGTTTGCTTTGTCCCGGAGCAGATAAGCATGCCGGATGTCAGAAATGGAGCTTTGAAAGGGGATATCTGCATGCCTGCAGCCGAGTTCAAAACAATAACCAGAGTGACCACTTGACTTCAAGGGATTATGGGATGTTTCCAGAGGCCAATCACAGCGCCGTAATGCAACACGTCATCCACACTGACACCCAGGCATTTCAGCTAGGGCGCAGCAAGCTCTATGCTTCTTGTGGAGGTGGATTACCGGGGCGCTCCAGCCGTGGGATCCAGGCGCTCTACGTGCCTTGTCAGTGCAGACACCTCAGGAGTTAGGGCACCCGGGGCTGATTTAATGTGTTCTAACTTGCAAATGTAGCCAAGCTCTTTATCTAACTTGCCATCATAGTACCAGACCCACAAGCTAAAGCAGCAGAAGTGGTGGGCAAAATCAAGAAACACACAGTCTTGAGGAATATGAATTTAACCCAATAAGCCATAATAGTGAAGAGAAGGTGTGATGGGGTGCATACCCCACGCAGGCCCTGAATGGGTTAATGTGGGCCTGAGAGGCCATTTATGCTACCTAGCTGCCCCTGGAGGGTGGGCCACACTTAACTGAACATTAGTCCCAGCTTGGGAAGGAGCTGAGTGGTTACCATAAACAGAGGAAGTTCAGAGCAGAAGGGGGCTGCTAGTAAGGAGAAATGCTACAGTCACTCTCTGTGAAGAGATAGAGTACAGAGATCAGGAAGAGACCCAAAAAGGGAGGTAGAAAATGCCCTCTGGGAAGCAGCCTTAAAAGAAGGCTGAGAAGGAGAAAAGGATAAAGACCAGACAGGCTTCTCCAGGGTTGATTGAGATGGGAGCCTTGAGGAGCTGCCTGCACCCCAGTGTAAGGGGAGGAGCCCTTGGATTGTGGGGTTAATCAAGACATAGAGCAGCAGAGACATGCTGGTAACGAGGTGGCTGCCAGCTAAGCCCCAGTAGGCTGACGGCTTGGTTTTGTATACATTTTTGTTGGACTTTGGTTAAAAAAAAAAAAAAAGAAAAACAAACCGTGGCCCCAGACGGGGCAGGTCTCTGTAAAGTGGTCAAGCAGGACACTTATGGCTAGACTTGACCAAAGGACAGTGGGGGCAACTGAGGCAAAAGGATGCTGCAATGCCACAGGGCATGTTAGGGCAGCAACTTTGCTAGTGGAGGGAGAGCTATGCCTGCATAAAAAGGCTTCTTTATAGCCTTATAGAATGGTTGATGGGCCAGAGATCTGTGTAAAGTCTGTCATATGACATTTTTGCTAGGGATCAGTTCATAACAACAACAGCAACACCACTTTGCACTCTTGCCGTACAATGCTTTGCATCCTCAACTTACAAGCATTAACAAATTAATCTTCCAAAACACCCATAAATGTCACCATCCCCACACTACAGAGGGTGATGCAGCGGCAGATAGTTTGTACAATTTGCCCAAGGCCACTGTGGTGGTCAGTGTCACAGGTGGCATTGGAACAATGGTGTAAAACATCATCCAATCTTTGGTTGATGTCAGCCAGCTCCCTTCCTTTGCTTTTACATATGTGACCCTCAAGGACATCACAGATTTGAGCATGTTAAATTTCTTCCTAAATCTTATTTACGAATCTCATCGCCACCATACATCTTCAGTTAAATCTGCTCCGGTACATTTTAGTTAACAGTCATAGAAATAAATAATACTAAAGCAATTTAAAGACCTGTCATTAAAGGGATTGAATCTCACAGCACCCCTGTAAGGCAGGTATAGTCCGCATTACCACCACCACAGCATAGATGGGAAAACAGAGGGATGGAAAGTTTAAGTGACTTGATGAAGATTGCACAGCAAATCTGTATCAGGCCTGGGAAACAAATC
This sequence comes from Eretmochelys imbricata, assembly GCF_965152235.1. NCBI lineage: Eukaryota > Metazoa > Chordata > Testudines > Cheloniidae > Eretmochelys > Eretmochelys imbricata. Next base: position 91,289,742 of record NC_135576.1, read on the forward strand.
CAGATGTCCTGCCTCTAATTCCCATATTTTGAGCATGGTTCTTCTAAATTATTTGGCATACAAGACAGAAAGTGTCCATAATGGGCTCTTCGAAGGCTTGTTATAGATACATAAAGAGCTTGAAAACCTAATTATGTTTTGTAAATTACAGGTCTTTCCCAAGAAGGAATTACATAAAGCAGCACCTTCCTTGTAATCCTGAGATTCTTCCCTTAGTTCATAGGGAGCACAATTGCTTGATCCAGGGTTGCATTAATATTGGGTAGAATAAAAATAAATTGTATGTCTCCCCTTTTCCCTAACAGTCCTTTAATCCACTTGCTTAGCACATTCTCAACTCTCAAGAACACAAACCAGAGTAAAGGATACAGATTTTATTTTGAAATAAAGATATTTTGAAGTCACATGCTGCTGTCACTCTGCCCTCTACCCCCCGCCATGCACAGAAAAGTGAAATACTTTCAAACGGAGAACACAGTTGAGCATCTGCCACATTCTCTGCTCACAGACAAGTAGGGGATAAGAGACCCCTCTTCCTGGCAATGATGCTCTTTCCACAGGAATGTGCAAAAACTTCTGAGCCTACACATAATTTGTCACATACACAGAATAGAATGACAAAGCAGCCCAACCTGACCCAAATGCCCCATTATTTAAAGTCATAAATCTGATTAGCTGGGCAAATGAGGGTTAAAGACTTCTTACTATAATGGATGGATGATACATTGTGTCAGAGAAGCTGTTACCACAAGTGCTGAATGACAATATTGGTGATTTAAGGCTTCATTTATTCATATGGTTGCACAGTATTTTTTACTCAAACTAAAATATCATAAGATAAATGTGAAACATGTCACAACCAAAGCCAAGTTTCTAGCTGTGCTCTCCTGTATTATCTTTAAACTGAAATACAAAATGTAACAAGAGTTTGTCAGGAAAAGTAATATACTCTGGTGAAAGATAGAAAGTTTAAGACAGTGGATAGTAATATTGTTTAGAAGATTTTTTTTAACTTAAAAGATTGTAAAGAATGCTCAAGGTCTGTATAGAAGGGTTGGTGAAGTTACTCAGGAAAAAAACCACCATGAAATAGATGAGAGAAACATGTTCTTTACCTATATGCAGGCAGACACACAAAATATGAGGTCTTGTTGGACTGATAACTTGTAGTCAAGCTAGTGAAAAAACATAACAAGCCTGACAGACTGTTTGACAAATTTACATACAGAAGCCACTATAATCTACTTGCAAGAGCTTGAAGGTCCAGCATTTAAAAAAATGGATAAATTGAATCAGTTGTTATATAAAGGTCATTGACTTATTTATGAAATTGATGCATATTGTTATTTGTTCAGACTGCAAATGCAGACTTCCATACATGCTCTCATGGGAGTATAAAAATCATTCAAAAATACATTCCCTCTTTAGGATGCATGAGGTATCTTAAGGAATAAAAGTAGCCTTTGGAGAGTGTGGTACCAAGCTCAGACTTGAGAACTGTTCCAGCACGGCTTAAGTACAATAGGAATTTCAGACTCAATTTATTCCCTTTTCTTTGGATTATAGCACAAATCTTAAAGCACTGACAGCAGCTTCACACACACACACACACACACACACACACACAAATATCCCTCGCCTCAAAGGAATTAAACATACACATGCTTCCCTCAAGTTTTGTCAGAATCTATTTGTTGTTTTCTTAAGAGGTTCCCCTTCTCACCCCCTTTCTGGTTCCAATAAAAGTCCCATTTGGCCTTTACCAAAGAGCAATTCTCATAATACTTGGGTCTAACTATTTTTTTCCCCCTCCCCAGAGTTCTTAAAAAGCAAAGAGCATTAGGGACCCCAAGTATTGTCTTTGCAATGTGAACACCTCTTCGGCTTGTTATGTTTCTTACTGCTAACAGCTCCTCCCAGTACAAAAAAAACGCTTAATTTTGGTTCAAATTGGCAATTATTTTTGAATTATTTCTGAATCGAATTATGCTGTTTCAAATGTGACCCTCTGAGTTTTTGCCTATATTCAGGCTTTAATCACCAAATTCCATCAGATTTCTTCCTCCTCTTCCATTCTCTCAGTGTCATGTTGATACTAATTAACCATTCCAAAATTAAAAATGGGTTTATTTCCCAGCTGGTCACCTCACTTGTATTTCTCCTCCAATCGTGCAAGTAGACTGAAAGGAAGCCAGAAGTATTCTTCCATAAATCTCCTCAGTAGGGCTCATGAACTCACTCCAGCCCTCTCTGTTCTAGGACCCTTGTGCTCTTCCAGTTTTAAAAGATGGATATAGTCAGACATACACCTACCACAAGAATTTTCACATCCTCCAGCAAGCATGCAAACCAAGAAGTTGCACAAGACCAATGCACAAATCTCGATGACCCCACTAATAAATATATTCAAGAAATTAACAACAGGTTTCTTCAGCTACACTATAACCCTATGTGTCCAAAGGTCTCGGCCCCATGTTCAGAAAATGTACAGAAGTCTAGGACAAAGGTAATCGCATTTAGAGCCATCACCAAAAGAAATGGCCATTACAACAGAGAACGCACATAGGTTTTATCAGATATAAGTGCATTTACACGTTTAGTATTGTAAGTTCCATACACTTGAAAGTTCAGAGTCGTAGTGGGGAGAGAAGAATATTAACATCTGGCATGCACTGCTGACTATACTGTGTGAGCTTCAAGAACAGAATGCCAAGCAGCCATATCTTTTAATTTTTGAAGTTAATCATCAGGACATTAGGACTCAGCACCTTCCCATAGTCTAAGAGGTAGGACATGACTTGAAGGAGAAATAAGACCAAAGTTGGCAGCTATACTACGACACAATACAAGCCCCAACTTCAACCACAGTTCACTTCACTTATGTGGTTGAGAGGGTTTTTTAGGTTCTCAAGTCTACCGCAGAGCTATCTTACTGTAATCTGAAAAAGTAACAGCATGGCATGAACACCAAAAATGTTCCTGTCCACCATCGCCTCACTCTCAGTTATGTAAAACCCAATGAGAAACCCAAATACAAGTTATTTTATAAAACTCTGCTGACACGGCTAGATATAGACTGAGCAATACATTATGGCTTTAAGCCACTGGCTATGGTGCACAGGGAGTGTTCGGAGAAGAACTAGCCCAGTGGGAGTTCCCAGAAGCTCTGCACATCAGGCAGGCACAAATCACACCTAGGAGATCAGGAGGAACGTGATCACCATGGCAGTCTTTGAAAGTGTTCAGCATGTGCTCCCCTGGGTGTGGGCAGCACTGCTGGACCAGGGGGAAGCCCCAATCTACCCCTTTCTGTCCCTTTATGAGGAGGCTAGCATCACCTTGAGAGCTAGTCTCACAGCATGCTTGGGTTCCTTGACTGTGATTGCCTCCAGCTCTGAGCCAGGGCACAGAGTGAGTTGGATATGAATGATCCTTGCACAGACAAAGCCAGGGAAACTTTAGCCCTGAGTAGAGTAGGTGTATTCTGTTGCACTGGAAATGCTGATACGTGCCATGACTGCAAGTTAAGGCATGAATTTCACTCCTCATGGGGAAATATTGCCATACTCCATGCACCATTTTACTCTGGACTGGTACCTCTGACATTTGGTGGAACATATTATCCCCATTTGCAGATGCTAGCTACATTGGAAAGGATCATTTACTTCTCCTTTCTGCTCTTTATCAAGATTAACTACATGCCTGCTTTGGGTTGTTTTTTTCTGGACTATTGTTTGAGGAAGGGTGGAGAGAATGTTGAATGACGTGGTGATTGAGGAGCTTGCAGTGTGTTCCCTCAAGATAACAGAAAAAGGAGTAAAAACCCTTTGTGTATCCCTGGCCTGTATCATTCAGGAAGTTCTCTCTGGTGAATGCAAAATGCTCACAGAAGCACTTGGGAAGACATTCGTTTGAAAGGATGATTTTGCCGTGTTTAAATACAAATTTTCCACAGCAAATTTAATATTTCCTCTTGGCCCAAATAAAATATGGATTAAAATGCACCATGTAATGTAAATTGACTTTTCCTCATTTGGGGCCAATTCCAATGGCAAACCACCCAATGATTTCAGGAGCAGGAGGTTTGGTTCTATTGTTTACATGACAGCTTCAAATTTTTAATACAGTATGCTGTGACTGGTGCTTATTGTACAAAATAGAATCTCTCCACTGTTACCTTTCTTCCTTGCCCCCGCAAGCCCACAACTAGTCTATCGTCACTTGTCTCCCATCATATGCTTAGACTGCAAGCTCTCTGCTGCAGATACTTTTTTTGTATTACATACACTTACAGCATCTAGCATATTGGGGACCTGATCCCTGATGGCTCCTCTAAGCACTAGTGTAACACAAACTAATAATGATGATAATGGTAATAATTTGAAAAAAAGTGTCTCTGGAGCTTTGGGCTAAGGATAAACCCAAGTTCCTAAATTCAGGTCTAGATGCAAAACTTCAAAGTTGGAAGATACATGGATCAATTCAGGACCATCTTTACTTTGAAGAATGTGGTCCTTTTCTGACACAGACCTTCAAGGACTTGTTTACAGCTAATGATACTATTTCATGATTACAAAGTGTAATCTATCAATTGGTATTTATTTACAGTAAATTAATCCTCAGAGTAAAAGTCCCTACTAGGGACAGACATTTGAGGGAGTATACCCGAAGGAGTAAGCATTTGTGCTTAGGATCCAGAACTGTTTGCTATAGTTTGCTCACTGTTTTGATTAACAAAATGAAAATAAACTCCATGTTGAAGTTGCTGCAGTTTCAAAATTTTACTCAGTGACTCACAAAGAAAGAAGTCCGTACACAAACATGCTCTAGGCAGGTTTGTAGCTAGAAAAGCACTGATGCCATACTGCAGATCAGACAAGATTAGTAACTTATTGACTAATTTTGAAAATAAATGAACTTTTCTCACCTCTCCCAGACGGGAGATATAACTTGCTAGTAAAGAACTTCTTCAGACATTAGTATGGACAAATAGTAACATAATAAATGTGCTATTCCACGAAGACTTTTAGAATCCAAATGCCAGAGATCTCACCATCCTTCCTTACAATTTGGATCCGGCTTTCTTGTTCTCTCCTAATGCAACCCAGCATAAAAGAAAACATACTCCAAACCTTCTTTCAGTCCAATATAACTCTTTCTACCCTTTGAAACTTTACAGCTTTGTCCTTCAGGCTTCACATCCCCAATAACGCCCCTGAGGATTCCAAAGACTGGGAACAGCATGCAGGCATGTGTGGAGGAGGTATATCATCTCAGGCCGTATGTCTGCTGCTTTGCACTGACCACAGTTCTTCTCCATTTAAGTCTCAGCTGCTCTAGGAATTCTCCCCCTGAAGAATCCCAGAGCTGACGGTACATCAGACAGATCTGAATGGCTCAGTGTCAGGGCCCAGTCAGAGCCACAAACCATGAATGAGTTTTTATGGGATCATTAAAAGGCATTGCCAGTGTGGTTGGGGTCCCAGGAAAGATAAAGGGAGATGAGGAGCCTAAGGGATTAGTTATCACCCTCTCCACAGACCCTCAGCCCAAGAACAAAACATGGTCACCCTTTGGTCCACAGTGAAATACTCCCTGATCACCTATCCTCACCAAATGTACAAGTTCTTTTTATAAAACACACCTCCTCTAATATCTCCAGAAATGGGCAGAGGGAGTAGTACTGAAGGTTTAAACAAAAAATAAAAGGTTCAGAATTTCACACTCATCACCCCTCAGACAGGGCTGACTGCCATTTCAAAAAGTACTGTTTCCTATGGCATGGTACTGCAGTGCAAACTCTAATGTGACGGTGAAGCACTTGCAGCAGTACCCCAGTTGTTGCAGCTCTAACAGATACCTGCTTCCAAAATTGTAGTTTGAATTACCAAGTGTGGCTTTAATAATCCTATGCAGATCAGAGCAAATTTCTTTTTTCTGGGGCCAGATTCTGCCATCTTACACTGAGTAACATCTTACCCCATGAATAGTCCCATTGGTCTTGCAGAATAAGGTACTACTAACGGACTTCAGGTGGTGGGGGGGGGGGGGGAAATCAGGCCAGCAGAGAACAGGTGATTGCTTAAAACCATGTGTTTGGATCAGAGTTTGGTTCAAGGCCCTTTATTTCTGTATTTATCCCTCTCTGACCAGCTCCTTGCCTACTGTTCAAAGGCATGGACTGATATGCGATGGCACTCTTTCTAGTTTATCATCGGTACTTCAGGAGCAGAGGCATGTGGTGCGTGTTGGTCAGACCTATGACAACTAAGGTAACTTATAAGAAACAACACCTCTTACCTTTCATCCCAAACTTGGAGTGTCTTCCAAATTTCAGAATAATGAGCATTATCACTAGGCCAGTGCACACTAATGCTGCAATCCCCACCACAACATACACCTAAAAGAGAGGGCAAGAACAGTTCAATCTGTTGCATGACGATGAAATGTCTTCAAAAGCAATCAACATTTATTCAGAATAATCAAACTAGGGAAAGTTTTCTTTAAAAGGGAAAAAAAAGAGACAATCAGATCTAAGAGCACAGAGGGGACCATTATGTAGGCTCTCTCCCACCCTGCAGAGAACAGAGACTGCATGCCATCCACCTCTGCAGCCCTATGGAGCTTTATCAGAACAGATAATACAGCCTGAGGCGCGACTACCTTTGACACAGTGTACCCCTGGGACACAGCCACTGACAAGGAAACCAGAACCAAAGCCACTGTGCAGCACAGAGCCTCTTCACAGATGGCCCCGTCCTCTCACAGACCCCTCAGGATTCTGCAGATTATGAGATGGTCCCGGCTGTCCACAAGTCCCACAAGGGACAGTGTGGGGATAGAGGAGGGGAGGGGCTCTCTGAAGTAATGCTCATGGAGATTTGTTGCCCCAGACCCACACCTACAGGTCTGAACTTCAGCTCCTACTTTGGGCCTTGATGTCCCTAACTGACAGGAACAGAATGGGGGAACTGATTTGAGATCACTCCCACTGGCCCATATCTATTGTTAATAGAATTGAAGGAGGAAAGAAGTTCAGGATTTAAAAAAAAAAAAAAACTATCTCCTGAGCTATTCCTGAATATTTAAATTTTTTTAAAAAAACCCTGTATGTACTGAAGCAATATCTAGTTTGTAGCTCCCGCCCACCCACCACTTTCTAGTCTTCCATAGCTCACAATTCTCCCTCCCATTCATGTATCATGTATGCATGCACAAGGTGCAATTCTTCACTGCCTTCTATCTTGTGAAGTAATTTACACTAAATGTTAAGCAGTCAGAATGACAGTGCTTTACATTCACTTTGTGCAGGTATAAATGATTACACAGAGGTAAGGAAGTAGACAGTCAGGCCCACTGAATTAGCTGTTTCTACTAAAAATCTCCATGTTATCCTTTAATGACAACCCCATGAAAAATGGTGCTAAAATACAGAATTCTAATTTGATTTTTCGTTATAACATGACTTCACTACGAGCGGCAGTTGACTACCGGATTTATAAATCCGGTGAGAGAGCCTTTCAAATTACCTTGAATTTTAAGGATGTGAAAATCTCTTACTTTGTAAATAAAATTACTGTATTTTAGGTCCTACGAAAAACAACAACATGGCACGACAGATCATCTCTAAGAGTTGGTCAGAAAAGTAATGCAAGTTAAGGATCCACTTTATTCAGATGAAAAGTCACTCACTCTCCCCCCCCACACACCCATTTTTTGAAAAGGGCATCTTGAACAATTCTAGCAACAGCTCTGGTACACTGTTAGTTTAGTGTCCCATCACAGCTTCATCAGTTCTATAGTCAGAAAGTCTGCCAAGATTACAAACCAGGAAACAATGTATATACTTACAGTGATGCTATCTTCATTCTCTTTGTTGGAAACATCCGTAGAAGTGATTTGATTACTGTTATTCGTGGTGTCCCCAATATCATTAGGTGTGGTTTCATAATCTTAGGGAGGGGGGAAAAAAGGTTGTCATCATTATTTCAGTTACTATAATACTGCAATGTTTGAAACATTTGAGACTCTTGAGTTCCTTGTAAAAGATTAATTGTTTCTATTGTATCAACTGAGCATTCTGTTGGGAGATCTACAAAGCCAAAAGCTTCATTTGCTCCAGACGTTGTTTTTTAACCGTGTAAGTTTTGCTTATGTAAAACTTCAGAGAATGGATCTACGCTGTAATATATACTACCGAGGGAAGCCAGAGTTAAAGTTAAGGAAGGACTTTTACTATGAACCTGGTTTTGGGTGCTTGTGACTAAAAACCAAAGACTGCCCTCAAGATTGAACTGTTTTAGCCTTATGCTCAGCCAAAGCCCAAAGAAGAGGCTTTTTAAAAAAATTAGTTTGGGGACTTCTGGGGTATGTCTACACTACAGCTGGAACTGAGCCTCCCAGCCCAGATAAACAAACTTGTGCTAGCTTGGCTCAAACTAGCATGCTAAAAATAGCAGTATGGATGTTCCAGCTCCAGCGAAGACTGAGATAAGAACCCAAGCTCACATCCAGGGGGTCAGGTGGGCTTGAGAGCCTGAGCTGTCACACATGCTGCAACATCTATCCTGCTATTTTTAGCACACTCTAGTGCAAGTTGGTCTATCCAGGCTAGGGGTAGAGACAGGGGGACCACTCCTAATTGCAGTGTAGAATTATCCTGTGATTTATTTTTGAGATTTTGGCAAAAGCCCATTTAGCTAGCTTTGAGTTATCAAAGTGTGAAGGGACAGATCGTCTCATGTCAAAAAAATTTAAACACATTATTCTGTGTACTTGGATAACTCAAGAACATTTTAGGTTCCAAATTGCTAACTTGCCATAGACTTAATCCTGAAAAAGTTTTCGCGCCAGACATTTCTTAAATTAATTTCTTCAGATGTGATGGACCACACCCTACTCTTAGTTCCAATGGATAAATCCAGAATAACTCTACTGAAAGAGGACTTTGGCCCAACAAAGTTATAATAATTAGAAAACTGCACAATGGATTTATCAAATGCAGGATTTTCCACCAGCATTATTCCAAGATAACAAGGACTAAATACAAAACAAATGCAAAGCTGCATCTATTTCTAGGATTACATACTAAAATGTGTGTGCACGTGAGAGAGAAACATTCAAATAAAATGTAATCAGTACAGTTGTTGCAATTGTAATTCTAGTGTGATTATTTAAATGTATAGTCAGTCCATCACAATTGTTTTTCCAATTTATATTTTGTTTAAATCAAGAAGAAATGTCAATGCCAAAAGTCTATAAATGGAATTTGAAAGTGGGGTAGGATCATTAGTGCTGTTTCTGTCCTCAAAACTGCCACAAGGGAGGGGAGAATCTGCACTCTAATACACCTATCTTCGCCTGGCGCTCAGTGCCATTTTGGAGAGGTTAGCTGGGAACACTGGCAACATGCTGCATGGGCACTTTCAGTTTTCATGCATGAGCACGTGCACACACACTTCCTTGCTGCAGAGCATCCTGCATCTCATCTATGGCCATTATTTGGGGGCTGGGTTCTTTGGTACTGTAACATCTACATGGCTCTCCCTGTCACCAGCTCAACATCTGGTTATTTTGATATAAAGCAGCCCAGCCAGACCACGTTGACTCTCCTAGGTCTGCACTATAATAGGCCAAAGGCCAGGATTTAGTCCAGCTGTAATAGATAATACCCATTCTGCGTGCAAAGTGGCTCACTTAGGGCTTGGCTACACTTGCGAGTTAGAGCGCATTAAAGCAGCACTGGGTGCCCTAACTCACAACCCGTCCACACTGGCAAGGCACTTAGAGCACCTGGACTCTGCAGCTGGAGCCCTCCTGGTAATCCACCTCCACAAGAAGCAGAACGCTTGGTGCTGTCTCGGCTGAAAAGCCCCAGCAACAGTGTGAACGAGGTGTTGCATAACTGTGCTCTGATTGGCCTCCAGAAACATCCCATAATCCCCTTAAATCAAGTGGCCACTTTTGTCATTGTTTGGAATTGGCTGCAGGAATGCAGATATGCCCTTTCAAAGCTCTGTTTCTGACAGCCGGCTGTTTATCTGCTCTGGAACAAAGCAACTGTTAGTGTGGAATGTTGCTTGAGAGGCAGAGGGAGGGGGATCTGCTGCTGTCTGAACTTACAAGACAGCATGCTGACATGCTCTCCCCCCCCCCCACATAGACACAACACACTCCCTGTCACACTCCACCCCACTCCCCCCATTTGAAAAGCACGTTGCAGCCACTTGCATGCTGGGATGGCTACCACAATACACTGCTCTCTGTGGCCACTGCAAGAGCTGCTAATGTGGCCATGCCAGTGCGCTTGAATCGGACAGTGTGGACACACGGCAGCGCTTTCTCTACTGCGCTCTCCGAGGGCTGGTTTAACTCACAGCACTCTACATCTGCAACTGTAGCCATGCCCTTACAGTGCTTTCAGGAGACTCACTGTAATTTCCTGACTTTAACATTTAAAACCTCAACCATAATGTTGCCTTAAGGTGATTTCCCCTCCATGCCCTTCTCTACAGCTACATATCTGCAGCAGGCATCAAACTGTAGAGAAAGGCAAGGGGACAGCATTCTTCATATTACACCGACTACACCTTGGCCCTGCCTGCATTCCCCATCTGCGCAAGCAATATGGCATTCAAGAGGTGCTGTGGAGGCTGGCAGTTAATGTCACTAACACTTTTGTCCTGCCACATTACAAAGTGGTGGGGGTGTTTGACCTACCCCTTCTGAAAACAGTACCTAAATGTGTTGCTGCATGAAAAGTCTAAGTGTACTTAGGTTCTTGTGGCTATAGCAGCCGGCTTTCTCTAGAAGTGAAATTGTTGGCAATGCCTTTATTATGGAAGCTTTACCCCTTTTATTCTTCTAGTTTTATTGCAGGGGCCACTTTAATTTCTTGGATCTGTTTTCATAATACAAGAACTAATCACAATGGCAAGGTAAAATACACATTCATAGATACCAAAATATATCACAATATGACCATCAGATTTTCAGGGGGACAAATTTTGTCCTTAATTACCTGCGGGTACCCAAGGGCAGAATTTGGCGAGCAATATTTGCCAATAAAGTTTACCCTTCTACATATCAGAAGGCCTGCAAAAGTGTATCTTGAGGGACTTATCAGAAGTATGTATGTTGTTCCATGTGCACTTACATTTACTCTGACTCACCCACTGAGTTGGACTTTGAAACTTTAGGACTTGATTCTTCACTGCCCTGTAACATTTGCAGTCATTTACCAGTGCAAAGTGTCAGCATAAAATGAGCACACTCTTTGCAAACCTAATAGAACCATTTTGTGACACTGCAGTGGGTGGGGTTTTATCTGGCATATTTCCTTGTCTACCCCACAGACATGTTGGGAAGATTAACTATTTAAAGAATTAATGTTTGTGCAGTGCTCTGAACATGTAAAATGGTATGTAAATGCCAAATATTATTGCCAAAAAGGCATCCTGTATTCCAAGTTCTAACCTTTGGATAGTAAGCATTTGTTTTAAAAACATTTAATGGAAAGGCTGGGGACTACCATATGCAGCACAGAGCTAAATCCAGAGGGATGGACCACATCCCACAAAGGGCTTTCTCCACACAAAATCCTCAGCCCCACCCAGCCAGTCTGCCTGGCTCAACCACTAACACAAGGCCCAGGGAGGAGTAGTGTAAGTGTCCCACTTTTCCTCTCATTGGTAGACCTTGATCTGGCAAGCCTATGAAGTGCTGTCTCACTAGTCACCCGCACCAAATCCACAGTCTGACTATCGGAGAGAGAGCTGCAAAAACCTATCACAAATCTCTGAGGTATGCAGGGGTGTGTGGAGATACTCTTAGGGTTTTTTTAACTGAAAATATTTTCCATTCCATCTCCTGGTTAGTCCCTCTACTCCATGTTATTTCAGTAGGGTTAAGAGGTGTCCCTTTTGCATCTTGCTCAACTATCCCTATTATTAGCTTTCAAATTTACATCTACCAATCTGTAGTTTAATATCATCCCCATATGGTGGTCTCTCTCTCTCCCCCCTCCATCACATATCCAAGTGTCAGTATATGCCTACTCCTTCCTGAAGAGCCTAATCCTGTGAGCCACTGAGTACCCAGTCATCCATTGAAGTTAACGGGAGTTGATAGCACTCAGAAACTTACAGGAGGTGTTTAGTACCTTGCAGGAGCAAGCTCTCAGAATCTGACTTTTTGTACAGACTTTTTTCCTTTTACTGCTACTGTGACCCAGGAACCTCTTAGTGCCAACTGGAAAGGGGCAGAGAGGGGATGATAGGGGATTCCTGTTATCCCCTGAGTCTGGTATTTACATTCTAGTAAAGAGGGTCATGTGAGGTCTTTAATTAAAAAAAAAAAAAAAAAGCCTGTCTGGTCATCAATATCATTGTGAAATGTATGTACAGACACTATATAAAGAGTTATGTATATATACTGAAAATTATGTTCATAAGGTATGCAACCAACAAAAGTGAAAACTGATTGTCAGACAAGAGATGTTTATCCTAGCTGTTTATATGTAAGAATGCTAATGGTTGCCCCTGCTAAGTCAAATGCTAACAAAGAGCTGCCAGAGACTTCAGAAAGAAACTAATAAGAAGAGAAAAATAGCCCAGAGGTGAGGGAAGAGACCCCATCTAGAGGTGCACAAAGATTTGCTTGAGCATATTGGAGCGGGAAAAGGATATGCCTAGTCATCCCTCAAGTAGGAAGCAAATGGACAGCAAAATTACTTCATGAAAGTGGGATCTCCCCCAGACTTTGTTGAAAACACTAGCAAAAACTTTGAGTGAGATAAGCTTCTTTAGACAAGCGGGTAACTTGCTAGTTAAATTTAGGGTCCAAAGAGCAAGTTATGATTTTGTTTTATATGTAGCCATTTGTTCCCAATATTCTTATTCATTATTACAGAAATGTCTGTTCTTTGATGATAAACTTATTCTTGTTTTCACTACAGAGCAGAAACTAATCGCAAAGTCATTTCCATGTTAAAACGTTTCTACCAATGACTCTCCCAAAAACTAATTATATAGTATTTCCAATCAGCTCACTTTCACCTCTCTCAATAGCTTATCCCTCTAAGTAGACCTATGAACTATGAATTAAGACAAACAATTTAAAACTACAATGAGTCTCAAAGAAAGCAAGAATTAACAGTCAGTATCTTTTAGTTACTGAAAAATGGTCCAAGGACAGTAACTTTAAAAAGGGGGAAATGGAAATATCAGAATAATATTGGTTTTGGGTGGGACTAGAACTTGCAGGCTCTTCAAGAAGATACTGAAACACATGCATAACTGTGAGCATGTCAGTAGTCCTTACTGAAGTTAATAGGACTGCTCTCATGCAGCAAGTTATGCATGTGCTTGAGTACTTTTACACAATGGGGGCCTAGGAGAATTACAAAGATCAAAACCAACGTACATGTAGGAAAAACTGTCCAAATTACAAAAAACACACCTGCATTAGTTCCTCCTTGGAAAAAAAGGGACGGGAAGCTATGCTTTAATATTTCCAAACCACTTAAAGACAATTTGATGCCCCAATTGCACATTTGCTAAAGTTTAATGACATGGAATGGAACCAAAGCAATAAAATTTAAATCAGCTTAAGGAAACTTAAGTCATGGGCTATTTCATCCAAATAACCGTAAACTGAGCAGGATCCAAACCCACCTAGAACATAAAGGGTAGTTTGGAAGCACTGCTGAAGATGGACTTTCACACTTAGTCAAATACAACAAAGCTATTATATAATAAGTAGCCAACTGTTTTGCAGATTTTTCTCCCAATATTTGGTCCTCAAATTCTTTGTGTTAAAACAAGATTAATCTCCTCCTGATGGTACTTTCTACAACTTAATTGTAGATGGTTAGGACCCAATGCCAACACTATTCAATTTCACAATGGTTACATGTAACTGTTTTTGGTTCATCTTGTAATAGTTTGGCGAGCCATATCAGAAGAGGCTAAAAAACATATTACTATCAGGTTAAAAAGAAATTCTGTAACCTAGGCTAAGGCAATACTTTATTAAGCTTGGATAAAGTTTTCAACAGCACGTAAGTCACACGGACTTTCAATTCATTATTTTTTTTTTTTTTAAAAAAGGTCCCTAACCCATGAAGGACAGCCCAGAGATGTTACAGAATAACTGCAAGTTTACAAACTTCTCTGCTGTTGCGGTACGGATTGGGTCTTCATCAGGGATGGGTTAACACATTTTGTCTAAATCAGCGCCAACTAAAATACCCTGGGTTCAAAAGCATGACTTTCACTCAGATGTTAGCAGGTGCAAGTTCTGACTATACAAGAGAGACTGGAGAAAAGGGGAGTGAGAGGGGAGTAAAAATAGGATGAAAAATGAGCAGAGAGGTGGGATGAAAAACCAATACAGAGACACAGAGGAAAGGAGTAAAGAGGGGAAAAGGAAAAAAAACAAGTTATAGGGGCTCTCACTTGTGCAAATCTCATTTTTAATGGAAATTTTACTCTCTCTGAGATGTAGCACAGGCTTCCCTACAAGCAGTAAAACATGCTTTTTATAAACATTAAATCATCAAAACATTAACTAACTTACAGGAGAAAAGATAATGAACTCAGTCTCCCCCAAAAAACAGAACTTTGAAAGGATCACAAAAACTCCAAATCCAAGAGTTGGGCCACCAATAGCTCTAATCCTCCATCTGGGGATATTTACAACCATTCTATAGCAGTGCATTATGTTTCTCCTAGTCTGAACCAACAGCAGCAGAGAAAGCAGTAGAAAGCTCTATTTGTATCCATTTATCATAAAATAATATAAGGCAGGGAAAGAACTATCAAAATAAAGAATATTTGGTTCAGGTTAAAATAATATTTAAGTTTAACTCAGGATAACAGTTCATCTTTCCGTTTTTGAGTTACTGAATTTGTCATTTCTTTTTTGTACATTGTGAAAAAAAAGAAAATCAAAATATATACCATAAAGTTCAGGATCCAGGATTGGGCCACTACCTGAACAGGAAAAAGAGAACAGAAAGAGTTTGTAAATATCTTGCAATTGTGCATGAAGAGTAATAGTTTTTAGGAATTCTGTTCAGAGCTAAAAGGTTATTAGCCATAGCAATGATATTATATAATATCAATTGTCCACAAATTCAAATAACCGAAATACATTGTACAGGCTTTTTATTCAATTACATTTATAATTATTTTCAGAGACATGCAAAATATCAACATTTGCTTCATATGAAAGATCTGATTGACACCTAGCGCTAACTTGAGTTCTGGCAAAGACAGTTATGGTTCCAGACTGGGCCAAATTGTGCTCTGTTACACGGGTGTAAATCTGAAATAACTACAGTATGTACTATTCCTAAAATCAATGGCAAAACTGTAGTTGATATTAATGGGACCAGAATTGGCCTGTTAACTTCAATGGGAGGGGCAATGACTTGGGCCAGGGTGTATTTGGCCTTGTAATCTATATAGTAAGATTCCAGAATTGTCACTTTCTCCAGATCTTACTCTCAAGCCTAGAACGTCCATTAATCAGTGTGAAGCGATGGAACCAGCTACAAGCATGGTTGAGAACTTTTTTGGTTCAGAATATCACCAGGTTCAACCACCAGTGACATCTGTGGTCTGTTACTGTCCAGTTTTTAAGTTCTCAGCCATTTTTGGCTTGTGTACACCTTACAAATTATACCCATATGACAGCACGGCCTTTCACCTAGTTCTTAACTTAAATCACTATGAGGAAAAACTCCTTTAGAATTGTGATATTGTCAGCTGGCAGCGTATCACAAAAGAATAAGGGTCAAAGTCACTAATAGACTAAGCAGCACAACTTCATTAACTCTACTTGGAATTGCACTGCTAAGGATCCAATTTCATAGCTGATCCCACAGGCAGAACTCTCATTGAAGAGAATGAGAGTCCCACGTGCAGGCTAACTAGATAATCAAGTCCTTAGCCAACTAAAATGGACAAAACGAATCTACATTTTCCAATATACAGTTCTGATGTCGTTTTGTACCTGTTTCTTACTACTGCATATATCTGGGCATGATCCTGCAAATCTTCAGTGCACAGAACTCCTTCTGTTCATATTATAGCATCAATCTATTTTCACTTGAAAAGGTTTTTTTTTTTTTTATTATACACTATCTTTCAAGATGCCCATTTATACTTATCTGATGTTTTCTATTGTATTGTGTAAGTCCGATACAGTAATCTCCTAATTACGTTTTCTCTATATTTACTGTTTGTTCTACATTTAATTAAAATTTTAATTAAATTAAATAAATTTAGTTAAAACATATCTAAACCCTTTAAGTAGGAAGAACAAACTCAGTGGGCATGATTCTGCTCGGATTTACACCATTGTACTTCAGGAGTAACTCCACAGCAGTAGAGAGTTACACTGGTACAAAGCCATCATAAATTAGGATAGGAACATAGTTAATTGATGCTTCTTTTCTTATGCTAAATGCTTGGGAATCTGTGGTGAGAAGTAGGACAGTAGGAGCTGCAAAACATCTACAGAATGCAACAGAGTATCAGGCTCAATTTTTAAAATGCCTTTGCAGACATTTTAATGCTTAGAGAGTTATAATGCAGATTAAGGTGCCCCCATGAGAATGGCCCCTCCAGCTGTAGAAACAAACATCAGGTGCAATGAGCATTTGTTATCTAACCTCAAGCTACTTCTGATGTGGCTTCTCTCTTTGAAAATCTTCATCGATACAATTTTTTCCCCCAATATAAAACATTTGAATTATGTGAAAAAATTCTCAGGAGAGACCCAGTACACTGGCAATTGTATATGTTTGCTATTCACAATCTGAAGGAAACAAAGTATTTGGGCTAACTCATGAGCTCAATAACCTCAATGGCAAAACTTCCATTAGATGTCAGTGGGACTAGGATTTGGCCCTCAGAATTAAATTAACTCCTGGTCCAACTAGGTAGCATTAGAGAAAGGATTAATTTAACCCATTAGATCACAGATTAAATAAAGACTTAATCCCTGCCTGTGAGGTAAAGGCTAGGAAGTAACATATTCCATTCAGTTACCTTTTATACTCACTAAAGCTTTCATCTGAAAACCCAAAAGTTCAGGGAAAGTCACATTTCTGTCTAGCTATCCCCTTCATAAAACTATGATAACAGCTATTATTTTGATATTTCCATTTTTAAGTTATTGTCCTTGGACTGTTTTTCAGTAGCTAAAATATACTGTCAATCCTTTATTATTTGTTTTAGTTATTCCAAGTTATTCCCAGTTAGTGGGATGAGCCAATGAAAGAGGTGAAAATGAGCTGACTGGACTGTATAATTTTTGGGAGAGTCACTGGTGCTTTAACATGGAAATGACATCAGGACTAGTTCCTGCTCGGTGACTGGATTTTTCATGGAATCATCTTCAGACACTTCTGTCTGTGGACGTGGGGTATCTTCTGAAATTAAGAGCTAAAGGTGTTTTCTCCTCCTTGAAAAGGATTTTTCAGACTCTTATGTTCATCTGGAAGCAAACTGAACATTTGCTCTTTAGATTGTCGTGGGGGGGGAGGCAAAGCTAGCTATGAAGTTTCCCAGATAATGGTGCCTTAGGCTGCCCTGATCCTGCAACGAAGAGGTTCAGATTATAAAATCCTCAGAGAAGTGACTGTCCTTGCATGTTTGGAAAGTGCCCAGCACACAGCAAGTGCTACCATAAATAAATAGTCATAAAAATAACTTGATGAAGAATTCAACTGAGAAACTACATGATATAGTGGCCTTTTGAGATTATGTGACTTTTTAGGCAACCTTTTCCTGGAAGCATTACTATGGGACACTCCCTCGCTATTCTAGAACAAACAAAATGCGTTTCAGATGTTACCTCCAGTTAGGATGGCACCTATCTATCTATCTTGGCAAGTAATAAATAAGGAAACTTACGTTAAGCAGCTGAACTAATGACCTTTAATTAGGGTGACCAGATGTCCTGATTTTATAGGGACAGTCCCGATTTTTGGGTCTTTTTCTTATATAGGCTCCTATTACGCCCCCCACCCCATCTCGATTTTTCACACTTGCTGTCTGGTCATCCTACCCTGAAGCAACACCTCCTACTTAAATATCACCTCAAATATAGGGATAGTTGGTGGTTCAGAGCTGTATGAGTTTGAATGGCATTGATCCATCAAGCTGGATACATACACATCATAAGATACATTCTGTAGGCAGAGAAGGGTTCAGATGGATTTCTGCTAACTTGCTCACACAAAGATATCTGTGATGTATATAGATAGCTATAGATATGAGGCCAGGAACCAAAGCTCCAGATCACATAAATTGGCCCTTACTATTTAAAACAAAGGTTCTAGTGAAATATGTGGTTCACAGTGATAATTGTGATACCATTAACGTGCTCCAAGTACAAATTAGCTCTCTACCTTTATGCCTGCATTGTCAGCCAAGTATCACATGAGACTGTCTGTTCTGCAAAGGGCACAACGTAGGCTGAGAAATTCTTGGAATGGATCTTATCTGCATCATGACTGATGCAAGTTTTAAGGTAGAGTATTATGTTGATGATCTCATGCTTGAAAGCGCTTGATGCTTCATTTTTATTTAGTTTAATCATTCATTTTAATTTCTATAGTTTATGGGTAGGGTTTTTTTTTATTTGTCTTTGTTTTTAGCTTCAGCACATTTGCCCGTAAGTGATGTCAGAGTCACAGAATCAGTTCAAAGCTTGATGAAGATACCTTACCCCATTAAACATCAGGGCTGGCATTTAATTTCTATCATGCAGGCATGGAAATGAACATAATGCCTGGGTGTGGGCCTATCTTCATGCTTCATTGTACAGTATGTTGGACAGACAATGAAACTACAGAGTAACGATATAACTGAACAAAAGCCTTTTAAGGGCTCCAAAACTTGTGGTTGTGCTTTAGATAGCAACAATTAAATCTGAGTGAAACATAAGGAGATTCTATTTTTTACCTTTGACTTTATTTCAGCTTCCAGGGCAGAAGAGCTGGGAGTGTAAAAAGGAGGAACCCAGATCAACTCTGTAGGACCTGCTAAAGCCCAGTGTCACAAATAGCATTCTGTAAAAATCTCATAAAGAAAAACTTTTGGGGAGTCTGCCTGGGTAGATGGCTTCTTCCAGTTAAATTTTAAGACTGGTTTGTAGCCACACATTGCATATGTAGTGATTTTTAAGATAGGCACATCCTATCTGTGCTTATGATAGTCTCTTCTACAATGTATTTATGAAACTTAGTTTCCTCAGAGAATGGGGTTATGCATACAGAACACAACATGGATTGTCTCTGAGATTTACAATTTAATTATGAATTAAAAACTGAAGGAATAAACAAACACTGTCTGTATAAATGGAAGGATATGTTAAAGTCTGATTTATAATTAAAAATGCCACTACTGGGAAAGGTGGTTTACATTTTTAACCTGAAGGAGAAAATGTGCCAATAAAAAGGCATTTTGTTCAAAGAAAAAATTCACTTTAAGTTCAAAGTGGCCTTGTTAAACTTATTGGGAAAACTGTTTATTCTTCTAAGCGAATGCAGCCAAGTTAATATCACTTTCCATTTTAAACAGCATGTACGTAAAGTGGACTGTTTTATTGAATTGTTATAATGCACTTTTGGAAGCTGCCAGTAGCTGAAACCATGGTCTGTTCCTGTAACAATTTTATTAAGGAAAGGACTCTAGGGGGAAAAGGGAGGAGAGAAGCTTCTAAGAGCAGCAGGAGTAACTAGAGCTCTCTGTCAGTTCTGTATCTACTCCTACTCAAGCCTGGAAGAGAACAGTCACATACCTCATTGTTTCGGTTAAAACAGTTTGCTAGAAGTACTGAATATGGCATGTATTTTCACTTGTGGTAACTTGTAATGAAGGTGAAGAATGAAAATCTGGAAGACTAACTAGCCAGCTCCTCTATCACTGTGAAATATTACATAGGATTGGACATCACTATTTCAACTGACATGTTATTGCTACTAATGTTTAGGGGAAATGAAATGTACACTAGTGCCCAGATTTTCTGACACAAATGTGCAGTTTCTTGCACAAAAATGCATGCACATTTGCACACCTGATTCCCCTTTGCAATCAGCATAAGTTTTCATACCAATGGGCAGATAGTTGCCTGCCATTTAGCCACACAATTACTGTACATGTATTTTTGAAGATCTGGGAATAAAGCATCAAACCAAGGCAAACAACACATTTTGTGTAATCCCTGCAGTTTATTGGGTACCTCTCATATCCTGACTCTGCCAAGGATGCAATAAAGAGGATTGATACACAGTGGTTATCAACCTATTTATAACTGTGGGCCACACATGTAGCTCTCTGTATGTTATGTGGCCTGCATCCATACATACTACTTGTATAGCCCTGAGGATGTCACATGGGCTGACACTGTGTGCTGACTGGGCCCCAAGCAGCTACCGGGCACAGAACCACTGATATGGAGTATAGCAAACCACAGATAAATGTCCCTCCTGCCTCTTGGTTATTTATTTTCTCTCTTGCTCCCTCTAGTGTCCTAAAGAATGTAGTGGCATCTACATGCGGTACTGCACTGCAGAATTTTCATTAATCTTCTGTTTTCTCTAGACACTTGTACATGGTCTTATGGATACACAGCTTAGGCCTAGTCCTTCCTAAAGGAGAGCACCCTCGATTCATATCAAACTGGCACTCAACATTTGTGGGATCAGAACATATATGTTGGAAAAAATACTTCAGAAAAATAATTTTTAAAAAATTTTGTCTGGGCATGGAGAAAAGACACAGAGTGGGATTCACGAAAGAGAGTTACTATGAGGCTCACTTCATAAAATCTAATTGAAAAACAAAATTCTTAAATGCAAGGAGATTTTTTTTTTTAAGAAGCAATTATCTGTAAACATCTACAACAAATTATTTTAAGAGAAAACTTTACGAGAAAAATAAACTGGCCCGCAGTACTAACTCTACATAATCATCAAGATGCCATTGCTAATATAGTAAAGAAAACTCACCATCTCCAGGCATTGACATGAAATGAGCATCAACCCTTTTTTCATCTTCTCCATACTCATTCTTCGCCAGTAAGGTATAAGCACCATTGTTCAAATGGGTAGGGTTGTCCAACTGAAGGCAGCCATGGTATTCACTTTGATTGCTAACATGTATTTTAGTACAGATGTATTCAGACTCATTCAGTATAGCCCCTTCATAGAACCACTGCAATGAGGGTTTGGGGTTCCCTTTCACAGTGAATGGAATGCACCAGTGGTGGTCCGGGGTTGGAGGTTCAATAAATGTGATATTTGGTGCAACTATATTGAAAAGAAGAGTGAATAACATCAGAATATCCTAAACACATTTTTGCCCTCAAATTCTTGAGGGCATTTTTTAAAATCATTAAAGCTAATAAATTGGAAGCTTTGGAAACTACAGCCTTGCACTTATGAGTGCAGATATTCATAAAGGAAGCCATCAGCTGTGTGTGTGAACTGAATTCAGACATGAAATGGACAATACCTCAATAAAGATTCTTTAAAATGAGATGTGTGAACTGGTTCCAATAAAACAAGAACCAACTTTAATAAATCATGCAGGTTCAGTGAAGGGTTTTTTATTACTCCCTGTTTTTAACCAAAACACTTAAGTACTATTTTAAAAAGGGTATTTAACAGTTGGCCAGAATCAAGTGTACTGGAAATACATTCAGATAGGCATGAAAACTTTTAGATGATTTTCATCATAGAACCATGGAACAGACTTATTAGTTCATTCACTGAATTCCCCTGCTACTGCAGGATCATTTCCTATAGTAATTTTCTAGTACTTTGTCCAGTCCAGTTTTAAATTGTTATGGGCTTCTACTATTTCCCCTGGGAGGCTATTCCACAGCCTTGTACATTATCTCACTGTCAGGAAGTTTTCCTTGATATTCAGACTGAATTTTCCTGTGTTAATTGCATCTAATTACATCTAGTTATATGCCTTTGTACCAATCATATTGGTGCCAATCCAAGATTCCGTGTTTACACCATTCCAGTATTCGTAGCATATATTCTTTCCCTTAGCTATTTCATACCCAATTTGAAGTATGAAATCATAAGGAGTTAATCTATAGCTACTTCTCTAACAAAGATTTTTCTCTAATAAGCATGCTCATTTTTAATAAAATGTGGGGGTGATCTGAACGATCAATATCTGAAGCTTGTAAAAACAGCCTACTTAATTCACTTAAGAAAGATTCATATGAGAGCTTAGAGTTAAGGGGTCAATGTTTTATCCCCTGTGCCTATCCTCTTCTCCTGGACTTGACAGATAAGTAGATTATTTCAAGGCCAAGGACAAACTAATATACGCCTGGGAAAACTAATGTTACAAGCTGATCTTTTTTTAATTTAAAACAAAAAATGTATCAGGGTTATTGCCTTAGATGAAAAGTTTTAAAATCTCAAATTATTAATAACAATTTGACCTCCATCTTTGATGTGTGGGTATTTTTATATGTATACAAAATACACATGCGCCCTTTTCACTTTTACACTGCCATTTGAACATTTTGGACTTCAGAAATTTACTTTTGGGAGTTCAAACTGGAAGTTGATAGGCAGCTATGAGAGCACAGATATGTAAGGGTGCTCCGAGCAAAGTAATAAAGGGACAATACTACACAACAACTGCTGGTTGTGCTGTTCCTCAGCATTAAAGGCAATGCTGTTGAAACAAGAATATCACCTAAACGTATGAACGCCTTGCATGCCCACCAGAAATATATACCCCAAATATTTTGTGCTGATGTAGTTTAGACAGCAGCTGAAATTGTATGCAAGCCTGTTTACGTACAGAACACCACAAGGTCAGCAGAAGCTTGGTCTTCTCCGACAATATTTTCTACTATACATGAAATCCGTATTCCACTGTCCTTAGATGAAACATTCCTTATGGTTAGGGAAGCAGGACTCTTACTTGTATTACTCTACAAAAGAGAAGAAAAAGTATTTGGCTTGAACAGAGTGTAGAACAGGGGTCTCAAACTCAAATGACCATGAGAGCCATATGAGGATTAGTACATTGGCCCGAGGGCCACACCACTGACCACGCCCCCACTCCACCCCTTCCATGAGGCCCTGCCCCACCTCTTGCCACCCCTTCCCTGCCCCATTCCAACCCCTTCCCCGAAATCCGCACCCCAACTCTGCCCCCTCCCTGCCCCCAGGGGGTGCAGGGTGCAGCAGGGGACTCAGGGCAGGGGGGCGGGGTGGGCAGGAGGCTCAAGTGTAGGATGGGTGCGGCAGAGGGCTTAGGGCAGGGGGTCAGGGTGCGGCAGGGGGCTCAGGGCAGGGGGTTCGGCTGCAGGAACGGTTCGGGGGCGGGTCCGGCCCGGTGCACACCGGGGGGCAGGGCAGGCTCCCTGCCTGCCTGCCCTGCCCCCGCGCCAGTCCGGGAAGCGACAGGGGGTACAGGGGTCTGTGTGTTGCCCTGGCTGCTCCTCCAAGTACCTCCCCTGAAGCTCCCATTGGCCGGGAACAGGGAACCTCGGCCAATGGGAGCTTTGGGGGAGGTACCTGGAGGAGCAGCCAGGGCAACACACAGACCCCTGTGCGCCCCCCCCCCCAGGTCCCGGCCGCTTCCCAGAGCGGCGCGGGGGCAAGGCAGGCAGGTGGGGAGCCTGCCCTGCCCCCGGTGCGCACCAGGCCAGAGCCGCTCTTGGTAAACGCTGCGGGGGGCGGGGTGGTGTGTGCAGGGAGCTGGCAGGCTGCAGAAAATAACCTCGCAGGCCGCCATGTGTTTGAGACCTCTGGTGTAGAACAAGAGAGACACTGGAATTAGAGTCTTTCAGTTACCCTTCCTCTTAACCTTATTGCTAGAAAACTGAGTGTTATATTTGCACAACATTTTATTCAACGTTGTAAATCAATGTACTGGGCCTGATTCTGGGGGCCTGTGTTGATTTACACACATATAATACCACTAAGGAAGATGCTGATACATGCCTTCCTTTGACTTCAATGAGATCACATCAGGAATAAATCAGGCCGGTTGAGTTATACCCCTCAGTGGTACTAGTTGAAGGAAAAAGGGAATATTTCTACTCTGTGCACTGCACAACCTCAATTACTCAAACATTTCAAAACATCCCAAACTTTCAGATAACTAGGGGTGAAAGCCAGAACCCCAAGTGCAGATGTCGAAGTCAACCACTTGGCTCCTCTATTCCCTGTCCTGTAATATCCAGTCCCTCCCTTCATCTGCCCTCCTTCCCTTGCTCCATATGGCCATAGTCTACAATCCTCCCAGCTCCCACTCCCTCACTTTGATGGCTGGCTCGCCTTCCCTCTCTCCAGTCCCCTACCATGGCTCTGGATAACGTCTGTTTCCATGTTGAAAAGGCTGATTCCACTGCCTCTGACTTTCTTTTGTTAACTACTTCATGAAATTTCTAACTTTGGACTCACTTTCCCATTCACTGCCTTATTAAACCCCTAGGCCTGAAGCCAGATCCTGGCTTCAGTGGAGCATTGCACATCTACCCCAGCTGAAGATCCGGCCCCTGATCTTTTCCAGTCTCTCTCTCTCTCTCTAATTCCTGATCACCGCTTGTTTTTCTTCAAATTTATTACTTCTTATCTCCTTTCTTCCACCTCATCATTTACTCCTAAGGTTCATCTCTGCTCTTATTTTCTCTTAATCTTGCTCTCTCTCCTCCTATACTCCTCCCAATCAATGCTTTACTGTTACCTCACTCTGGGCTTTACACCTTTACTCACGCTGTGGGCTCAGCATGGTCTCTCACACCTTGACTACCAAGTTCCCTCTCTCCTCCCTCCACTCTCTCTTGAAAGCCTCTTCCTATCTTGAATCTTTCCTACAGTAAGCTGGTCTCTTCCACCACCTGAACTAAAGCCCATGATTCGTCTTATGTGTGCTTGAGCATAGGCAGATAGAAAAAAAAACCCCACAGTTATTGCCTCAGTGTTTTGTAAAGCACTGTGTACATTTACAGCACTAAATAAATCATAAAAATCACCATATGCGCTGCAAAATTAAAGTACATTGTGATGAAGTACAAGTAAACTGGCACTCTTAAAACAAAAAAGTTTTGCTTCTGATCTCTTAAATTGGTTTCTTAAAATGACCTCTGGTTTGTGTCTCTGGTCTTTAATTTCATGTTAAATATAAAGGAACCTTTTTTAAAAAATTAATAAATGAACAGCTAGGACTATTGCTTTAACATCTTAACAACATCCTTTGCTGGGATTCTTCTTAATATGCACTTAAGTGCTGAGCCTGCAATTGAATCTCTACTAAAGGGCTCCAGCACCTGTAGAACCCAAAGACTTCAATGATACTCCCTGAAGTATAAGGATCTGCCCATGAGTGTCACATTTCAAGATCAGGACCTTAAGAGACTGTCTTTTTTACAACACATAGCACAATGGGGCTACAGTAATACAAATAATAAAAGTTAATAAGGGTGAAATCCTAGCTTCATTGAAATCAACAGCAAAACTGTTGACTTCAGTGGAGTCAGGATTTCACCCCAAAGCTAGCAATGTAGCTTTACTCTACCCGTGAGCAGCCCCATTGAAGTAATTGGTGCTCAGCAAGTTCAAGGGGGGCATAGATCAACATTCATATTGCACTCCCCATTAATACCTGGCCTGGGCCCAGGAAGCTAATGATCCAACCAGCAGACCAAATTCGGTGACGAATCCTGGTCATATGCCACATGAGACACATTGCATGTACGCTAAGAAGAAGCAAGTTCAACAGTCCATTCATGGGGATTCAACTGCAGGATCGGGACCTAAGTGCACAGTTAAGAAAACTCCAGTGGCAGTCAATTGGACTATATGCATAAAATGAAGCACATCGGTTGCTGTTTGCAGGATCAGAGCCATTTTCTGGGATCTTTCTTTATAGGAGAGGAAGGAAAGAAGACAGACAGAAGTAGCAGCAGGAGGAGAGCAGAGAACCAGAAACAGACACATGAGGGAGAGGAGAAAAGGAAAACAGAAGAACAAAATATAGAACGGCAGGGATAGTGGTGAACAGTAAAGGAGTTTAAGAAGGTACTCTGTTATACTACTGATGAGACTAGTGTTATTCTATAGGTAAGGCTGAAGCTAGCCTTCCATTACAAGGCACTCAAATTTCACAGGCATAAAATTATGCCAAGATAGAATTTTTCTGGAAAGTTTGAAGTAAATTGAAAAAGGCACTTTGAAGATAGGAGAGTTTTTAAAAAATTAGGTGATTTCACTTCTTGAGCATTATCCTACATTTGTTCTGGTGCATAACTCAAAAAAAAAAAAAAAAAAAAAAAAAGGCTTAGCAGAGATTCCCCCAGTTGTTTTAATCTGTTGGCTTTGGTGAGGACTGGTGCATTTGGCTAGTTTCAGGCAGGTTATTTTAGCTATTAAATTCAGTTTTTCTGTACTTTACAGACCCCCTGTGTTCTTAAATCTGCACAACCCCTAAGGAGATGCTATACATTTTACACAGGTCCATATATATGACCACAATGGAGGAAGTAACAAAGGGTTGAAGAACATGGAAGTGGGGGGCCACCTAGGGAAGTAGAAAGAGCCCATGAACAGCTTGCAAGCTCCTCCTATCACCAAGAAATTTGTAAACATTTTTAAACATCCAAGGCAATCTCTGGGAAAGAAGGACACAAGGTTGTAACTATCTAGGAATTACTTACTGGAGGAGGGAAAAAGACATTGTGAGAGGGGAGAGAGGGAGACAGACCAGCTATGCCAGCCTAACCTTCCTGAGAATACCCTCTAGGGAAATCACTAGCTGTGCTCATAGACCGGGGCAAACTACAGCCCACAGGCCAGATCGGGCCCACAAACCGTTTTAAGCAGTGCATGAGCTCCTGCTCTGGAACTGGGTGGGGGCCGCACCACGCGACTCGGCCCCACTCTGGCTGGGGCGCTGGGTCGGGGGCCGCACTACGCGGCTCCCAGAAGCCGCGGCATGGCCCCACTCTGGCTCCTACATGCTCCAATGGCCCCCTCCAGCACTACAATGCGAGCTGCAGGAGCAGTGCCTGTGGAAGGGCAGTGTGCTGAGCCGCCTGGCCGCGCTTCCACATAGAAGCCAGAGAAGGGACATGCCACTGCTTCCAGGAGCAGCTTGAGGTGAGCGCCACTCACAGCCTGCACCCCTGAGCCTCTCTCAAAGCCCCAACCCTCTGCCCCAGCCCTGATCCCCCTCCCACTCTCCAAACCCCTCGCTCCCAGCCCAGAGCACCCTCCTGCACCCCAAACCTCTCATCCACAAGCTCCACCCCAGAGCCCACACCCCAGCCAGAACCCACAACCCTGCTCCAGCCCTGATCCCCTTCCCACCCTCCGAACCCCTCGGTCCCAGCCCAGAGCCCCTCCTACCCCTCAAACTCCTCATCTCCAACCCCACCCCAGAGCCCACACCCCCCCACACCCCAACCCCAATTCTGTGAGCATTCATGGCCCGCCATACAATTTCTATTCCCCGATATGGCTCTCGAACCAAAAAGTTTGCCCACCCCTGTCATAGACAATCTCTGTTCCCTTTGCACTGCAGGACAGGATCTGAAGACCAGGATCTAACCCTTTGTGTCTAGGGCCATGCACCTCTTAAGGGCCAAAAAAAATAATTTAGGCAGTTTGTACCCCAAGGTAGCAGATGACCCCACTTAAAGCCAAAATCATGAACTCCAGAGCACAATGTAAATAAAGCGGATTTAAGCTGTCAGCAGGAATAGGCTGCACACTTGTTAAAGTCCTTATCAATATCTCCTTCATCAGAAGGAGATGCATTGATTAAATCCTATCTTATGCACAATATGAAACATGGACACAGGAGGGTAGGGACATGAGGGACAGTTAGTTATTTGGGTGACCTTGGATAAGCAAGTCCATACTTAATTGGTTTTCACTATTTCTTATAGTGTAAAGTTAACATTGACTTTTATGGCTTACACTTGGTTTTTGTTGTTTTATAGAAAAAAAACAAACAAACAAGGTGATTCCCCCACAAAAATAATTCATATTTATAACCACAACCCTGGTATAACCACATATTTATGGCCTGTGAATAGTAAATTTACACACACAGCTTTTATCATCAGACTGTCATTTTCTAAATAATGAGTGTTGTGACAATCAAAACTCACCTGACCTTCACTCTCCTGATTCATTTTTGATAGATAGATAATAAGACATAAAATATCATATTGCCTCTATATAAATCCATGGTATGCCCACATCTTGAATACTACATGCAGATGTAATATTCAAGAAAATATATATTGGAATTGGAAAAGGTTCAGAAAAGGGCAACAAAAATTATTAGGGCTAGGGAACAGCTTCCATCTGAGGAGAGATCAATAAGACAGACTTTTCAGCTTGGAAAAAGAGACCACTAAAGGGGGATATGTTAGAGGTCTATAAAATCATGACTGGTGTGGAGAAAGTAAATAAGGAAGTGTTATTTACTCCTTCTCATAAACACAAGAACTAAGGGTCACCAAATGTAATTAATAGGCAGCAGATTTAAAAGAAACAAAAGGAAATATTTCTTCACACAACGCACAGCCACCCTGTGAAACTCTTTGCCAGAGGATGTTGTGAAGGCTAAGACTGTAACAGGGTTCAAAAAAGAACTAGATAAATTAATGGAGGATAGGTCCATCAATGGTTATTAGCCAGGATGGGCAGGGATGGTGCCCCAAGCCTCTATTTGCTGGAAGTTGGGAATGGGTGATTGGGGATGGATCACTTGGTGATTACCTGTTCTGTTCATTCCCTCTGGGGCACCTGGCATTGGCCACTGTCAGAAGACAGGATACTGAGCTAGATGGACCTTTGGTCTGACCCAGTACAGCTGTTCTTATGTTACCAGGACCCTTCCATAGAACCGTAGCGCTATCAATTATAACTGGAGTCACAGAAACTTAAATGAAAGCCACTTTCTCAAAGAAAGGTTTGTCCCAGAACCATTGTCAATGAAGAATACCTGAGGGAAAAATGCAAGGTAAACAAATTTGCCATTTTGTATTTTGATTATGAAAAATAATAAGCTTAACATTCTTCAGCAGGTATATCCTGGATAGCCAGCTTTTTCTAAGTAAAACTTACCTCATGTTTTGAAACAAGATTAGCAACAACCCAGGATACATTGGGAGATGGCACCCCAGTAGCTTCGCAGTACAGTGTGGTGCTCCTTCCTTCCACAACAGTGAGGTTATAGACACTCAAGTTTGCTGAGGGCAAGCCTGTGACACAAGCAAAAGAATATATAAGTGTTTGTGTTTGTCATAGAGATAGGGTAGATATTCAAATGAGCTGTTCAACTCTTTGACAACAGTCTGTATATAATCGAAAACTCTGCTTACTCAGCTAATCAGAGATTCATTGGGGGTAGATGCTATTTGGTCAAAAAATGCAAAGAGCACATTTGGTACTATGTAAGTGAAGTCCTTAAGTGGCGGTAGGAGTGACTGTGTGTTTTCTCCACTCTACCAATCCACCTCCCTAGAAAATTTTAGTTTATTTTCAAGTGCCTTGAGATATTGAAGTGGGAATCATTTTCAAAAGGTAGAAAGGATATTCAGATGCCTAACTCCAATTGTGCCTTTGAAAATCTCACCTTCATTCTTGAGGGAAAATAAGATACAACTTACTTTTCTCATTTGTAGTGGTTGCAATAAAAATCTTCATTTTCCTTTTGCCTAATTAACACTGTGGTGGTATTCCTAGCATACCCTGAGCTATATATACACTAAAGGGAAAAATCTAGCCCATGACATCATGCAGGGTCAGGGGAAAGAGTCCCACAAACAATACAATCGGAGTGGCTCCAGTCCACAAAGAGGTCACGCACACGTGAAACCCAGATCTTCAGAGACAAACTGAGTAGGAGGGGCAGGGGCTATGGGCATGTCAAGGGAAGGAAGGGGCAGAGCCAGAGCAGCTCAAACTGTCCAAATCCTCTGCTCCTCAACTGTTTCAGGGCCATTTCTAAGGTACTTCAGCCACAGGACTGAACTAGCTTCAGGGAAACAGCTACTCTGTGTCATTTGCTAGGAAGCTGCTCTACCTTTTGTCTGGATCAGTCCTGACCCAAAGAATAAGGGAGCTGGAACCTGATGCTTCATCCCTTTCACCTGCATTGAGTGGTGCTCTGGTGTAGGAGAGAATCTAGCTCCACAAACCTATTATGGAGGAGGTTTTCAGAAGACTTCAGCTTCCAGAAGCTCCCTTTTAGGCACCCAAATTAAGTGGTCAGGTTTTTGGTACAGCTCAACACCCAAAACAATGGCAACTGTCAGAACAATAGTAGTTGTCATGTTTTGAGGACTTTTGAAAACCCGAATACTTCATTTAAGAGCATAAACTGGAGTAGGGCTCTTTTGAAAATATGGTCAGCAGCATATTAGGCCAAAAATCAACTTTTCTTCAGGTACGTGAGAAGTGTATTTTTTCTGTCCTTCAAAACTATATTTGTTTGCACTGAAAATAAGCAGTACGCTGAAAACATGGGAGTTTTGTTATGTGAGATTGTGCCATCATCCCCTATAGAAAGATAACTTTAGCTTTGCCCTCACCACGATGCTCAGCTCAGCAGCAATCTTAGACATGTTTTGTTTGCTATTTATCTCAAATATCCCGCACAGCAAAAAACAGCTGTCCTAGCTATGTATTGTTTTGCAGTGAGATTTCTTTTTCCGCAACAAAGCTTCTATCTATATTTTTTTAATTAGGGTGGAGCAGATTCCGTCATGCACCTGCAGGTTTACAAGTTTAGCAAGGTGATTTTTTTTATTATTATTATAAAGCCCCATAGTAAGTCCCTTATATCGGATTTGTGTTAATTAGAGCACATTAATATGTTGGCCAAAAATTCAATAGAAACTTGAAATATCACTTGAAGTTTAATTAGTTCAATAAAAATGAAATGAAAAGTAGTAATAGCAAAGGCAGGACAAATCGTTTTCCAGGCACTGATTTCTTGCCTAATAAGATTTGAGATCATCAGGAGTATACAATAACTGCTTAGGCAATTCTGCTAGTGCTTTAAGTAGTACAGTAATATGATTCTGATTATAGGCATCATGGGTTTCTTCTATTATGCTCACTTTGTAAATCATACATTGAAGTTTATTGAAACAGAGCTGGATGGCTGTATGCCTTGATGCAGTAATCTGTTAGCGAAGGTGGCCATCTGCTTTTGCTTGCCATGACTTCAAACCTCAGCAGTGTCTGTCATCCAGCCAGGCAGGAAACTAAACTAAATCCTAAGGAACATTTAGATATTAATTATGTCGGATAGGGAACATGGAGGAGAAGTAATGAGATAATTTACCCCATGCAGCCACCCTCACACACCAGTTCTTAAAACTATTTGACTCCTGTGGTCATAGCTGATTCTGGGAAAGAATTTTAGCCATCAAGGCATTATTGCCCAGCTTCTTCCTAGCAGTATCTTCTCTGGACAAGACCTGCCTGACATCTCTCATGCCAAATTAAAACTACTCAAAGTGTGTCGCTGTTTGAGTTCACAGAGCTTCTAAAATACACAGTTTCATATGAACCCTATCATATAAGCCCCCCCCAAAATCAAAAATCATTGTTGACCATCTATTGCACTACTTGGATTTCCATTAAAATTTCAAGATGTCTTCTAGTGGTGCTTTTTGATTGTTGAACTGGGTGTGGAGGACCAAGTAGCATTTTAGCTACTCGCTTACTAAAGCATGATGGCTGTGTGCTCTTTCTAACTTTGCTACTGCTGGCTGAATTTGTATTATTTTATATAAAAAAGTGTGGGATGGCACCACTGTTACTATCATGTGCACTATAAAGAACTTGGGAATTGCCATACAGGGTCAGTCCTGAGGTACATCTAGTCCAGTATCCTGTCCCTTACAGTGACTGATCAGACTCATGTTTCAGAGGAAGGTTAAAGAACCCACACTAAGCAAATCGGGGATCATCTTCCCCCAGATCTCATCCTGATCGCTAATAGAGCGAGATTGTTTAAACCATGAAGCATGAGGTTTAATATCCCTTCCTAACTTCTTGTTAGTATTAATTATGATAATTCTGGATATTCATAATGTCCAATCTTATTTTGAATCTTGCTATATTCTCAGCCTCTACAACTGCCAGTAGCAACAAGTTCCACAGTTTAATTAAACATTATAAGAAAAAGTATTTCCTTTCATTAGTTCTGAATTTGCCACCTTTTATTTTAATTGAATATCCTCTTTTGGGGGGTTATGAGACACGGATAACAGGAGTTCCTGATCTTTCTTCGCTTGACCATTTGTTATTTTATACAGTTTTATCATGTCCCCTCTAATTAATCCCAACTATTCATACAAAATGATGGGGTCTAAATTAGGTGAGATCTTGGAGTCATTGTGGATAGTTCTCTGAAAACATCTACTCAGTGTGCAGTGGCAATCAAAAAAAAGCTAACGGAATGTTATGACCGATTAAGAAAGGGATAGATAAGACAGAAAATTTCATAATGCCACTTTATAAATTCATGGTACACCCACATCTTGAATACTGCATGCAGATCTGGAGGCCCCATCTCAAAAAAGATATATTGAAATTGGAAAAGGTACAGAGGAGGGCAATTAAAATGATTAGGGCTATGGAACAGCTTCCATATGAGGAGAAATTTAAAAGATTGGGACTTTTCAGCATGGAAAAGAGACTATTAAGTGAGGATATGATAGAGGTGTATACAATCTTGACTGTGTGGAGAAAGAGAATAAGGAAATATTTATTTACTCCTTCACATAAGACAAGAACTAGGGGTCACCTAATGAAATTAATAGGCAGCAGATTTAAAACAAACAAAAGGAAGTACTTTGTCATACAACACACAGCCAACCTGTCAAAACTCTTTGCCAGGAGATGTTCTGAAGGCCAAAACTATAACGGAGTTCAAAAAAGAACTATGTAAGTTTATGGAGGATAGGTCCATCAATGGCTATTAGCCAAGATGGGCAGGGATGCAACACTGTGTGCTCTGAGTATCCCTAGCCTCTGTTCGCCGAAACTAGGAGTAGACAACAAGGGATGGACCGCTCAATGACTGCCTGTTCTGTTCATTCCTTCTGAAGCACCTGGCATTGGCCACTGTCGGAAGACAGGATACTGGGCTAGAGGGACCACTGATCTGACCCAGTATGGCCATTCTTATGTTCCTTTCTAAGTTAAGCGCTCCCAATCTTTTCAACCTCTCTATGATTTTTTCCAGACCCTTGATCATTCTCCGAACCCCCTCTAATTCTGAAATATCCTTTTCTGAGATGAAGTGACCACTGTCACACACACACACACACACACAGTATTCCAGATGAGGATGTACCATTGAGTAATATAATGGTATTATGTTTTGTCTATTGTTCATCACACCTTTCCTTATGCTTCCTGACATCTCATTTACTTTTGTGACCAGACTTGCACACTGAGCAGAGATTTTTATCCCTGTCCCTTTCCTGAGCTAATACAAGGTTCTAAAGTAACTGTAAGGTGCAGGAGTAGTGCAACTTTTTTCCTTTAATGTACATTTATAAACAATGAATTTTGTTTGCTATCATGTTGCCCATTCACCTAGTTTGGTTAAGTCTCTCTGACGTTCCCCACAATCCTCTCTGGTCACAACAAACAGAAGCCACCAAGGCTCTAAAATATCACAGAAAAGAGCCAAAAAACTCACCTGAAAAGAAATAGTAAAAGTCTCGCTAGCTTAGGGTTTTGTATAGTGACTACCACTATAGCATCTAAGAACACAGAGAAATTTTCACTACTTTTGTAGTTTTGCTAATTGCCGATAGCAAAACATTACAGGAAGATAAAGAAAGGCAGATTAATACAAACAAGGCTCACTGATGGCAAAATGTTGAAAGTGCTCTATACTATATGATAATTTTTATTAAAATATGGGCCCTGATCCCAAAGACTCTTATACATGTGAGAAACGTAATGAATGTGAACAGACCCGTTGAGATCTATGGGATTATTCAGTTTCCTGAAGTTGCTCACATGCAAACATCTTCATCAGGGGTTGCTAAACATAAATTTTAAAATACAAAATGTAGAATAAAAAGTAAAAGTGGGATGTCTAAATTTTCACTGAATTAGCATAAAGTTACATCATCGTAAACTTTTACTCAGAACTAAGCATGCCCTTTCACTGGTCTACATAGGTCTAATTTAATAGATTTCATTTAATAATTAAACTCATTAGTTTTTATTTAAAAACCACACACAGTTTTTCTTTGCCCTTTCTTATCAGTCATACCATGATATATTGTTTCCCTAAACCAAGTGCTTTGTGCCCAAAAATAGTACAGCATCGGTTATAAAGAACATTAGATTGGACTTCCAAGTTGCATAATTAGAATAATTGTGTAACTTGGAATTATGTAATATGTACATAGTAACTAAGCAATCCTAGCTGTAATACTGTACAGCATATGGAAAAGTTGTCTGTGCAATATATTCAAAGTAATAAAACTTTACTTAAACAGGTAGTTCTTGGATTAGAGGTTGTCAAAAAATACCTTCTATTCATCACGAGCACATTTGGACATATTGACTTCAAGTGAGTTGCAGCACTTATGGGAACAGTACTGAGCTCTTCAATCCTATACAAAATCCTTGGATAACAAACCTGAGACACTCATTCATAAAAGGAATAATTTGGCTCCATTAGTGTGCATTTATTACCTGAAGCCACATTACAGAGGGACAGTCAAACTCTGGTGGTACAGTAGAGCCTCAGAGTTATGAGCACCTCGGAAATGGAGGTTGTTCGTAACTCTGAACCATAGGTGCTGACCCCGTGGGTACTCCAGGGCTGGAGCACCCATGGAAAAAAAATAGTGGGTGCTTAGCACCCACTGGCAGCCCTGCGAATCAGCTCCTGCTCCTTCCTCTCCCCCCAGCACCTCCCACCCGCCACGATTAGCTGTTCAGCAGGGGGAAGAGTGAGGGCAGGAAGAGGTGGGGGGGAGGGGACAGGAAGAGGTGGGGGAGGGGCTTGGGGCAGAGCTGAGTAAGTCAGTGCCTATGCTCTGAACAAAATGTTATCGTTGTTTTTTCAAAAGTTAACAACTAAATATTGACTTAATGCAGCTTTGAAACTTTACTATACAGAAGAAAAATGCTGCTTCCCCCCCACCCCAACCTTTTTTTTTTTAGTAGTTTATGTTTAACACAGTACTGTACTGTACTTGCTCTTTCTATTTTTCTTTTTCTTTTTTTTGGGGGGGGGGGGGCGGGGGGGGAGGTCTCTGCTGCTGCCAGGTTCCAAATGAGGTGTGTGGTTGACTGGTCAGTTCGTAACTCTGGTGTTCGTAACACTGAGGTTCTACTGTTCAGTGGTCATGCAGCCCATCTCTCTACAGTGCATAGCTAGCAGTAGTTCAACAAAGGCAAGAACAAATACTTTGGTTGAAATTTTCAAAGATGCATTGGGGATTCTGCTACTCAACTCCCCGTGAAATTAATGGAACTCATGTAGCTAAATCCCTCAGTCAGCCTCAAAAATCATATTAATAGTACTTAGCACTCATGTATGCACACACACAGACATGTCTATGTGTGTAGTGTTTTTAAGGTGAAATCCTGGCCCCACTGAAGTCAATGGTAAAACTTATATTGACTTCAATGGAACCAGGATCTCTCCCTATAAGTGCATATCACATGGTTTGAACAAACTACTAATATTCCAACCTGAACCCACACTCTGTGGCTGACCTCTGTCTCAGTAACAGTTCAGCCATGTTCAGCCCATCACTGAGACAGAGGTCAGTCACAAAGTCTGAGTTCAGATTCAGAGCTACATTTTTCTTGCTATTGAGGTATGAAACCTGAGGAGCTAGCCTGAGGAGTTATGCCGTATCACTGGACAGATTTTCAATTTGACTTATGATATTACTCATGATAATATGGACATTTGTAGCACCACCAAGGATGTAATGATGTTCTATGATAGCAGAAGAGATGTAAACCTGAGCCTGAATTGTCACTCTTGTAAGGACCTGACTCTACAATTTCACTTATTTTTGTTTTTATTTCTTCTATTATGATAAAGTCACCCCCCCAACCTACTTGAGCACAGAAATACAAAAAACAAAAAAAACCCATACATAAAAGTTTCACCTTATTAATATCAACCCACATTCTGTGATCCTTTATGGCAGGGGTCTCAAACACGCGGCCCAAGGAGTTATTTGAGGCAGCCTGCCAAGCTCCCCGTGCCCCCCTGGAGTTATTTCCTGTGGCCGCCAAACTCCCCTCATCCGCCGTCCCCCCCATGCCGCCATAGCGTGCCGCGTCTCTATTCCTCTGCCTACCTCCAGGTGCTTCTCGCCACCAAACAGCTGTTTGGCGGCACTTAGAGCTTTCCAGGAGGGAGGGGGGAGGAGCGGGGAGCTGCGCATTCAGGGGAGGAGGCAGAGAAGAGGCGTAGGGGTAGGGGCGGGGATGGATAGGGCGGGGCCAGGGGCTTTTATACCTTTATATGAAAAGGTGTCAGTGATGCACCCCTTGGGCCAATGTACTAGTCCTCATGTGGCCCTGGGGGCAATTTGAGTTTGAGATCCCTGCTTTATAGAGCAGAACTCCATTGCCAAACTCCCACTGAAGTCAACTGGAGATTTGTTCATTTAAAGTCTGCAGCCCTTAGTTTGAAATCACAGCTGGATGATGTTAGGCAGAAGAACACAAAAACTGTTCTTTTAACTGTTGGTTTCCCTGATGTACCAAGTTTCCTACTAAGTTCAAGATATATGTGCAAACCTCTCTCTCTGAGCCTGGAGCAGTGTTTCTTCATAACTACCCTTCTAGCCAGGGCAGGAGCAGAGATGATGGGCTCTGATAAGACCTTGAAGGACCATCCCCCAGCATACCAAAACAGATGTTTTGCTGGGGAGGGAACTGACATTCAATGCATTTATCACAAGCCAATTTATATCTGACCTTCATTAAGGTCTTTTTAGTCCTTTGCTGGAATCTCCTGAACCATCTTCTCAATACAACTCTCAGTTGCAGACTGGTGAGCTTAATCAGGGGAACAATAATTATATTTAAACTTGTATGACGACATATTTTTAATACCCCCTGCTTTACAGATATTCTCTAGAGTTCAGGGGATACAACGGGCCCAAACCCAGCCTTGCTCACAACACACAAGTTTCCAAAGCAATCTGCGGCTGCTCCCTGCATTCTTCATGCTGGGAGGAGACTTCCCCCACATGTGAGTATAAGGTTTGCTCTTAAGTGCAACACCAGCAACAAATACTTTAATTTGCTATTCATTTTATCCAGCCAATCACGTTTTCTGGAGGATAGATGTGGCGCTGGTCAAGAAATAAGAGAACATGGCTCCTCAAATTACAATGTACCTTTCCTGGCTGAAGATTAGAAAATATAAAGAAAAATATTTCATTCAAAAATTGAACATTTTTGTAGGACAAATTCAGTTAAAATTTGACCAGCTTCCAGAATACAAGCTACAAATCCTGAAAAGATATTTTACTTACATACATACGTACGTACGTACGTACACACACACACACTTTAGGCTTGCATGGGCTTAAAAACAAGGCAAAAGGTGCTTTTTTTTTCTCTCCTGAATTGGGGCATAAATCTGTGAATTGCTGATAATATGACGCACCTGTTGTGTTGCATTTAGCAACCAGCTGCAGCCCAGAAACTGTGAGCTAAATTCAGACATGGGGTAAGTGGGTACATTTCCAATGAAATAAACAGAAATACCATGTGGGAGTCAGCTCTGCTATGCCTCTGTAGCATTGAAAACAGGATACTCCTACAAGATTACGTACAAAGCATTAGTTACACAAAATAGAAAGCATTATTTCCATTCTCCCTCCCTTTGTAGCTGCAAAGTCCCACCTTTAAAGATCCAAAAGATAGAAATATCTCAAAGAGCCTTTCACAGAGCTTCTTCCAAGGAGACAGTTACATCCATTTCACATAAGAGCTTCAGAGCAAAATCAGACAGACCAGAGCACTCAGTGCTGCTATCAGCAGCACCTCACGTCTCCAAAGCAATCAAATGAATTCAATACAGCTGAGCTGTGCAAAGCAGACACAAGCCTTCACAGGTGAATCGAGAGCTCTGCTAACAATTTTAATGGAAGCTAATGAGGGTTGGATTGATGGAGTGCAAATCTCTGGCAAAGGACTTCTTGTACAGCAGTTATTATTTAAAAACACATTTAGTATGGAGCAGTAAATGTTCATTCTGCTCTACCTGCAACATTTCCTATTCCTATAATTAGGAATACTGAAAATGCAGAAGTGAAGTCAAACACTTCAGTATGACAAACATGGAGGTTTTGAACTTTTTAGGTCTCAGGAGGAAGACCAGGCAAGATGTTTGCAATAATAAAGAATAGTCTCACACGCTTGATATCAAGTGTGCATGGTTCTGAAGGCAAAGTCCTGACCCAGCCTCCATTTTGTAAGGAATTAAGAGAGTCATTTCTTTAGCCTATTGGAAAGGACTAGCATCAGTCTTTATTTAGTTACATTACAAGGATGAAATAATAATAATACCTAGCTCTTAAAAAGCACTTTTCATCAGTACATCTCAAAGTGGATAAGTATTATGATCACCATTGTACAGGTGGGGAAACTGAGACACAAGGTTGAAGTGACTTGCCCAAGGTCACCCAGCAGTCCTGTTGCTGAATGAGAAGTAGAACCCTTGTCTCTGAAGTCCCAATCCATTGCTCTACCCAGCAGAACACACTAACTTCCCTGTTTTCCCTAAATATTCCTATTTCTTTGTTCTATGGCTATTACAAAATACTTCCATTTCAAACTAACTTAGAGAGAAAGTCACAATTATAAAATGGAATGTTATTTTTACATTATGAGGGGCAGATTTTTGATAGTGAGTGTACAGATATGTGTGTTTAATTTTGCTCACACACAACCCGATTTAAACAGATATAGAGGTCTGTGCATGAGAATAATCTAGATTTGTACATATGCATCAGAGTTAGTATGTGCACAAGTTAGGTACCTACACTTTTGAAAGTCTGGTTCCTACTCCCTCTCTCCCTCCTGACAAGAAGCTTCATAGATAAATTATGGCAGTCAATTCACTTATTTTCATTTTAAAAGCTCTTAATAATGAAAAATGTTTTAATTAAGTTCAATTGCATAAGAAAACAGTAAGTCAACTTCTGAGTTACAGTGTAAACCCTGTTGCTGTCAAAACTCTCGTACAAACCACTATTCATGCAGATCTTGATCATAGATAAGAACTAAAACTCAGTACCAAGAGAATAAAAA
This sequence comes from Eretmochelys imbricata, assembly GCF_965152235.1. Classification (NCBI taxonomy): domain Eukaryota; kingdom Metazoa; phylum Chordata; order Testudines; family Cheloniidae; genus Eretmochelys; species Eretmochelys imbricata. Next base: position 91,329,094 of record NC_135576.1, read on the forward strand.
TAGTTTGCCAGCGTACATCATGCATAATAGCTATTACTTGGAGCCAAAGTAAATAATACAGAATAGAGGGCGAATGAATATTCTGACAGGTAACAGAGAGAATGTTTATGACCTTTTTAAAAGCCAACTAGTTTTGCTTGTTATGTTCTACTTTTATCAGCCTTATCTGTGAAGTTTGACTGATAATAGAAAAGATTTCAACACCCATTGGATTATGCCTTTTCTTGCTGTTTTGAACTATGCTGTGTTGTGACAGCCTATGAGCCAATGCTTATTTTATTGATTCACTAATATTATTACATTTTTTCTATTATTTAAACAAATAATCATGCCAATCTTTCAATCTGGCTTCATTTTCTCCCTAACATCTAAAATCCATAATGTCTCCCACTCTGTTCCTAACAAAACTTCTAACTTGGTATTTCTCATATTTATTTACCTCCAGAAACGAAATTCAACACAATGGCCATTTCCACAGTCTGGAGAAAAGCCTGCATGAGTCTAATTTATTTAGAACTATCTTAACACTCGCCTATACAAATTACTGGAAAAGGGCTTCCTGAACACAGCAAGAAATGAGCAAACTGGCTTTTAGATCCTAATTGCAAACAAGGAGCAGCACCTTCTGAAATTCTGTCAATTACATAATGCAAGTTAACAAGAGCAAAGCCAAATCTCTGCTGGAAGATTTACAATACTACAAGAGAAAAGAGTCAGCCCCTTCTCCATATGAAAACAAAAATCCTGTTATTGAGACAAATTCTGGGCCCGATCCTGCAGTTCTTAGATAAGCTTCCCTCAACTCACAGGTTGTATCCATACACAAATTGTGATGTCTACTATCACAGTTCAGGGCAACGGCACCTGTATTCCCCTTCTATGATTCCTCGAAGGCACCCACTCTAGGCTCCCAGCTCCTCAGCTGTCACCTCACTTGGGTAGAGAGCTGCATCTCTTCCACTCCTGACGGGTTTTTCTAGGCTGCACAGGATCCTCCTTACACTGTGATATCCCAGCAAGCCAGACTGCCTAAACAGGCCAGCATCTGTGCTTTGCTTTCTCTTCAAAGGCTGTAAACCAGCGGCTCTCAAACTTTTTTACTGGCGACCCCTTTCATATCGCAAGCCTCTGAGTGCAACCCCCCCTAATAAATTAAACGCACTGTTTAATTTATTTAACACCATTACAAATGCTAGAGGCAAGCAGGGTTTGGGGTGGAGGTTGACAGCTCGCGACCCCCCATGTAATGACCTCGCAATCCGCTGAGGGGTCCCAACCCCCAGTTTGAGAACCCCTGCTGTAAACAGATAAATTGCCAGCAGTTATGCCACACAGCTCTTTATAAGCAAGTATATTTATTCTTAAGGTGAAAGCATTACAGAGGAAACATATTGAAACAATAAAAGAACTTATATTCATGTTAAAAGCTTACCAAAGATCATCCCAGTTCCAACCTTGGGCTCTGGCAGGTGTCAGTCCTTCCAACCCCTCCCAGAAAGCTCCCCCATGCAGAAGAACACAATCATAGATAAACCATTCATTTAAAATAATGTTCCTAAAGATACTGCATGGTGTTGCAATGTTTGACCCATATACCCCACAAAGTAGTTACATACAATCCAGGTCCACAATATTACATAAACTCAATACCATAAGTCTTTGAAGGTCACTGCAGGAAATTGCCATATCTGGCACATCTACAACAAATAAATTAGGCTTTTGCTCTCTGAAAATCTGGCCAAGAAACTCTGGCTAGGATACACAACCAGTGACAAGGAAAAAATAACTTGCAGTGAAGTGGCATGATATAGTAAATATGCAACACTGGAAGGATAATCAAAATAAACAGATGGATCAAACACCACACTAGGTGCCATATAAGATCTTTGATTAGGTAGATTGGTCATACAAGACGGAATGATGTTGAGAATCTACGAACAGTGGCAGAAACAGAGGCATTAAATATGAGGGAAAGAAAATTATTTCTTTACTACCTATACAATGCAGACACTGGTAACAGGTGACTCACTGGACAGTTTTAAATTTGTTCATTTCGACACTGACTACAGAAAAATATCCCAAATTTGATCTTTTGATCAGAGGTCAGAAAAAGTACTTTATTGTCAGTAGTTCTTATTGGCTTTCACCATAAATGTGGATTATGGAAGTTCAACTGTAAAGCTAAAATTGAATTGCAACTAGCCTTTAACCAGTCCATTAATGAACTTTTCAATGACATAAATAAGTACAGTGCCACAGAACCTCACAAATTCTCACTTTACTGATCTGCAAACCAGAGAATTCTAACCAAGAAACCATTTATTAGCAGCACACAGTAGCAAGGTGCCCTATTACCAAGACTTATACTACAAAATGCTTACTAGTATACTATGCAGTATTACCATCAATAATTAATTACACCTGCCAGAATAAATTAACAAAGTACTTTGTCAGACAGTGTCCTTAATTTTTATCTAAAATCAAAGTTGTTTGCTTGTTGCTGATTCAGAAAATTAAACAATCTGCAGTAATTAATGTAGTAGTCGTCATTAGGACAAATTAGCAAGGTTGTACTCTGTTAGGTGACAATATAGCTTACAAAGGCCTGAGCACCCACAAAACCTATCAAAGTCAAAAGAAAGGGTAGGGGGTAGTTAATTCATAGGAAGGGGAAGAAAACTGTAAAGAATGGACATTTATTACTCAATCCAAACCAAAGGTTTCATTCTTCCTATAGTTAGATAACAATTAGCCTCTGTTGACTTGTATTTTGTTAGAAAATTAAACAGACTAACTTCTTTGGAAAAATATCTGCAGGGGAAAAAATGAAAGATATGGTTTCTCATTTTCAAAGCAGAAGCCACAGCTACAGTTTATGGAACTGGGTTTTCTGAAAATTAAGTCCACACAAACCTAAGCAATGTAAAATAAGTATCAGAGAGATATTGTTAAAAATAGTAGCTCAATATATGATTTCTTAAAAGAGTTTCAGAATGTAGGTCGTGCTCACATGGATGTTGTGATTTGTCTCCTTTAAGTGTCTGCTACGTTCCTGGGAGATGGCAGACTTAGCATTGATATCATGCTCTGGATTTGTTTGTGTAGTGTCACCCAAGGGTGTAAACTGTAATGCCATATTATGGTACAAATGTTCACTTAGGGCTGAGCTAAGAGTTAAAGAGAAAAACAAGTCTACTCATAATCAAGTATGTTTAAGTTCCATGCACAAACATGAACATCAGACCAGGCACATGAACAATTTGTGGTCCTGTGTTGCTGTTCACACAACCACCCCTTCTTCTCCTCCAAAAAACAGGCCTCTCAAGTACAGCCTCCACACACAGGGTCTCCAACCCCCTTTCCTCCTTCTCCTGCTCTAGTGTAGACCATTTGCAGTGGCCTTTGAAAGGACCACCAGATTGGCCAATGACTCCCCCAATCTTGCAAAGCTCTCTTATGTGGCAGGAGGCACACCTCCCACACACAAGGCACCACAGGCTGAGAAACACACCCAAACTTGCTGCAGTCACTCAATGACTCAGTAAAAGTCCCATGATCCTTAGTGCTGGGAACTCAGAAAACTGTTGAGTTAAGGGAATCTCTAGGTACCAGTGGGGTTCTAGCTAAGGATTATGGGGTCCCTATGCTGGCTCTGACCAGCTGCAGCAGAACAGGGACTGTTTTGGCTTCCAGTGTTTTGTGCCAACACCCCTGCCCTGTGCCTACTGCCCCCAGTCCTCCCAAAGACCTGGAAGATGCAGCAGCTCTCCCTCAGGCCCCTCAAAGCAGAGCAGCCAAGTTCAGCAGCAGCTGAAGGGAAATTTGCTCAGTGCTGGACTGAGATTACAGAGTACTTCAAAGAGATTTGTATTTTGCATCCCATGCTGCTTTTCCCCTGCACTCTTGCCCATCTCTTCCCTTCTTCGTCCACTGACACTGCTGGCAACATGGGAGAGCTACTAAATACCTGCATGCTCTTTGCTCTCCAATCACCAGCGCTCTCTGCTCTGCTTGACACACATTGCCATGACAGGAGCATGTACTCAACAGTATCTATATGAAACAGAGCATTCATCTGATTTCCACCCCGTTTTCCTCCCTGGTTATGGGTTTCAGCCCCAGTTGGGAGTGCTGAAAAGAAGAGCAGTCTGGTGTTGTGAAGCACTCACAGAAAGGTTAGAGCTGCAGAGGGCAGATACAACAGAAGGAAGAAAAAGTTTATTTCTACCTTTTTCCCATCCCCCCTCCAATTCACTCTTCTTTGCCTCTTTCCCCACTCAAATCTATCCACTGTGTGTTGCCTTGCCCTCCTTCCTTCTTTTCCTCCAAGCTTGCTTCATTGTGCTCTCTCTCTCCCCATCAAGAAAAACAAAATGAAACTTACTATCTGTTAGTGAGTTGCAATTTGAGTCAGAAACAATTGTGCTCAGGAGAGGAATCAAGCCCAGCTGCTCCCCCGCCACTAGATCTGAAGCTAAGGAATACTTTTTCCAACTAGTAAGAAGTGAAACTACCTGACAATTGTTCCAGGACCCTGTGGAAGGAAGCAACTGAAGCAAGGAGATGAGAATTATCATACAATTTCTCCTCAAACCGGTGGAAATTGGTATTTTGCCAAATGCTGCAAACTGAAACCTGCAGAGTCTGCTTCATGTAACCCATACAAAGTGGACTCTGCAGGGTTTCCCTCACTCTGTTTGCACACAGTTACTTCGATCTATATGGAAAAATACAGAATTATTTGCTTGTGTGTTTTCTTTTTAAACAGGCACAATTTATAGCCTGAGTTTTGAAAATTCGATGCTAATAACATTCATTTTTAAAGGAAAATAAAGATTCTATTAATCTAGGGATTCTGTGAAAGCTACAAATTACATTTTTAAGGTAGGTAACATTTTGGGTCTGTTCATCTTGAAAGCATCCTTTTCAATTTAATGAATATATATACCATTTCTATATTTAGATATTTTGTTCTGATGCATTTCTGAACAACAGTTTATTTTAAAAGATTAAAAAAAAGCCATTCTAACTCAAACTCACAATATTAATCCACAAGATGTAAAGAGTCAGAGGAACCTTCTCCTGAGACTTCATACAGCGGCAAATATACCATCTTGAAGCCAAGAGCTGAAAGCATGTTTGCTTTTCCTGCCTGGCAGTAACTTAACTTCATAACTGTTTTACTTTAAATTATATTACCGCAGTTGGGGATCTGCATGTCCGAAAGGGGTATCCTCTTGTTGTTGTCATTTATGCAGTAAAAATCCTGAGTCTCTGTGTTAGAAAACTTGGTCTCCTGAAATATCTTGATCCACATAACATCACAGGAACACTTGAATGGATTGTCCACTAGAATCCTACAGCAAAAATGAAATAATTAAAAAAAAAAAATCAGTTGACATTATCTGCCTAGAAACATTGCAGTGTGGTTTTTCGTTTTGTTGAGGTTTGTTTTTAAATGTCACTCCAAATGCAGCCTAGAAGCAAAATACTTTGCTTAATAAAATTATGGAGCCAGATCCTCAATAGTATAAAGGGGTACATCTCCATTGAAGTCAACAGAGCTATAGTCCATTTACTCCAACTGAAGATCTGGTCCATGGTGCTTATCACCGATCTGAGACATCACACACAGGGCCAGATTCTGATCTCAATTTCACCCGTGAAAATCTGGAGTGACTCTATTCACTTCAATGAAATCATTTTGGATTTTTACCAGTTACATGGAGATCAGAATCTGTTCCATAGTGGATTTTGGTCTACTGATTTATAAAGAACACTCCTGAAAAGACTTCATCACTGTATGTGGTGGACTCTTTGTGGACCCATTCAGTCCCATATTATGATTAAAGTTTAACAACTCTAGTTGTAAACAAGAATTTCACACACCTTTAAGAAGAAATCATCCTATGACTCTGGAAGATGACACAGTGAAAGGCTTTAACTAATATCAACCAGAACCTAACTAAAAAAAGGGCTGTAACTCAGTGTATAAACACCACACAGCTATACAGCACACTATATGGAATTTCAATCAGAGTTTAGCCAGCCTATCTGATTCTAATTTCAATACTCATGAAAACCTTAGCCCAGTGTAATGTGATAAGCCTGCATGAAGTATAATGGAGACAATCCAGATGCCTGACTCAGAAATGGTCCAGGATTTCACCTATTCCCCCAGAAGCTCAGGTGAGTTCCAACTGATATGTTTGTCAGGGTTTCTTTGTGACCCCTAAAGACATTTCATTATAAAAAGAGTAATGAAACTCCACAAATGACCATGATGCACATAAGCTATATTCTTGTTGCCCACAAAATCTGTTGCCTTAAGCATTAAAAGCTGCATTCTCATTATTAGGCAGCAATTTAAAATGTCAAATTTGTAGAAAATCAAGACAAACCTATGAGTCAGTTTCCCAGAAATGTAACATGTTTCCCCAAGTTTCACACATAAGGTACATCTACACTGCAGCTGGGAGTGTGCTTCCCGGCTCAGGTAAATAGATATGCATTAGCTCTATTTGAGCTAGCATGCTAAAAATAGCAATGTAGCCAGAGGTAACAGGGGTGTCAACTCAGGGTAAATACCTAGGGTTCTGAGTGGGTTTGTACTCAGATGGCTAGCCCAAGCTGCCATCCATGCTAAAACCATCAACACAGCTATTTTAGCACACTAGCTCAAGCAGAGCTAGCGTGAGTCTGTCTACCTGAGCTGCAACACCTTCTGTGGATAATTTATATTAGCACAAGTCATCCAGTTGATTTCAATGGCACTACTTGTGTGAATAAGAATTTATTTTTAAAAATCTCTGCTTTGGTTAATAATAACCAAGCAACTGTTTTCTTCCATTGTTTTAAATGTGATTTGATTTCCCATGGGAGTCAAACCATGGTGACATTCTGCAGAAAGGGGAGGAATAGAAGCATGATTGTCCCTTCCATGCGCTTACTGGCTCAGTGAGTAGCAATTAAACATTTTCATCTCATTTGCTGTAATTCTGCAGTTGCAGCTACAATTTTGTTTTAAAAGCAGAATCCTTTCAAAGTGGCTTCTCGTTTCCCTTCTTCCCAGAGTTTGGAGAACATCTTCCAGCTCACCCTGGTCTGAAATTTCATTCACTTACACTTTGATTCAAGTGCCTTCTATCAAGAGTACACCCACAAGTCAGATTTAAAGCAAACTTCTCACAAGCTATTTATGGGCAACATTCTATTCTTCAGATCCCGCCTCCAATATTCAGTTTTCCCTCCATTCTCTGGATTCTCACCGATGTCAATCATCTCCTTTACTTGTCAATCTATTTGCCACCCTATTGTCTGATCAACTGAACAACAGTTTTACTGTCCTATTGATACCATGTCTTCCCACTGCTTTTCCAATAGGCACACCCTACCTCTTCCCTAGCTCACTGTCTCTTCCACCTTTCCTACTTTTTCTCTCTCACCTTCATCCATTCTGTCCTCCCCACTTTACCACTACCAGCTCTATATCCTCCTCTCTCCCCACCATCCCTGTTCCCACATGCCTTCTCACCTTTACAAATACCTGTCTTACCTCTACATCCTGTCTCTCTACCTTCTTATGTGGCCCCGCAGCACTGTAGTATCTAACTACCGTAAACATTAATCATTTATCCTTGCAATGTGCTATGAGGTAGGGAAGTAGTATTATTCCATTTTTCCTAACTCTGGCTCACTCTTAACATCCATTTCCTCTGTCCCTGCTCCCAAACTGTTGAATGCCGATGGCATAAATCCCATGATTACATTACAAATGTATTCTCTCCTACTCCACTTCTGCCAGACGCTTTGCCAATAAGCACTACTTTCCTACCCGCATGGAATTGAATTCCCAAAACCCTTCATTGAACTGAATTCCCACAACCCCTCTTGCTTATTTAGAATCTTCAGTTCCCTCCTAGAGTCCAATCTTGAGCCCTCTTCTTCCTTTGCACAGGATCACACTAACATCTTCAAAAAAATCAACATGATCCACTGTGATTTCACTGAACTTGTAAATTACTACCTTTTGCACCTTCAAATCCCTTTCAAAACCCAGTTCAACCATGACACCTATAAGAAATTGGTCACCTGATAACAGAGTGGTCCAGAGGAGGTCAGTATAGCTCATGTGTAAACTGAAGTTATTCAATTTAATACAGTGGAGTAATTTCAGCTATATATTGACATAAATGCCTGCAGAATTTGGTCTTAGAATTGAAGTCAGTACTTTTTCACAGTCACCCTGAGCCAAATCAGGCTATCAGTTACACTTGTGAAATCCAGGGGGCAAAAATGGCTCCATAACTTTTCCTAGTTGTTCAGTAACACTAATAGAACCCCAGACAATATGTTTTTGCTTCAACAGCTTGCTTTGTGCATTAAGATACTGTGCACCAATTTAAACAGCATTATTTTATAGCTGAGATGATATCAGCTACCAAATATAGAGGTGAAAGTGCCAGACGTCAGGTAAAAGTGCCTTTTTTTGGATGGACAGGTGCAGAGAGAGGAATGTAAGGAGTGTTTGGGATTTTAGAAAAAATTACAGATACCTAACAGAACAGATCAAATGGAAGCATTTTGCAACTAGCTATTCTTTCCATTTGAATGCTCAGTGATTACCAAATGATGAAAGAAAATTCCAGTGAATGAAGTTCTGTGGACTGTAGAGTGATTATACTACCTTAATCATCAACAGAACATACCTAAGGGGCATAATCTCATTTTGGTGCCAGGGATTTGTGCACTTCATTTTTCCTATACTGAAATGAGAACATACTACAAAAGATGTCTGAGATTACAACACATTCTTCTTGGCTAATATTTCTGACTTGTCTACTTTATATCTCCAGGGCCCTGATCTTGTACTGAGCTCTGAGAAACCAGAAACCTTCCCATTTCAGAACAACCTGTTCAGCTTACTGGGTTCTGAAAGTCCCTTCTTTAGGCACCTAACATTCCCCACGCATTGTATGGGGAGTCTGGATGCCTACCTTGTGACTGACAATTCCCCTGGCCTGCAGGCTCCTTAAGTGGTTAGGTGTTGCAACACTGAGTGGAGCAAACCCTAAATACCAGGGCCCAAATACTTAACCTCTTCTGTGTGTAAGTTAACCCAACCTATAACCAGGAATACCAATAATTACTACACCAGAAGTATTGTATGGCTCTTTTTTCACTTATGACTAAATATGAGAAAGTTCTATGTTAATACATATACATACATCCTGCTTAAAAGAGCCTAGAATACAGATGCATAGTTTAAACAACCAGAATAAGCAAAATGTATGTTAACCACATGGCTATAGAATATTTGTAATGTAAAATCTATTTCAGTTCAGAACAATTTTGTTTTCAGGAAAAGAAAAACATTGTTGAATGGCCAAACACATAACTGCTGCAAGGCCAGTAAAATACAAGAAAATGAGGAAAACACTTAACATGAAGATCTGCAAGTGGTTAATGTTTTACTATACTGCAGAGAGAAGGTACTTCAGGCTTCCACCTTCATTAATCCAAAAAACAATAGTTTCATGTGAAACTATTTCAGAATAAAACATTTTAAAGCTGATGAGGAAAAGCAAGTTTTATCCACAGATTAATTTGTGTTGCACTGGAGAGAAAGCAAATGTCATGGTGTTTTGCTCCAGTATTGCATTAAATTAATACCTTTTTAAAACAATGTCATCATCCAAAGACAACTTACCTTTTCTAAAGACATGGGATGAAACTCTGGCCCCACTAAAGTCAGTGGCACCCATTGACTTCAGTGGATCAAGCCCTAAAAGCTCTCAGACTGCTATTCTATTTCCAACACACAAATAATCTTCATTTTTAAAAAACCCACTACTTACAGATCAGACAAATTCAGATGGCGGAAAGTCTTCTTATACAAACTCGAGAGCTTGTTTCTGGAGAAATTACTGTGAGAAAACAGAACATTAGATTTTATTAGTATTTCTGGTTTTCATAACCAAAATATAGAAACAGTGTTGTTTTGAAAATTGAGCCCAATCTAACCACCAAGAAAATCTGTGGGTTTCCTTCCACTGAGTTCAACAGGAGATGGATAGGGATCTAAATTCTTCTGATAGCCCAATATGGCTTTGAAGATTCGTAATACAACGTGCACCTTGTTTTGATGGCTAACTTCATAAACAAGTTCAACACTGGACAAAATTTTCACCTTTCAACACTTCTAGCCATGCAGAAAAAACAGTGGATTTCATTTCAAAAGGACCTGTGTAAAGTCCAGATGTTGGTTACATTCCTATTTATCCATAAGCAAAATGGGTGTTTCCCATACCTTCTTTGAGTCTGCACTGCACTCTGCGCTCATCTAACCCCAACCACATGCTAGCACACATCCTCAACATAAGCCTTTTAGTTACTCTTTTCAAACCGTGTGTGCAATAAGAGAGAGATCAAAAGGCAAATTGTAAAATGCTAACATTAGGGGGTTTTATGTCAATTAAGCATTTACTGCTTCCAAATATAATTAACTTAAAGGTTCTTTTCAAGTTTTTTAGGTCAGAGAAATGTTCATCTTAATCAGAAATGCCTCACTCCCAAACCTGTAAAAAAATGTTCTCCACCTTTGCTCCACAAATCAGAAAAGGGGTACTTTTTCTTGTGGTTCTTTCAGTGCACTAATTAATGGTATAGAGAGCAACAGTAAACTGTAACACTGCCAACAGCCCAGTGCAAATTAGTATTATGAGCCAAAATACCATATGCATTTTATACAGTATTACGAAGGCACGAGAGGGGTTCCATAGTTAATGTTGCATTGAAATCTGCACTTAAACCATGGATTAATGTAGTTACACCTTTAACCTTGATTTAATTGGTCATGGTCTGCCTTAGCCCTCCCTAGATTTGATCTTGTCCAGATAAATCAAGGCTAAAGGTGTAATTTGCATCTACACCAGGGAAGATGTTGTGGGTAGGTAAGAATTAGCTACCACATGTTAGCTAACCCTGACCTAACCTTAACTTCTTTCCATGAGCTAGACAAACTCTGTGTTAGGAGACTGGAGGTTAGGTGACCCAGTGCTTTAGGGCCCAGTACTGCAAGCCATGCCTATATGAATAGTACTTAACTCAGTCAAATCAGTGGGCCTGATCCTCCACTGCCTTGCACCTTACATAGCCATTTACACCTGTGAAATGGGGGGGCGGGGGTAACATGCTACCTTACCAAACTGTCACTTTGCACAGGTGTAAATGACTAGGTAAGGTGCAAGGCTGAGGAGAATCTGGCCCACTGATTTAAGTGAGGCTACTCACAGGAGCAAGGATTACGCCATCTTTATGAAACACAATTTTGAAAAATGATAAGAAACTCCATGGGCCTGACTCTCCTTTCGCTTACACCAGCCAAGTAGCTTAAGTGGAGTTACTTCTGACTTATGCCAGTGCACATAAGATCAGAATAAGGCTCACTGTATTTATGGAAAACAATAACAAAAATGCTCAACTGCATTCTTGGTTATGGGCTGACACATTTAGGGCTTTATGACTAGTCTTTTCTTCTGTGCAGTTAAGGGCCTTCAGATTTTTCAAACTGGCATGTAATTCAATTGAAATTCTTGAGCCCTATGTTATATATATCATCTTGAACTATATTATGTCAGTATATTTATTGTTATATATATTTTCCATAAACTGAGCACTTTATATTGATTACTAAAATCTCTGCTTTGGTCCCTTCAATCCACAGTAAGTGAATAGGCATAGACCAGGGTTACTAGATGGTGGGTAAAGACACAGTTGTTTTTTTCTGGAACGGTAATTATAAGTTAACTCCTTAGTTCAATATCATAGTAAAGAATTATTATGGCTAGCATCCACAACAGTAAGTATATATACACATAAGACTTTGTTAACTTAGAGTTAAGGGCCTAGATCCTGAGCTACAGCCAAGCTCTGCTCAACAGCTTGGGAAGTAAAGAGAAGATGAGGGAGGGGAGGCAAAAGTAGGGTTAAACCAGCTTCATGCACTCTACTTCGGATCCGTTTCTCATTTGATCACAAAAACACACACAAAAAACCCTTGTATGGCACATTTAGACTGTGATTAAAAAAAAAAATCAGATCAACTCCCCATTCCCTGTTACTAAACATGTGTTAGCTAATCCCAACCTAACCACAAACTGTTCCCTACTGTAGATACAAGTTAGCACAGTTAACTTTGATTTAGCTGTTCAAGGTCGACTCTAGCGAGGAGCCTGAGGCCAATCTCAACCAGCTATATCAAGATAAAAATTGTTAGCCTGTATTTACACAACGGGGAAAAGGAGAAAGGCTGTAGTTAGGTCAGGGTTAGATATATAGGTAATGTAGATCTCTCTTCTTAATCTAGTCAAGCCCACAGCACTCGGCTACCACGGTGATAGCACACTAAAAACATCAAAGTAGATTTGAATATATAAAATGTATACAATTATGCACATTCTTGGTACATGACAATGGCTTTTTAATGTTTTAGTAAATATTCACTACTTGTGACCTTTATTGCTACATTTAAAGGTATTAATATAATGTAAAGGAAGTGCATTAAACAGGTCTATTAAAAAAAACATTGTTACTGCTGCTGAGTTTATGAATTACAGCATTGCTACAACAGTTCTGTTTAATAGCTTTTAAAGGTGATTGTTGAGTAATTTGAGTCTAAGGTCAATGAGAATACCAGAATTAAACTAGCAAGGCTCTTAATTACATTTAAGTGATATCTATTGGAGCATTTCACTTTCTGTTGTTTACATTATTACTGAACCTTAGTGGTCTGAGCATTGGCCTGCTAAACCCAGGGTTGTGAGTTCAATCCTTGAGGGGGCCATTTAGGGATCTGGGCCAAAATTTTGGGGGGGAGGGATAGCTCGGGGGGGAGGGATAGCTCAGTGGTTTGAGCATTGGCCTGCTAAACCCAGGGTTGTGAGTTCAATCCTTGAGGGGGCCATTTGGTATCTGGGGCAAAAACTGGGGATCGGTCCTGCTTTGACCAGGGGGTTGGACTAGATGACCTCCTGAGGTCCCTTCCAACCCTGGTATTCTATGATCGTACATCAGTTGTTGAAAGGCATTTTGGCTACAAAGGTTTGGCCCAGAAAATAAGTAGATGCCAAAAAGCATTTGAATAGCTGCGTGTTAGTAGATTCATTAGCATCTGATATTATTATATGCTATTATTATTTATGTTGTAAGAATACAGTGTTTATTTTTTAGTGAAGCCTTGTGACTGCATTAAAGATTTCTCCTGTGAGAGGATTACAGCCATAATATTTTCATTAGCAAAATTAAAGTTCTTACAATTAGCATTAATCTTCATAAGAATATTTTTATGTAAAAAAAATCCCAATAAGCTCCAAATGGCTAGACATAAACTTTTGCTTTAAAATGAAATGTAAGATTTTCCTTTGTATTTTGCTGAGAAGGTTACTATTAATTAAACATGACTGATTTCAGTTTTTCACAGTTTTCATTGCCCAGACCACATCTCAGGGTCCACCCTGCTCCCAGTGACGTCAACAGGAGCGTTGCCACTGATTTCAATGGTCCCAGACATTGAAACAACAGGCTTTTTGGGCAGATTTTTTAAAATCATTAAGAAATCATGTAAAGAATAAACAAATGAATTTTTCTACAGAAATAATAAATCCAAAGGCCTAGGCAGAACTACCTTCATACTAATTGCGCTATCACTTTGGCTCATCTATGGTAAACATAACAAGTGGCACTAAGTAATCATTTTCAGTCTTACCCAGCCATTTTATATGTTTGGAAAGACTACTAATCCCTATTGTATCACTGCTCAGAAGGAAATCATAATTTAATGACCAATTGTCACAGGAAAAGCAAGTATATACCCAACCGTAGCTCTTTATATGGTATTTCTATGGTTTTGCATTGGTATGGCTCTGGTCAAAGCAATTTGTTTTATTAATGACTAGATGAAATAATTTAACATGCCTGTAAAATGTGTGTTACATTCTCCCTCTCATAGTTTGGCCACATAAGGGGTAACAGCCTACTACTGCTACCAGCAAATTGAGATATCATATGTTTTTGGTTAAATTACTATTAATTTTATCCTCCTATGACATATTTTTCTTGGAAAACAAAATTGCAGAAAGGGAATTTATTGTAGTATAACCGCACCCAGTCCTGGCCCCAATTCAGCAATCCATCTCTATTACACAAAGCACTCAATCAAGCACCTGCTTAACTTAATACCTGTGCTTAAGTCTCACTGATTCACTCATACACATGCCTAAAGTTAAGAAAGTGCTTAAGAGCTTTGCTGAATAGTGATAGGCTTACGCACTTACTTGAATGCTTTCCTGAACTAGAGTTCATGTAATGTGCTAAACCCCTGCTGCTCATTTCAGCACCTTGAGGAATTGAGACCACAATCCTAAATATGAGAAGTAGGAGTGAGTTCAGCTCTATGTTTCTCAAAGGGCTTGTCTACACTGTGCATAGGTCTGCACCGGGGGCGGGGGGTGTAAATTCTACTCACCAGCATATCGCACACTAACTGGTCCATGTAGCATGTGCTAAAAACCCCTTAGTGTGTGTTAATGTGGTCCCACACAGTATTACATTAATGTTCACCAGGGAACTTTTAGTGTACCACAGCAGAATCCACATGGGCCAGTTAGTGTGTGACATGCTGGTGTGGACTAGAATTTACACCCCTTTAGTGCGGACTAACACACTGTGTAGACAAGCCCAAACTGAGAGGCACCTATCTTCTTCAGGGACATGTAAGCAAACCGACAAAAACAGAAGAAACTGAGCTGGTCATTTTTCTGAGTTGTTTTCACAGAGGACTCTGGACTACTCATCCTTTGCCAAGTCCAAAGCAGAAATGATCCAGCACAACAAAATTAACAGGTTGCCCCCGCACCACTTGCTTATAATACAGTTCCACTTTTATGCCAAAGTTATTAGCAAAAGATCCTTAAACACCTCCTTCTTTAAAACACTTTATACCAGGAGAATGAGAAGAAAGGGAAGGGAAGTAATAAGCTCTGGGTAGTTCTGACCTACAAGACATGAGCTGTTCTGACTCACATGTACTGCAGGTTGGTGTTTTTCAGAAATGCCTGACGGGACACAAACTTTAAGCCTGAATCCACCACGGTTCTGTGAAAACATATAATGTTAAAATTGTTAGTGTTGGTCAGTTAAAATAAAATTGATTAATAAATAATAATAATGGTTAGAATAAGATTTGGGATTACAATTAACCCAAATCATTTGTAATTAATTAAATTGTAACCTCTTTGGGGCAACGACTGTCTTTTTTTAATTCATATTTGTATTGTGCCCAGGGCAATAAGGCCCTGCTCATTGACTGGGGCCTATAAATCCTATTGTAAGAGAAACTACAAATATTAATGTTAAACAAAAATAGTAAATCAGATACTCACAGATTTTTCAGTCCAACATAAAGTCCAACTTCATTGTTATTGATACTTTCTAATTTCCGCTGGTTTGCGATGTAACTATAGAAAAAAAAAGACAGAGAAAGCAAGTGAAGAAAGCAGCTTCATTACCTGTTCCTGTTATTTAGATTGTCTCAGGCACTGTTGATAGGTGAAATATAAAAAGTAATGAAGGTTTCTGACCAACTTCAGTCAACACGGAATCATGTGTCTGCAGAGCTAAATACTTCTTGCCACCTTCCCAAGTATTTAACTAGATGCCTTGTTGCAGAACATTTATGGTAATTTTTACTCAGGGGAAACAATCTTGCACAGAGAGGGAGGTCTTCACACTGAGCAGATAATAAACAAAATTTCTTTATAATGCCACTTTCTCTGAAACCTGCTCTTTTCTGGCTCATTACTTTTGCATAACAAGAAGGCCAGACCCTCAACTGGTATAAATTGTGCACAAGTAGAGTCTGGCCCTAGTTTGTTAATACTAGATACACTTAACATCATCACTCATTAAGCTGTTTTTCTCCCTGCCCCTTAGCTGGAGATTTATTTACACCATACTACAATTGGAAGACAAACAAACTAATCATTCTTGGTTGTATTATGCATACAATGAGCCCCAGCTGAACATAATACAACAGAAGGAGAAAGCATCATGATAGATCAAAAACATCAGCCAACCCCACTATGCACCAGGAACCTCTTTATGTGTCACCAATGTAGCAGATATGAGCATCAAATGACAGTGATGGCTTTGCAGGATTTCTTGGGATAAGAGTAATACAGTGAAGCCATTGTAAAATAATGAAAGAATACAGAGTTCCTTACATAACCTTGTTATCCCACGGATTTTATAAACCAATCTGATTTAAACTCTCGAAACTCATTAGGGGCCAATCCAAAAACAATGAAATAACATATTAAAGATGATGGATAATGAAATCCTCCCATTTGAGAGCCATCAGGCAGATCTTCCCCATTCTCTGTTAAACTGTTTTCAAGCATGACAGGGGATGTCATTTAGAATCTTCCTCTACCTGGAAGCCCCTCAATGCCAACTGGCAGAGGGCACATCATACCTTAACTCACATCAGACCTGACACACTCATTGCCTCAACACACTGTAGTCATGATCTGTATCTAAAAGGCAGCATGTAAGGTGTTATATGCAAATGGATAGTATTATTGTGGGATGTTTATATGGTGGTGTATAAAGAATAATAGATGTGTGCTGGAAAATATGTTCTTAAAATATGGTTGGCAAGCAATGCATAATCCCAGCCTGTTCTAGACAAAGGAATGTTGTTTCACCTGCTTGACTGTGTCTCCATTGTAAATTGAGCAAGGCGAGGCCAGAAACAATGAAAGTACATTTACATATAAGGTAAACAAAGCCATCAAACTGGCAAGTGGGGGAAATGACCACTTAAGAACCACGATGGGGGATGGAAGCTGTACCCCCAGGAAGCCTTCCTGGCTTTTGAAACAGAGACAATGGACTTTGGGAAATACAGGCAGAAATAGAAAGCCATTTTGGCATCCTCACCTGAGGGAGAAAAGAGGCCTTGAAAACTGAGAAAAGTGGGTCTTTCAAACCAGGTGGTGGAACTCTCTGAGAACTGATTGTAGATGAGAAAGTTGCTTAGACACAGATTGTAACTTGCTAAAGTTAAGTTTTAGTCACTAGAAAGCACATTTTGTTTTCTTTGTAACCTTTCATCTCTCTTTCACTCTCATTTGAAATCATTTAAACTCTGTTTGTTAATAAAACTTATTGTTTTATTACAAGAACATTTCTCAGTGCTGTTATATTGAAGAGAAGTGTAAATCTTCAGCTAACCTCACAGGTTGTCATGTGCTCTGTCTCTTTGGAGGCAGAGAACTTAATAAATTCTGTGAGTGTCCAGTGAGAGGGAACTTGGGGGACTGGGGTTCACTGGTTGTTACCAGCATGGACAAGGATTAGACTGGCAGAGGCCTGAAGAGTTTGCTGGTAAGGCAGATGAACTGGTGTGCCAGAGAGCTGACACACAGCTTAGCAGCAGCAAAGCCCATTCTTGGTGAGGCAAAGCAGTAACACAGTGACTCACAGTTCTGGGTGGCCTGAGCAAAACATCACAACCTGCTGCTCAATTCTAGGTGTAGAGAATATGGCTGTGAGGTTTCAGAGCCACGTACCCTATTATGTGGTTAGTGTTCAATCAATAATTAGTACCATAGTTAGACTTGGAGAAGACTGGGGAGAAATGTAAAGGGACAGGAGTTTAGGAAGATGTATGCAGATGCATGGAAGGAGGAACCAGAAAGGACATAGAATCAGGGTAAGAGAGATGGGTCAACAAATTTTAGATGAAGATCAAGCTTGCAACAAAGTTTAGTCTCTACAGACACTTATGTAACTCTACAATACCACAGAACACATCGTAAAAATCAGCCATTCTAATTCTAATCATAAAACTTTCATTTATTCCATCAGCACCTCCCAGTATGAGAATGTGTAGAACTCTGACATAACTGGAACTTAATCAGCACATGTAAATCAGCTTTGGTCCACTAAAGTGAATCCTTTACACCAGCCAAAGATCTGGCCTTAAATGCACAATACATAAAATCAACAGTATAATCTAACAGTATATTTCTTTTACAGAACAAAATGAGGCATGGCTCCTGGAATTAGGCATGGCTGCCGCACTCCCTGGCTTGACATGGTTTTCATCATAAACAGAGTTACAGTTTGGTTCAATGGCTTTCAGTACCCCTACTATACAAATTGTTCCAGCACCCTTGAAATGAGGGGACAAATTTTAGGTTCGATGAGAAGTATGCGGTCAAAAGGAGCCGACTCACACAAACTTAGACTGTAAGCTCTGGGGCAGGGACTGTCTTTGTTCTGTGTTTGTATAACACCTAGGACGATGCGTCCTGTCTATGACTAGGGCTCCTAGGTACTATGGTAATAACAATAATTGCCCCCCGGAGAAGGTCAAGCCACTGCACTTTCCAAGAGAGCTGGGCTATGGCCCTACCCCCCTGCCACCTGAACTGAAAAGAGTGGAGGAGTTGCCACAACTGCATGCATGAGGTTGGAGCTGCAGGACAAATTCAGGCTGTGTTAACCAGAATTCCTGTCAAAGCAACCACTGCAGTACAGTTTCTTTTTACACAACACCCTTAACACAGGTCATCATAGAAAAGCAAATGAAGTCTTATGAAGTCCTAAGAGAGGAAAATAGACAGTTGTATCTTACCACAAACAGATTGTATCTTCTTACTACCCATTTTATCTTTTGCTTAACACTTTATTTGATTAAATCTTTAAAGCTATTTCATAGCTGAGAGAAAGACAGAGATACGGCTACTGTAGCACGTATACTAGGAGGGGAAGTGAGTAAGATAATCCTTTGTTTAAGCCAGAGAGAGGTTTGAGATAAAAGCTCTTATCTGACTGGAAACTATTTTTACCACCTTCACAACTACTCTACCTTGATGCTACTTATCATTTTACATTAATACTCCTAAAAGCTCTGACTTTCAGTGGGCAATGTTGAGAAATGTAATATGTTTGCCTGGCCTTAAGAATACTCATCCTTTCTCTTAAATGAACATTTTTAGTGCAACATACAAGAAAAATATCCATACTCCATGACTGGCTGAAGCCATGTGATAAGACAGAAGCTCCCACTGTACACTGCAGCACAATATAACAATATTGAGGTTTGGAAAGATATTAACCAATCAGAACACATATACCAATTACAGCTCCAAATTGAATCCTCAGCAGTCAGCAACACTTTTCCTTGGATCTACTACTACACCAAATCTCTCTCCTACTTGAATGATTTATCAGTTAACAATAGTTGCTTCCAGACCTCTAATTTCATCTCCCCATGGCCATTATAAGGCCTATTAATTCTGATAAAGACATTCAGAATTGCATTTCATACTGATTTCATACTTCAATCCACATCAAGTTGTTCACCTCAACACAATTCAAATTGTATAATATCACATACTCATACCTCACTATTGTAAGCCCATTTTAAATCTTATGTTCAAAGACTTGTAACTTTTTCAAAGATTTTCCTTTTGAACTGGAACATAACCTACTTCTGCTCAGCACAAAGGTGAAACGTTTGGGAAAAACTGCAGAAAATCAGCAGAACCCATGTCTAAATTATGTGAACATGAAAACAATATATTTTTCATTCTTTAAAATAATTTGGACTCTTTTGTATTTGAACAATTCAGAAAAAAAAAGGATTCATTCTAAATTTTCAAATGTGATATGTTCATATTCCTTTCCTAAGTCTGAAAACATTTGGTTAGCTGAAGTATGTCCCCTTAATTTATTTGATTTATTCCATTTTCTCTGGACAAATGTAATTTAAATTACACCCTCTGTTTGGAGCTGCAAGGATATTTTTTAAAACCAGAAGTGTACTAATATTAATTAATTAGATATGAGGGAATTATACTGTAATTCAGCTCCAGCAGTATTTCTGCTGCCAAAAAATACCTTTTATGGGAAACATACTTCCTAACACGAAAGAAAGAAATAAAGAAAAAAAACCAGCAAGCTTTGGTTCATACTGCTGGGGGAAAGTTTTGAAAACAAAATGAACAAATATTCCCTGGTGAACAGTCAGCGACGAGTTTCTGGGCTACAGGAGAACTTTCACCACAGGTTATTTTTTCTCCAGTCCTTTGGGGAGAAGAGCAGAGCACTCCAGACCTTGAACGAGACTAGATGAACCTCATCATAGACTGGCGGGTCAAATATATTCCTAGTCTGTGCTAGAAGAATGCATTAGCAATAGATAGGTATGAAATGTTAAACCATGCAAAGCTCCCCAATGTTGTATTTTGTTACCAACTTAAATGTCAGACAAGGTTCATCAGAAGGTTTGCTAACGTTTATGAACCTTTTCAGCAAATCTGGGCTGATTTATGAGTATACATGAAAATCATGCAAAATGTGCAGATATGACACACCAGATTAAATTTGGCACTTTCAAATGAATTGCATGTTGAGTTCCTTTGAAGCCAGGACTCTAAAACAAGACTAAGGGGGTGTGAACTCACATAGATTGAAAATGAAGAAATATTTGTATGAACCTTGTATATCAAAATTTTCAAGTTTCAGACTCATCTAGGCAGGGCTGTCCCTAAGGAGGGTGCAGGGCCCAGGGCGGAAGTGACAGATTTGTCACTTCCAGGACCGACCCATCACTTCCAGGACGACCGCGCCGGCCAATCATGACAGCCTGCAGTGCCCCCCAAAGCGTGGGGCCCAGAGCAGTCACCCCCATTCACCATACCCTAGGAACGGCTATGCATCTAGGGCCCAATAATGCAACTCTTACTCAAACAGGGAATCCCTAAGTGCAGGATCAGACTCCTAATTAGATATAATCCCTGGAAGATGCTCCCATACCATGACATTTATCATAGTTTAAATACATGGACAGACAGACAGACAGATAGCAGGTCCTCTACAGATATACAGACTTGATCCTGCTCTAATGTATTTCTAGGAGTGTCTTCTAATTGACAGCAATGTTAGCAACAGAACTAGAATTCACTACACCGACCACCCCATATCTCAAGAAACAAAACCTCTAACCCCCAGCAGAACTTTCTACAATCTCAAAAGGGAGAAAAGACAGAGGCTCAAATAAGCCCACTATGGATTTTGCTATAGCCAATCTAGTTTACTTTGTGGTGTAATGGGCACTGGTACATAACCCTAAACACTTGTCTATATAGTGCCCTTCGTGCCCCTACCAGCAGGGGTGTAAATTCTAATGAGTACCAGCGTGTCGTGCACTAACTGGCCCGAGTAGACCCTGCTGGCATGCACTATATGTGCCTTAGTACATGTTGATGTAGCACTGTTTGAAATGGAACTACATTAATGAACACTAGGGAACTTTTAGTGTGTACCAGCCCGGTCCACAGATGCCAGTTAGTGCACAACACACTAAAATGTGTTAGAATTTACATCCCTGCTGGTGCACATTAAGGCACCGCATAGACAAGCCCTTAGATAGATGAGACTCTTATCTAAATACTCTTCCCATGTATCCCTGTCTATTGTCAGGTTACCATATTTGCACAGAGTACGTAGAAAATTCTGAAAATTAAACTATTTTAAAAAACTAAGGATACAAACAGTGAAATGTGATTAGGCCTTGATATTAGGGATCAACAAATTCTGCCATCAAATACTGTAATACATTATTGACAAAATATTCAAAGCATGCTATTGTTTATATATACATTTTTAAGATTTTGGGCAAATCCTTTATTAGGAAGTGTCGCCTATGGAGCATTCGCTCACTATTTGCTGATACCACTCACAAAAGGACAGATTATGAATATTACAGAACAAAAAAGAACTTTGTGTGTTTGTATATCTTCATCTGAGACACCTGAGCTTTGGAACTCATTCTACTCCCCATACGGTCCAACATAGCCCATGTTTTTTAACCATCAGAGCATACTGCATATCTAATCCCTTTTCCCAGTCTTTTCGAGAGGAAAGGGTGCATTAGGGTTGAGATATATCCATTTACAGTTCATATCTCTGGCTGGCGGAGTTATTCCACCCCCGCTTCTTGATTTTGGGAAGATCCTCTAGTTCTGTCTTTGTTAGTCGACTTGTATTATTAATATAGGACAAAGGTGCCTTAGACCCTGGACTGGCATGATTTATGTTCTGTATTAATCTAAATAAATAAAAGAAAACCCTAAGAAAAACAATGGGATTTTATTGTGCACACCAGTACTGCCAGCCTCAGAAGTTCAAAGATCATGAGTCAGAAACCGCCCCAAAATCATGAGACTGACATAAAAATCATAAGGCTTAAAAAAAAAAAAAAAAAAGATTAAACCACGTACTTTGGTCTGTCTTCTGATGTTTGAACTCCCCCTGCTCGTCCCCACTGTGAGTGTGGCAGCTTTACAGCACTGCCAACTTGACAAATCTTTAGTGAGTACAGTGAGTTTGATCGCCATTACAGGAGCTCTCACTAGAGGACCCTGCTGAGATTGGGGCCCCATTGTGCTCGACTCTGTACAAACACATAGCAAGAGACTGCCCATGACCTGTAGAGCTTACAGGGTAGTGCAACACACAGAAGTGAGTTTGTGACGTAGGAGCCACCACATCACCTCACTGTGGGTCTACCAAACATCTCTTTGGCCTGGTCTACACAACAAAGTTAGGTAGACATAAGCTGCCTTGTGTCCACCTAGTCGTGCATGTGTCTACACTTAAACTGGTCTCCCACTGATGTAAGCTTTCCATTACGCCAACATAGTAATGCCCTCTCCCCAAGCAGCACTGAGCCACAGCAGATGTAGATGTGAGTGCAAATGTAGACAATGCATTACCTATATCAACCCTAACAGTACTCCAGCAGCTATCACACAATGCACAACACTGACCCGTCTAGTCACAATTATGAACTCCACTGCTCAGGGGTCATGGAGACCAGAAACCCCACCCCCCACCTTTAAAATCCTGCAACTTTTTGAAATGCCTTAATTATCCATCTTGGCGAGCACACCTAGCAGCTCTCCTTTGCTGTGTGCAACTGCCCAGCTGACCATGCTAGCTACACACTCCAGATGCGCTCTGGCTTGGAGCAGACAGGAGATATTGGCTCTCCTGGGCCCAAGGGGAAAAGATGCTGTGTAAGCATAGCTACAGACCAGCCATAGAAACATGGACCTCTCTGAGCAATTTGCACAGGGGATGCAGGAGAAGGGATACAACGGAGACCAGTCACAGTGCTCTGTGAAAGCAAAGGAACTACGTCAGGCGTATCAAAAGTCCAGGGAGGCCAAGAGTTGATCTCGCGCTGAGCCATAGACATGCCACCGCCCATGCTCTAGGTCAGTACACACAACGTTGACGCAAGAAGCCAAGTATGCACATGCACAAGCGATATACTAATTGTGGTGGCTTTATGCTGATGTAACTTGCATTAGCAAAAGTCTGTAGTGTAGACAAGCCATTAGATGGGAACAACTTTTAATCCTGGCAGAGTTGGGATGGATTCAAATTGGTGACCTTCAGATGAAAGGCTCTATAGCTCATTAACAATGCCCACAGGCATCTTGTCTCCCAAAAGTGTTAATGTTATATTTTCAGTAATGAGGCTTACTTTTTGGAGAGTTTATTTAATAACATTCTGATCTTTCTGAGCTTGCACAGGCAGGATCTTCCACTCTGTTGGACGGACAGGCAAAATCTCCCACACAGTGCTGTCAGTCACACACAAACTAAATCTGTCACATCTTGTTCTTAAAGGGACCACTCCTATTAGCCAATTACAAAAAATAAAAATGCTACAATAACAAAAAACAAATATTAGCACAACATCTAAATTCATTTTTACATACAAATATTTTGCGATATAAAATCACTCCCAGAATGAGTCAGTGTCCTTATCCTAACTCTTAGTATTAAGAGGGTTTGCACACACATCCTTCAAATCCATACCACAACCCAATCTATTTCAGCTATAGGAGTAACCAGTAAGGTAAGACATTCTGTTACCTTATATGTGGACCACCCCACAGAAGGAGACACAACACACATTGTGAGTGGGTCACACAAGTATTTGTAAGACAGCACTGGGCATTGGGATTCTTGGCTTCTCTATTCCTGGCCCTGGGAGCAGATTGTGGCCCAGTAGTTACAGACAGCACCACCAAATGTAATATTACCTCTGTTTGAGCCATCTGCAGAGGACTGAACCTCTGGAGGTAAAAGCACGGGTTTCTATTGCTTGAACTAAAGAACAGACTCTCTTATCACAGAAGTAGTAGCAGAGTTATTAACCTCTAAATGTGATTAGTTGCGAGAGGATGACACAGAAGCACACACAGTTAGTTTTCGTTACACAAGCACCTAATTTGACATACTCCTTCTGAAAGACTGTGTAAAAAACAGGAAGAGACTTGACTCTATTAGACCTTTGGGTTCCAGTCCCAAGTCAGCCGACAGGTAGTGACCTTGTACAAGCTCTCAGTTATTTTATCTTTGAAATTGGTGAATGATAGCTACCCCCAACCTATGAAATCTCATCTGATAGCAAGGGTTGTGACAGGCACAGAAATATGAAGAGCTGCTGCTAGAACTAATAGTAGATTGTTGTGGCAGTAGAAGCTACCATAGTTTAGGACTAAAGAATCTGTAACAATGGCACTATTCTGAGCATGCAGCCTAATGGCTCTGGCTGTGCACCCGTTTCCAGGATCTGGCTGTACGGTAGTATTAAGCAATATGATCTAAATTATGTTCTAAGATATATGTGGGAATCTGAGGGCAGGATGTGGCCCCAGATCTATTGCCTGCAGCTTGTTTTCATTTTAATAAATAAAACAGTTGCTTTTAAAATAGGTGAAAGAGCAGCTTTAAATTGAATGGTTATCAGCAAATGGGTTGAAATCTAACTTCAATTTAAAAAAACAAACAAACACCCTGACAGCAACTTTTGCTGAGGACTAAGAGGGATACAAAAAAGTGTGACAAAGATGGAAAAGGAGCTAAAATAACCTTTCTGAACATTTGTGAATAACCACTAGAGTTGAGCCCCAAGCCTGAAACCTATTCTGTGTGAATGGACTCCTGAGTCTACACAGAGTCCCATTGACTATGAATGGAATAAATTGTAGGATCTAGGCAGCCTTTTAGTCATAAAAGAGCAAACAGGAGTAAGGTAAGATGTATCACTCTCCCATGCAGCTACACCACAAAACTAGGCTCAGTAACCTGATTAAGAATATAACATTAATTTTATTCAGTTACTTCTTCCTCAGGGTCACCCAGTGTGTTTTATCTTTCTTCTAGACTTTACAGGTAGTAAGCTATGTACTGCAAACTGTGTCCTGTGCAGTGCCAGGCATGCTGTCATAATTAATTCTAAATCAAATAAATAATAACAAATAGATTGGTTTCAAAATATTATACAGTCTGTCTTTAGATATGGTAATAAAACAAATAGAACACCGGAAAATATATAATTACACCCTTGGATTACCAAACTGCAGTTCAGAGACAGGGTCACTTGACCTAAAATAGTTTTGTACAATTGCCTTTCTACCTGCTCACTAGCATATGGAATAGGTTAAGCCAGGGTTGTCTGACCTTGTGAGGCAATGGGTACTTCATCCTCCTGAGTTTGGTGGACAAGGACAAAGTCAAAACAAGAATGAAGTCAGAGAGTTTATTTTTTTCTGTCTCCTTCAAATAAGTGAGGTTTAACATAAGAGTTAGAGGCTTAACGTAAGAAGCACATAACAAAGAGTACCTTAATAAGCAAGAGCAACACTAATCCAGTACTGTTTCTAAAAACTGAGGGATGGGATTGCATGTCTCCACTTCACCTGAAAATCAAGCTCTATGCCACACTCTTCTCTCAGCACTTCTTCCCCCTCCAGTTTGGCACCCCACACTGACCAAAACTAACATTGCACTTCAGTTAATCGCCACAAGCCAAACATGAAATAATAATGCAACACATCAACTATAATTTATCTAAACAGTATCAATTATACCACATTAAAACTGTCAACTTATAAACCATCACTAGAATCTGAGCACCTCCCAATCACTAATGAATTTAGTTTCACAGCACATCTGTGATGTCAGAAAGTTATTTCTCTCCTCAGTCTATAGATGGGGAACTGAAGTACAGAGAAATGAAGTCATTTGCCTAGGGTTACACCAGAAGTGTGTTGTAGAACCAGGAGCTGAACCCAAAATTCCTGCCCTACAGTCCATACCTTAAAACCCCAGGGCCATCAATTGGAATAGAAAAGTGTTGGTAATTCTCATGATGTGGCACACTGCTGGCAACCAGAACCCTGTATTTGAGGCATTTAAACATACTGCACACTTGGCGCAGCATTTGGGTCACATTTCTTGCTCTTCTGAAGCTTTTCTGCTTCTCAGGAGGCAGCGTATGACAAAAACATAGTAGAAAGAGTGCAGCAATAAAAATAGTTACAATATTTTCAAGCATCCTTTGAGGCACCAGGAGGAGCGGCCACCGTTATGTAAGTAAATGCAACATTTAAAAATGGATGCTGTAGACAGAAGTTAAAACCTGAGGACCTTTGTCATTTTCATTCATCCGAGATGGAGTTTTTAATATTCATCCAAGATGGCAGTCTATAACTTAGCAATTAGTAAGAACAGGATTGACTTCCTCTGTGAACTAAAATGTAAAACCAACAGCAGAGAATAACTGACACTGCAGCATATTTAGGATAAAGCTACTTTTAAAAGGTACAACTAGACATATTAGGCCTACAGCCACCCTTGTAGGTGGCAGGAGAGTACTTTTTTCCCTCCCCCAGAAGCATATTAGTGCTAGGAGGGAGGATTCACCCTAGTGAAGGGCAGCACTGGTTCCTGGGAGAGGTGGTGCCCATTCTACAGCTATACCAGCCACCAGGCCCCCAGAAGAAGCAGGGCTTGATTGCAACAGGACAGCCACTCATGTAACTTCTGTCTCCAGAGAATTCTATGAGAACCCTCTGAACCTGGAACATGCCCCCTGATTTGAATGAAGTTCAGCTATGAGAAAACCGAGTCCTATCAAGCCCAAAGGTTTTCCACTTCAGAGCTTGCAAATCCCAGCGCAAGCTCAAGCTGTCTCCAAATATTTGTAAACCCAACAATTGGATCTAACCTAGAGGACTTACACAGCTTTTTAAATACATACACCCTGTGTTGTATTAAAGAGATATTTACATTGGGCCTAATCCTGCAAACACACATGCTTAATTTTGCTACAATGAGTAGTCCCACTGAAGACAAAAAGGGTATTCACAGTAGTAAAATTAAGCGTGTGCATTTGCAGGATCAGGGTCAGTGTGTGCCCATTAATTTTCTCAAACTAATTTTTATACAAGGGATCACATACTTCAGAGCTTGTGTAGGCTGAACTCATTGTACACACAGGGTTCTTCTGCATACCTCCATCCCCTCCCAAGCTCCCTGTGGGCCACAATATTCCCCCTCTATTTCAGAGACTACCTGCAACCTCCCCCATCCCCTCTCTCACACCTGGGACTTGTGTGCCCCCCATTTCCCCCCTCACCCTGAGATAGGGGTTTTTTGTGCCCCCCCAACCTCCACTTGCCAATCTCCCCCTGCCAGGGGTTTTATATGTGCCCACTAGTCTCTCCACCTCCAACACTTGAGTTCCCCATTCTCCCCTCATGCCAGCAGCTCTGTGTGCCCCCCATTCTCTCTCTCCCATCCCACCTTCCTCCCATGCCAGGGGCTCTGTGTTCCCCCTTATCCCCATATCAAGGTTCCCCAATATCCACCCCCACCAGGGTTTGTGTGCTTTCCATTCCCCCATCCTCCCATTCCAGAGTTTACTATTCTCCCCACCCCTTGGCAGGGGTGCTGTGTGCTCTCCTTACCCCCCCTCCCCCGCCACGCCACGATCCTCCATTTCCCCCTCCCCCCAAACCAGGGGCTCTCCATACACTCCCATTACTCCCTTCCCCCACACCAGGAGCTGTCTCCCCCACCCACTTCCCCTGATTCTAGGACCCCTGTGTATCCTCCTTCCCCCCTATACCTGTACTGTCTCCAGTTCCCCAGTTTGTCACCCTCCTCCACACACCAGAGGCTGTGTGCCTGTCTCAATTCCCCAGTTCCCCCTATCCCTTCCCATTCTCCCCTTTCCATCCTCACCCCTGCAAGATAAATCATTCAGGGCCTCAAGATGTTAAACTCTATTGGGAGGACAGGCAGAGATAAGCAGGGATATTGTTATACTGGAAGGTGTTAATGGATGCCATCAACCAGCTGTTTGATCTATTGATCTATTTATGACAGGTTTCAGAGTAACAGCCATGTTAGTCTGTATTCGCAAAAAGAAAAGGAGTACTTGTGGCACCTTAGAGACTAACCAATTTATTTGAGCATGAGCTTTCGTGAGCTACAGCTCACTTCATCGGATGCATTTATGTTAATCAGGTGGCAGGGTCTTCCCCATTCTCCCTCTTCTGGTTTTCCAGTTTCCCTCAAAGTCAGTAGTGTTCTAGCCATTGATGCCTAGAACATCACCAGAAATCCTGGAATTGATCAGATTCAAAGTTCAAAAGTTTTTGCACTACAGAGAGACTTATAAAAGCCACCAAGTTGCTCTCAAGGCTTTTGCAAGCATGGCCAAAAACAATTCAGTCAGAACCCTTTGACAGATTGTCCCATACCAACTATAGGAATCTTCCCTTTTCACTGCTACCTTTAGCACATTAGCTCCAGCAGCACTAGTAGGTGTCTGGCTGCCACAGCACATTCCCAGCTGCTGTGTAAGCATCCCCTTTCCCTTGAGATTCCTGCCTCTTTCTTGCTTCAGAGAGCGCTGAAAGTGCCTTCAATTTGCCACATCAAATTGTTCTGTCACATTGGGGGGGGGGGAGGGATAGCTCAGTGATTTGAGCATTGGCCTGCTAAACCCAGGGTTGTGAGTTCAATCCTTGAGGGGGCCATTTAGGGATCTGGGGCAAAAATTGGGGATTGGTCCTGCTTTGAGCAGGGGGTTGGACTAGCTGACCTCCTGAGGTCCCTTCCAACCCTGATATTCTATGATTCTGCTACCTTACAGGAACAGGTGAGCACAAAGCAGAATGTGCACAGGAACATGCCACCTCCTACAGAGTGCAATAAGCAATTGTTATTTGAAAGCACATAAGGACTACAGCATCCACACACCCCCTTAGGGAGAAAAGGCTCTTACCTAAAGATCTGACAGACTTCACGCTGTGGGCAGGTCTACACTACCACTTAAGTCGATCTAACTTACATCGCCCAGGGGTGTGAAAAAAGCCTCCCTTCTCCCCCAAGCAACACAAGTTTCACACTGTCCACACCGGCGCTATGTCAGCAGGACATGTTTTCCTGCCAACATCACTTATGCTTCTCACCAAGGTGAAGTAATTATGCTGACGGGAGGTCTCTCAGTGGCACAGTGCATCTTCACCAAACATGCTACAGCAATGCAGCTGCATCAGTGCAGCTGTGTTGATGTAAAGCTGTAGTGTAGACTAGCCCTGTGTCAGGGTGTGTTTGGAACCTGAATTAGGCAGCTAAATATTTACCCAGACTTATCCCTTCCAGAAAATCAAAATAAATTGTCCTGATCCTCCAACCTTTTAATTCATAGTGACAGTGTCTTGTTGTCAAGGTTCCTTACCCACTCTGAACTCTAGGGTACAGATGTGGGGACCTGCATGAAAGACCCCCTAAGCTTATTCTTACCAGTTTAGGTTAAAAACTTCCCCAAAGTACAAACTTTGCCTTGTCCTTGAACCGTATGCTGCCACCACTAAGCGTTTTAAATAAAGAACAGGGAAAGAGACCACTTGGAGACATCTTCCCCCAAAATATCCCCCCAAGCCCTACACCCCCTTTCCTGGGGAAGGTTTGATAAGAATCCTCACCAATTTGCATAGGTGAACACAGACCCAAACCTTTGGATATTAAGAACAATGAAAAATCAATCAGGTTCTTAAAAGAAGAATTTTAATTAAAGAAAAGGTAAAAGAATCACCTCTGTAAAATCAGGATGATAAATACCTTACAGGGTAATCAGATTCAAAACAAGTTACAAAAGACACAAAAACAGGAATATATATTCCATCCAGCACAGCTTATTTTACCAGCCATTAAACAAAAGAAAATCTAACGCATTTTCTGGCTAGATTACTTATAGATTACTTACTAACTTTACAGGCGTTGTAAGGCTGCATTCCTGATCTGTTCCCGGCAAAAGCATCATACAGACAGACCAAACCCTTTGTTCCCCCGCCTCTAGATTTGAAAGAATCTTGTCCCCTCATTGGCCATTTTGGGTCAGGTGCCAGCAGGGTTACTTTAGCTTCTTAACCCTTTACAGATTAAAGGGTTTTGCCTCTGGCCAGGAGGGATTTTATAGCACTGCATACAGAAGGGTGGTTACCCTTCCCTTTATATTTATGACACTTGTGTTTCGTGTTGTTATCCAAGGCCCATATACGCCATAGCAAAACTGATCTAACTTCGTCTAGAAGACCATTGCATTCTACCACACTTCAGAATCTGCAGCAGCTACAGATAAACAGGAAAATGCAGGACCCAATCCAATGCTCACTGAAGTCAATGGGAGTCCTCCCACTGGGTCAAGCCCTTATGGAAATAAATATGAAAATAAATAAAGCAATTGATGCAGTAACCCTTCTGATACTTAATTTTATATTAATTTAAATTCACTTTATGTTGTCACTGATTTTTAATTCTTCAGATAAAAAAAAAAGGGGGTCAGAGTTAAAAAAGAATTTTTAAAAGTTAGCCGAATTGTGGGCCTACAACCCTTGAAAATATCTCTTCCCTTCCAAACTCAGAAAAGTCAGGAAATTTAGAGATCAGGCTTCTTCCTTTCATCCTTAGTTCATTCTGCTCAGCCAATATGTTGCCGCACATATGCTCTATACCAGTGGTTCTCAACCTGGAGTCCGGGGACCCCTGGGGGTCCGCCAAGCAGGGCCGGCATTAGACTGGCTGGCACCCAGGACAGAAAGCCGAAGCTGCACTGCATGGGGCTTAGGCTCAGGGCCCCGAGCCTTGCCAACCAGGGCTAAAGCTGAAACTTGACCAACTGAGCTTCATGGGGCCCCCTGTGGCATGGGGCCCTGGGAGTTGTCCTGCTTGCTACCCCCTGACACTGGTCCTAGCTTTTATGTGCAGAAAAACAGTTATTGTGGCACAAGTAGACTGTGGAGTTTTTAATAGGATGGGGGCTGAGGGGGGGGGGTGTTGTGGAGTTTTTAATAGGATGTTGGGAAGGGGAGGCCTCAGAAAGAAAAAGGTTGAGAATCCCTGCTCTATATGCCGGGTCAAATACTTGTCCCATTGAAGTCTCTAGAAGTTTTGCTGCTAACTTCAGTGGAGAGAGAATCTCTAACCACGCATCTCCTTAAAGTTAAGGATATGCTTAAGTGCTTTGTTGGATCAGGGCCAGAGTTATTAACACCTTGCAAATCTGAGCCCCACAGACTATAGAATGTAATAACACAGATTTGCTTCACAAGAGTCTTGCATCCCTGGGTCTGGTTGCAGGGCAAGGATTCTACCCCCACTTATGTCTGGGCATAGCTTGTTTGTTCAGGCCTTGGACAAAGCAGAAATACATCACCCTTTGGAATGATCTACACTAGAAAAATGACCAACTGGTGACAATAGATGTCAGCAACAGATGCAGATGATCAGGTATTGAACATAATTTATGTGCTCGTGTAATCATTTTCAGCTGTTTCAACTGTACTTGTTGACATCCATGATTAGCAATGAGTCATTTTTCTAGATATACTAGGTGTCGTAGATTGCAAATGTATATTTACAATATGGTGTAAATACATCTGTGTATTCTGATTCCATAGTACCATGATAAAAAATCAGGTGAAAAAGTATCTGTACTTAAACAACAAGGAATCCGGTGGCACCTTAAAGACCAACAGATTAGCCTTTAAGGTGCCACCGGACTCCTTCTTGTTTCTGTGGATACAGACTAACACAGCTACCCCCGATATCTGCACATATGTATTTGAGTTTTTTCATTTGTTTTATGCAGACTTAGCTCACATGAAAGGTGCATAGGGCTGAGACACTTTTTCCCAGGCAGGTTTCAGAGTAACAGCCATGTTAGTCTGTCTTCGCAAAAAGAAAAGGAGTACTTGTGGCACCTTAGAGACTAACCAATTTATTTGAGCATGAGCTTTCGTGAGCTACAGCTCACTTCATCGGATGCATACCGTGGAACCTGCTGAAGACATTATATACACACAGAGAACTTGATGATCACTTTAGATAAGCTATTACCAGCAGGACAGTGGGGTGGGAGGAGGTATTGTTTCATGGTCTCTGTGTGTATATAATGTCTTCTGCAGGTTCCACGGTATGCATCCAATGAAGTGAGCTGTAGCTCACGAACGCTCATGCTCAAATAAATTGGTTAGTCTCTAAGGTGCCACAAGTACTCCTTTTCTTTTTTCCCAGGCAGTAGAGTCATGTGATTTTTCAACCACTATATTTTTATTTTTCAAATCTGCTTAAGTAATGACTAATGGATACAATGAACACTGCACCTGCACATTTCACTTTTTAAAGGAACACTTTCAGAATAAAAAAAAAATCTTTGATATCAGTAAAGTATTAAAATAGAAAGAATCTTTAAAATTGATCTTTTTCTCTCCATGTATTCTTTACTTTTTTGCACTTATCTGTGGTAGAACAATAAAATTAGACTAGTTTCAGAGTAACAGCCCTGTTAGTCTGTATTCGCAAAAAGAAAAGGAGTACTTGTGGCACCTTAGAGACTAACCAATTTATTTGAGCATAAGCTTTCGTGAGCTACAGCTCACTTCATCGGATGCATACTGTGGAAACTACAGAAGATGTTTTTATACACACAAATCATGAAAAAATGGGTGTTAATCACTACAAAAGGTTTTCTCTCCCCCCACCCCACTCTCCTGCTGGTAATAGCTTATGTAAAGTGATCACTCTCCTTACAATGTGTATGATAATCAAGGAGGGCCAATTAGACTAGTCATTTGTACTTCCAAGTTCTCATGTTCTCATATACTGCAATGATTGGTTTGCAAACACTGAAGGAGGAAACCTGATATCCAAAATAAGCAGCTTTCTCTGTTACTTAAGAGAATTAATTCACAGAGGAAAAATGATTATCATTAGGTTTTGTAAAATTATTTTTCACAAAACTCAAGTTTGGGGTCTAAACTCCCTGACAGCATCCCCTTAAACTACCAGATAATACAGATAAAAAAACACGTACTATCTGAAAAATATCAACCTTTGGATATTGAGGGCTGGCCCAATGGGCTGCTGTTCTACTGGACTGGAAAAAAGACAGTTTAAATTCCATCCTGGCCCTAATCTTCTCCTCCTCAGGAGCGAAGGAACTGGGAGTGTGGTGGAGATAACATAAACAGGACTCAGTCCTGCAGCTTCTTACTTACGTGAGTAGTTTATGTCGTCCCATTGACTTCATAAAACTATTGGGCAAGTAAGGATTTACAGGATTAGAGATAATGTTTTGTGGGCCCAATCCTGCACAGTGCTGAATGCTTTCTGGAGGGTGCTGAGCTCTGGAATGCAGCACTTCTCTGGAAGCATTCAGCACTTCATAGGAACCTACTCTTAAGGGCCAGCATTGACTAAGTTTCCAAAGGAACTCCATACAGTTCTCACTGACTGGAAGGACAAGGATTAAAACAATGGGCTCATAAGGGTTACATGAGAGACAAAGAAGAACCTCCACAAGAAAAACTAAACTTGTAATAATTTGGTAATTCCTATATCCTAAAAGGCAAATGGATTTTTGAAAATGCTAATTTTCAGTTCATGGTGAGTATTAAAAACAAGATACTCCTACAAGCACATGTTTTACAATGGAATCATGGCTAAATCCTTAACTCCTGGGATGTCAGGGAGTGTCATTACAGTCCATACTCTCTTGAATAATATGCAGCCTGATACCTCCTGTTACTCCCTGTCTCCAAATGATCAGGAAGAACCTTCCATTCCAGCTAAACCATAGCATCCTATAAGGCCAAAGGTGGAAGGAGGGGAGTGGGGTTGAGCATCCTTCAAGACAATTTTACATTATATGTAATTTACAGCAAGAGACTAGAAATACAAAATGACAGAGATTAAAAATATGAACTGTATTTCATGTTAATGTAAGTAGGTTTTTTTCAGCACACACTCAGAAGATGTATTAAATTATTTACTATGTAAATTACATAGTGTGCTGCTTTATTAACAATCCTAGAGAGATTTATATAATTACATTAAAAATATACTTTGTGTTTTTAAATGTACATACACACAATACACTCTATATTCTATAGGGGAAGAGTTGAAAACTCACCTACTATTTTGTTGGCAAGTATTTCATTCTTAAATACACCAGTTAATTCTAAACGTAGTTCAGTTGAATAGTCATAAATCAGCATGTTAATGACATGACTTTAGAGCTGCTAAACTAGGCCAGCAACATGCTGTATTGCAAGGAGATATTGATAGCAAGAGCTACGAACAACCACATACATTGATACCCTAACTAAAGGAAGAATATTAGACCAGATCTTTAAAAATCTAAGAACTCTTAAGAGACTCATTTACCATCCTATTGATATTTTAGCTCAAGTGATTTTGCAGTGAAATATTTCTGTTCCATTGTCCCTGTAGTATATGGATTTTGCTCTCTCCTGCTTTTGCTCCTTAGCTCTTAGTGTGAGCATCAGCTCTGCAATGGCTGATTTTACGATTCTAATTCAGAGTCTCGCTTTGGAGTTTATTTTACCAGTAACACCAAAATTATGAAAGAATCATGTCACAAGTAGGTTACTCTGTTATGGTACAATAATCTCAGCGTGGCTGCATGCTTTTCAGAATGTTTCCAGAACATACCAGTGCCCTAAGTAACAGGATAAAATCAAATCCAATTATAGGCAAAGATTTTTAAGAATACTTCTATTTTATTTATTAAAATATAAATGTGTTTGTGCTCAAATCACTGAGGAAGAAACAACATGGAAGATGATCATGCAGAAACACAGGGTGAAAGAAATTCACCCCTCCCCTCACAAAGCCTGGAGTTTGTGGGCCTGATCAAAAGTGTATGGAAATCAATGGGGGTCTTTCCACTTACTTCCATGGGCTTTGGATCGGGCACTCTGTAAGGAATTAAGTAGGGACTGGGCAGATGGCATTTGCCTCTAAACTGTCACTTGCCTATGGGCTGGAATAGAAAGTCTAGTCCCCCTAAATCTATGCACTCTATTCTGGAATTTCAGGCTGCTGTATCTGGGTGTTTGTGGATCCTCTAGCCCCAGCCCCAGCCCCAGCTATCCCCCCACAAACCTCTCCTTCCTATTTGCAGCCAACCAAGAATCCACCATGCACAGTTGTTCCACCCACAGCTTGCCCCATTCTCCACCCTGTACAGTCCCACCACAGGGATAAAGTCATACACAGGGCCCTCAGCCAGCTCTCTGCATGTGGGTGAGTTTAACCGAATGTAATTTCACGTAAAACCTAATCCTTTAGTCATTGCACACTCAAAATTTCCACTGGCTAAATGTCCCTGTCACGAAGTCCTTGCTCAGTCAAAATTCCCTGTAAGTCAATGGGAGTTTTGCCTAAGAACTCTAGTATCTGTACCCAAATAAGAGCTGGGTGTGTGCAATAATGTAGAGTTGGTGTCAAAAGTTTTTCAGAAAAAGGGGAATGACCAGAAACTAAGGGCCTAATTCTACTCTCACACTTATGTAATTCAATGGAGTTATGCCAGTATAAACCTACCATATATGAGTGGAGAACCAGGCCTGAAGTTTACTGAATACAGTGGAGTTATAGCCCATTATCTTATCCTGTTACCTAAAGCACAGCAGGCTGTGGAGCATTTCAAAACATTTTCTCTTTTTTGACTGTATGAATGTATCATATTAAGATGCATTCCTAGCATGTTTAATGCTTGCTGAGTTTCCACACGGAAATGATAGGAAAGCTATGGTAGTCTGGTTTTTCATTTATGTTTGCATCTTAAGGCCTGTCCATGTTTTGATGTTCAAAAACAGTCTAAATGTTTTCTATCTTAAATATGTGCACTAGTTTGCTGGGAAATCAGTGATTTGAAGTTATTTTTATATACCCAATCACAACAAATGTAACATCAGAAGGTGATATAGTGGAAATGGAAAAGAGATGGACAGACAACTGATGATGCTGATGAAAAAATACAGAAAGGAAAAAATCTACTAACAGAAATCAAAATGTAAAAAGCAAAATATATGTTTTAAGTTGGTCAAATATATTTTTGACCAAAGCTTGCCAAATATATTTACACAGGGTTCTTTTCTCTGTCTTTTCAAATGGAGGAGTTCAAATTCTGAGGAAAAACTGCTAAGTTATTGCTACATTGAAGATATTTGATAATAAGGAAGATGGTAGAGTGGTGGTGCATGGTATGGAAGGATTTTTTCCCTAGAATAACCTATAGAATATTAAACAAACATCTGAAATGATGATTCCTGCTATAGCCTAGAAATCACACTTAATTCTGTTATGTGCATTCAAAAATAAATAGATCTACAAAATGTAGGCCCTGCATTACTCCAGCCCTTCCCTCTGCCATTCACACACACTGGCAAATGCAGCAAGAGGTTTCCATGTAGTTTTTGGCAAAAAGGTCATGGTACCTTGTACACTAAAAATACTGGAGGGAACAACACATCAGTGCCTGGGGAGGGGAGGAACACGATAGCCTTAGAAGTATTTTCCATCTTTAACTTCTACAATTCTATTATCCAAAATCTGGATTCTTGAGTCTTAATCCTGCAGTCCTTTTTCAGATAAAACATCTATTCACTTCACTGAGAAGGTGGCCTGCCTGAGTAGAGAATGTAGGATCAGGCCCCAAGCAGGAACACAACCCGCTACACAGGTCTCAACTGCAGTCTGGCTCTCAATGGCTGAAGTTGAAAAACCTCTTGCACCCACTTGTCAAAGCCCCATAAATAATATCAAGGTACAATACTTGCTTACAACTAGGGGAAAATGAGTGTGGTTCTGCATTCACATGCAGACTCAGCATTGCATCCTTTTTAGCTATCTTACAGAAAAGGAGCATGTGCAAAAGGAGCTTACACACATATTACCCAGTGCAGAGCCAGTCCTCATTCTACTCTACCAGAATGGGTTACTTCCATTTAAAAAAGCAAAGAAAACAAAATGGTCAAATTTTTGACTGGGGAAAGAGTGACCCATCAAAATTTTCTGTTTGCATGAATAATAGGAAGAACATATAAAATTGGGACATGAGAGAGTAAAGAGGCGCCTACTAATTAATTGTCTAGAAGAGAGGTGGAATATGTGTAGTGTAGTAATTCTTTACTGATCTGTAACGATCTGTAAAAGAGAAGGATAAAGTGATAGCTAAATGTACATCACTGCCTCTCCCAAGAAAAATCTGACAGAGAAGAATTTTCTAATAATACATTGGTCTTGTACTAAAATCAGCACTATCTGTGTGCTATACTGCTTTATTATTTAACTTATTCCCAGGAAACTGTACCAAGGGCAATTAAGATTTATAATCTAAATGGTTTCGAAATTATATCTCTGGGAAGTCAAATCTAAATTAAATCATACCAGGCTTTTAGGCTTCCCACGATCACATTTTCCTACTGAGCAAGTGCCTTTCAATGCAGAGAACTTCTCCTCTTACAGATCGTTCAGAATCTTTCCTTAAGCAAAACCTCCTTCCTATTGTTGGTGTCCTCATAACGAAATGACTAAAAATATTGGTTAGAGTTGAGACTTGCAAAACAGATGCTGCAAGGAAAATGTGAGCATCATTTCTGCAAGCCTTAGAGGCAAGCAATACAAAATGTAAGTGGTTCTCTCATATCTACATACTATGGAGATTCTCAGTCTCTTTACCCATACACTCTCTCTCCCTCCCTCCGTCTAGATAGCCAAATTGACATATACACAGACAAAAAATAAAATTATTAATTATATAAATTATCTGATACACACATGTATTATCTGTGTGTATGCACAGAAAGAGAGAATATACACACACAAGCATAATACAGTATTATAACGAAAATTAAATAAAATTAGAGCTAGAGAGACAGATAGAGGGCTTCTTCGCCCAGATCCCCGGTGCCCAGCAGGTTCCCCTCCGCTAGCTCGGGGCTCTCCCGTGGGAGCAGCCAGTGCCCAGCCCCTGCGCCACTCACATGTCGGTGATGTTCTCCCGCTCGGCGCTCCTCTCCAGGACCGGGAAGGACACGATGCCCGGCGCGGGCTCGCTGCACCAGATCCGCGAGGCGCTGCATGTGCAAGGCGCCGGGCAGGCGAGCAAAGCCCTCCAGGAGCCCAGCACCACGCAGCAGAAGCCCCAGAGCCGGGCCAGACCGGGCCCCTGCCACCTCCTCCGCCAGGACACCATGCTGCCCCGATCAATCCAGCGCTGCCCGCTGCCCCGACGGCCTCCTCCAGCGACCGTCCCGGCGTGTGCGGAGCCTCCTGGGCGCTTCAGAGCGGCTGGGACTCGGGCATCCTGCTGCGGGAGGGCTCGGTGCCGGCCCCGGCTGGGCTCACATGGGAGCGCTGGGCCGGGCAGGAGCGACGCCTCCGCTCCCCGCTGCCTGCCCGGGCTCCCCGGGGCCGCTCGGGGCGAGCGCTGGAGGCGGCGGAGCTGGAGGGGAAAGAGAGACCGGTGAGAACGGAGCCGAGACTGGCCCAGCCCGGCCGCCCGCCCGCCCCGGGAGCCCCGCGAGCGCCAGCCCCAGCCCCGGGAGCTCAGCGCGGGCCCCTGACGGGCACCCGGGGCAGGGACCGTTCCCTCCCGGGCAGCTGCCCCTGCAGTGGGGACGCGGCTCCGGCGCCGAGCGCAGCCCGGGCAGCGGCAGTTCCTCGGCTCCCGATGATGCTGCAAAACGCCGGGCGGAGCGGGGAGGGCGCGGGAGCCGGCGAGGTGGGGCAGTGGGTCACCCGGGCGGGCTGGAGGCTGCAGGGGGGCGAGTGGCTCAGGCTCCTACCTGCGGGGGCGCTGCCTGCTCCGGCCGCTGCTGCCTGGGGGAGAGGAATCGGCGCGCTGCTGCTGCCGGGGGGCTCGGAGCTCCTGGCTCTGCCCTTTACGCACAGTCTCCTTCCTCCAGTGGATAATAAAGCAGCCCAGCTCCTGCTCGAGCCCAAGCTCAGGAGCTGCTGGCAAAGTGACGTGGGGCTGACGCAGAGAGGGGCAGAAACTCCATAAAATGAGCCTGAAATCCAAAAAAAAAAAGAAGAAGAAGAAGAAGAAGAAGACAAAAGCAACCAGGGGCGAGGGAGGGATGGAGGGGAGGGGAGAGAGAGGAGGGTGCCTAGAACAAGATGCCAATAGGCAGGCTGGAGTCTATGCACACACAAACAATCACACACACACACACACACACACACACCAGAGAGAGGTCAACCATCAGCACGGTCCCTCTTCTGAACCCTCCAGTCTTTGCTGTGTATGAAATCAAAGCCTGATTCTCGGAACACCAGCAACGCATCCTTCCCATCCCCAGAAAGACACACACAGACGTGATGTGCATGGAAAAGGGAGCCTTTTTCGCCACAGCGTAGGTCTGGCTCCCCGTTGCATTGGTTTGTCTGGATACTTTCTAAGATCAGCATTAGGGCTTTGTACATAGATCGCTCAGCACGGGCTTTCTGTGTCCGACTCACTGGGCATAATAACTAGTTGAGAAACCCTTTTGGACAGCTCAGCGTATTGGTTTCTCCCCTTGCTTTTTGTTAGTCCCGCACAGTGTCATGCACATTCCGTGCGCTTGCAACATTGCAACATTATAGTCACTGGAGAAATATACCGCTTTTCCACCAGCTCTTCCAGCCTAGGTGGTAACTATTAGGCTAATGTAGCATACGCGTTATAGATTTGCACATCTCCACTATCTAGGGGCATATATGCAGATAATACACAAACCTATGCAAAGAGAAAGATTGTTTTTAAAAAGAATGTGAACTTTTATGATCGTATAATAAAATGTAATCGTTTTAAGAGCTCAGGTATGTGATGAATGAGCGACATTAAAATGCCTTGTCTGGGAATTTGCCTTTTCATTAGTGGCTCTGTCGGATTTTTTTTCCGCAGTAATTTGAAAGAAATGGGAAAATCCACCGCAGTGCCTCAGACTTCAGCGAGCTCTGGCGCCACCGCGTGTTCACAACCTGAACACCACAAGCAAAAGAAAACGCGCCCGGAGTCTGCGTGCGGTTTACTACTAATCTTTCCGTGCACGTCCTTTTCTGCTTCCTCTGGGCTCTGCACTACACCGTGCTTCTGATGGTCTTAAAGGGAATTCAGAATTGTGTTACCTGCTTTATTATCGTTTCCCTTTAATGCCGAAATGGAAATAGGGATTAGACGTTCTAATTTATGTGAACAAATAGGCGATGTGTGCACACAAATTAGGTCTCTGTGCAGGCAGACAGGCACTTAACACCTGTGCACACAAATATCTGATTTGCATACGTACCTCACTGATTTGCACATATAAATTAAGTGCAGGGGCACATACCTAACTTTGAAAATCTGGTTCAATATGACTAATCCTGTTGTTACCTCCTCTTCAACACTGGTCTCCTTCAGCCAAGCTCCATTGAAATACATTGACAAAGGCCCGTGAATTCATTGCATCACCTTTAATTGAATTTCTCCTAACTTGGTGTCCAAGCAGTTTGGTACACGGATTTTATGCCATTTTGGAAAAAAAAACTGTCGAAAGCCCTATATTGTCTTAATTTTATATTAACCCAGCATTTTTATATAACCAGCTCAGGACTTCACTATAGAATTAAAAAGGTAGCAGATAAGTTGCAGTGGCATTGTTCCTTTTTTGTTTGTTTTTTGTATGTATCAAGTGGGGATCATAATGTTTAGAAAGCACTTGGCACAGCACTTTTATTAATTGCATGAGCACTCAACTCTGTGTAAATCTGCCCAGGCTTCAGAAAACATCTAATTCTCACTGGGCATGCTCAAAGATTTGGCACTTCCATACAAAAATCCTGTCATCTTATTAGCATAGTCACAGCCATGCTATTAACACTAACTAGTAATATTATACCTCTCTTTAATGGGATGACTGAAGATAAATAGGCATAATTGGAAATATTGCCAACAATGTTATCTGGTTAAATTAAATTTCTTTTGAATGTGTGTAAAGGTTATAAAATTGTTATCCAGATATAAATCTGCCATCAAGAGTACATCCCCATTCTTGCCATGTGCTGAAGTATGACATGGCAAACATGGTAACTATCCTTAAAAGGGGGAACAAAGAAGACCCAGGGACCAGTCAGCCTAACTTCAATACCTGAAAAGGTACTGGAACTAATTATTAAGAAGTCAATTTGTAAACACAAAGAGCATAATAGGGTAATAAGGATTAGCCAACGTGGATTTGTCAAGAACAATATCATGCCAAACCAACCAAATTTCATTCTTTGAGAGAGTTACAGGCCTAGGAGATGCGGGGAAGCTGTAGATGTGATATATCTTGATTTTAGTAAGGCTTTTGACAAGGTGCCATGTGACATTCTCATAAGCAAACTAGGGGAATGTGGTCTAGATTAAATTAGTATATGGTGGATACATAACTGGTTGAGAGACCATACTTAAAAAGTAGTTATGAATGGACAAGATTAGAATTCAAAATGACTTTGAGATTGGAGAATTGGTCCAAAATAAGCAAGGTGTAATTCAATAAGACAAGTACTTCACTTAGGAAGGAAAAATCAAATGCAGAACTTCAAAATGGGGAATAACTGGTGAGGTAGTCATACTGCGGGAAAGGATCTGGGGGTTATAGTGGATCACAAATTGCATGAGTCAACAATGTGAGGCAGTTGAAAAAAAGGCTAATATTCTGAGGTGTATTAACAGGAATGTTCTATATAAAACAAGGCAGGTAATTGTCCCATTCTACTCAGCACTGATGAGGCCACAGCTGGAATACTGTGTCCAATACTAGATGCCACATTTTTAGGAAAGATGTGAACAAACTGGAGAGAGTCAAGAGGAGAGCAACGGAAATGATAAAAGTGTTAGAAAACCTGACCTATGAGTAAAAGTTAAAACAACTGGGCATGTTTAGTCTTGATAAAAAAGAAGAGGGGTGGGAGGTGGAGATTCTGATCACAATCTTCAAAAATGTTAAGGGCTGTTAGAAAGAGGAGTCTGATTGATTATTCTCCATGTCCGCTGAAGGTAGGACAAGCAGAAAATGAATTAATCTGCAGCAAGGCAAATTTAGGTTAGATATTAGGAAAAATTTTCTATCAGAGTAGTTAAGCAATGGAATAGACAATCCTCTGTCAGGGATGGTCTAGATTTACTTGGTCCTGCCTCAGCGTAGGGGGCTGGACTTGATTATATTTCTATGATTCCTATGCTTGGTGACAATTATCTAGGTGCCACAGGGCCAAATGAATTTTTAGCTGTCCCTGATTTCTTGTTTTCTGCAGATAAGAATTTTTTGGGGCCTAATTCTTCTCTCACACTAGTTTTATGCCAGTCTAATACTATCAATTTACATCAGTGTAAATGATAGTATAAATAAGGCTTGGTGGTCCCAAATAATGAGTACTTTCATGAGTACTTTAAAAAAAAAATCCCAATGTATATCTGGAGGAGAAATTATTTATGATTTGTATTACAATAGTGCCCAAGAGTGCTAGTCATGGACCAGGACCCCATTATGCTATGTGTTGTACACATACAGAACAAAAAGATGGTCCCTGACTCTAGAAATTTGCAATCTAAGTATAAAACAAGAGACAACAGATGGATATAGACAGACAGGAGAGTACAAGGAAACAATAATACAGTACTGATGAGCATGATAGGCAGTGGTATCTGCATACCAACATGAATGGAACAATTATTAAAGTATTGTAGAAGTACCCAAAATAAGGATATGTGTAGATCTAACAGATACCTTTGGTAGTATGATTATGAAAAAACCCACTTAGCTGACTATTAAGAAGAAAGGATTGTTCTGCAACCTCTCTGATCCATTCAGCACAGTTGTGGTTCACACACATGATCTCAAGGCAGGAAAAAGCACTGAAACCGCAGCACTCCCCTATACCAGTTGCCTGCCTCCTATATTCCAGTTGCTGTTTTATCGTCATGATATTGCTAATATCACTTTTGGGGGGGAAAAAAGACTTGAGTGGATGAGACTAAATGGTATTGATGATATTAATTCTAGGTCTATAAAAGACTGCTGTTTTATATTGGTACTCTAGTTTTTGCCTTATAAACAGGTGCTCATTTATGAGGCAACACAGTCTTCTATTGTTTTTAAAGCGAGGGGGGGAAAATAGCAGCTTAAATGTCTCCTAAGAGAATGTCTCTTAAGAGACATGCTAAAGAAGGCAGGATCAAGGGAGCAATTTCTGCTTGGGGAGAAAGGAATGAAAAGAGGCAGAACTCCATCCACATCAATAACATCCCTCCAGACCCAACAGTTTCCTAGTAATGTCATGGAGGCAAATTTGACTCTCCTGAGCATCAATGTGGAAAATCTACACTTCAGATAAGTGAAAGCGTGACTTTTTGGACCACTACTTAACAGCTACATATAAGGGCACCAGAGCACATCCATCTTGTTACATTGCAGGCAAAATCTGAACACAGTGAAAGTCCTAAATGTTCTCTTGAAATTACAGGCCTCAGAGATTTAGATTGATCACTAAGGCATTAACTTGTGCCCCCACAAATAAATGATCTTTTCATTATAACACAGAAATTGTAGAAAATATCAGAAGAAATCAAATATACAATGGTGGGAGCTTCCTGAC
Source organism: Eretmochelys imbricata (assembly GCF_965152235.1). Lineage (NCBI taxonomy): Eukaryota > Metazoa > Chordata > Testudines > Cheloniidae > Eretmochelys > Eretmochelys imbricata. The sequence goes on from NC_135576.1 coordinate 91,373,014, forward strand.
AGTCCTGAAAAAGAATCTTTTTCTTAAAAGAACAATAGTCAAAATGTTCATACCTGACATGTCTGAGCAACTGCACCTGCCATTAGAGTTAATGAGAGTTGTAGGTCCAGAGCACCTCTAAATATCAGGCCACTTTTATTTAGGTTCCTAAACATGGAATCATCCAGCAGGAAGCTGGGAAAGGTAGGTAGGAGGGGGAGTCCTGGCTCTGTCTTTGGCTTTGCACATGAGAGGAGTACAGTGCACTATCCAAAGGGGTGGGTGCAGAACGTTCACTGTCCTTGGGCACTGGGAAGATAGTCGTCAGCAAAATTCTTCCCCCAATTCCCAACACAGGCTAGAGGCTTAATTACTGGGTTTTGTTATTCCAAATGTTCCACTTATTCACTGGTTTGTCTAGCTATTTCATCATTGCTGATTTTTCAAATTTTCTGAATAATAGAAGCATTTTCTTCGTCTGTTTCAAATCACATTCTTCATACTTATTTCCCAAGGAGCAAAGCTGAAGCCTGCCATCTTGTGCTCAAGAAAGTTAACACTCTTTAAAAAAATAATATTTTTTTATTTGGAAGGGAGAAAAGATAGATTATCTGCTGCCCCCTTCCTGTCATCCCAAAATAACTGCATCTATTATGTCCCTACTAAAGAAAGAATGAAATGAGAGCCTAAGGAAATCACAATCAAAATTTATTGGATATTGCACTTTCTTCTTGAACCTTTCTCCTTAATACATTTAAATGCTCCGGTACCCACGGCATATTTTACATTCGCATCAGGCTTCAATGTGATGAAATTTCAGAGGAGGTCCCAATGATGTAATGAAAGAGTGGCACATAATCTAGTCACTCGGCCCATAATCTGGGTCTGTCTGGTGGGGAGATGTATTAATCATAGGTTCCTGGTAATCTTCTACTATATTTGTTTGCAATGTGCTATAAGAGCTGTTGCTTCTCCTCAGTAGACATGCTTTTTTCTACTCTACACCAAAACCTAAACCTTTTGCAAGAGCTAAAGGGAAGAGAGGGGAGCACAGCTCCCTCTTCTCTTCTAAAAATTTATAGAGAACACCTCTCTTCTCCCTGGCTGGCACTCACCAGTGTTTTGAACAGTCTGCAGCCAACTAAACAAAGGGTGAGTTTGAGTTTGGGTACATATAAAATAGGTAGGTTTCAGAGTAGCAGCCGTGTTAGTCTGTATTCGCAAAAAGAAAAGGAGTACTAGTGGCACCTTAGAGACTAACCAATTTATTTGAGCATAAGCTTTCGTGAGCTACAGCTGCTCCCAAAAGCTTATGCTCAAATAAATTGGTTAGTCTCTAAGGTGCCACTAGTACTCCTTTTCTTTTTATAAAATAGCAGTTCGTTTGTAGTTGCACTCTGGACAACTTTAGATTTGCAGATCTGTGAATTCTGTGTCTACTAGTAAAGCATCAAGGAAAAGGAATTCCATACAATTTGGTCAATTTGCTTTAATATTCAGTTCTAATATTATTGTTAAGTGGCACATATTTACATTACATTTAATATTATTATCAATTGCATAGGTCTTGCCTACGTCATGGAAATCAATTTCCCCTTAGAGGATCCAATACTGAGCTAAGCTTTGTTCCCTCTTATCTTTATGCATGTGTGTGTGCACACATACACAAACGTTTCACTATAAAAGATAGGTGAGTCTTTATGTTTGAATTTGGAAATGTGGAAAATGCAAAAAGAATGATTTAAAAGTTTGCAAATCTAGATGATTTTTTTCCTCACCGCTCTGGAATAGACTTCCAAGGTATGTTGAGGAATCGCTATCATTGGACATTTTCAAGAACAGGTTGAACAAACACCTATCAGAGATGGTCTAGGTTTACTTGGTCCTGCCTCAAACCCGGGGGCTGGACTTGATGACTCAAGATATCTTCCATCCCTACATTTCTCTGACTGTATAAAAAGTCCTATAAAGGCTGAGCAGACGATGTTCAGAAACCTTCTTTAAAACAAAACTGGTGTCCAAAAATGGATCTTCAGTGTCTCTACTTAAAAGGATCAGAAATCAACTGAAACGTGGTTTAGCAACATCGCAGAACAACTAGCTCTTACCCATGTACACTGAAATTGCATATTGTGATGACGGGGGGTTTTGCTATGTGTTTTTTTTTTTTATAGGAACTGAGATGAAGTCATTTTAAATAAACCCCTGAAAAACCAGGAACTAATCATGACTTTATGATCCCTTACCCTCCTGGGCAATATTTGATCCAGTAACCTAGAGATGGAAGATTCTATAGCTTATTGCCCAATTTACAGTTCCTGTACATGTGAGAAACATGAAGATGCTTGTCATGGCCAGACAAGTACCTCATTCAAGCTGAGGGCAGGACTCTCCTTTGCTCATAGAACATTCTTATTTCCTTGGAAATTAATGGACCCACTTGGCTGTCCAATTTCATAAAGGAAGAATATTGCTCTTATGGTAGCCTACTCTATTGATGGCTTGGTACACATGGTGACTCTTGTCCATAATCACTGATGCCTTAGCTCCTGAACATGCCCTCTCTTCTCATTCTTATCACAGGTCACCATAGTACACAGATGATCAGTGAAGGATAAAGAAAGAAATGGAAATCTAGAGTGTCACAAATCATTCTCTCAAATGGATCAATTTAGTATGGAGAGGTTCTGAAATCCTAACTGTGACTGTAGTGGAGTTGAAGAAAGCTTTCTTCAACTACAGTGTCCAAGCACTATTTTGGGTAATGGTTGATCTGATTTGCTTCCGTTGGAAAAAAAAGTACTTTGGTGGCAATTTCTGTTTATTTCATGGATAAGTTTAATAATAGTTGGACTGTCGATGGATCTATATCAACAGAGTAATGCTGGGAAGAAGCATCTAAGTTTTATCTGCTTCTGCTTACTGATGTTCTGTAGGTAACTGGGGAGCCTATAACCAACTAAATGAATCCATGCAGCTCATGATTTATAAAAGCAAGGATGGGGATGCTGAAGCTATTGTTAGCAGAGATTGTTGGTATCCTACAGAATAGAAAGTACCAGTTTCTTTAAAAGAAATGGTTGTCTGCCCTTGCCCAAGAAAGCATCACTTGAGGCTGACAAACTTGTCAATTACTTCCTTTTATCGAACCTTTCTTTCTTGGGGAACTATATTGAGAAGTTTGTGGCTAAGCAGCTCTGGTATCATCTGGAAGCTTCTGACATCCATGACACCTTTCAGTTTGATTTCATGACTGGGTATAGTATGGTAAGTGTGCTGATCTCCTTGGTCAATAATTTCCCCCCGACAATGGACAAAGATCAGGTATCCAGGCTGATTATTGTCTATGTCTCAGCAGCCTTCGATACCATTGACCCCAAGATGTTGTGAATTCATCACCAGGTGTGCAGATCCATGTTTCATTGACTCTATTCTTTTCCATCTAAAAGATTGGGTGGCTGGCCCCAAGTAGGTCCAGCTCCCTCTGTGCCAGAGCAGATGTTCCCATTTGGACAATTAAGAGGGTGTACAGGACGATGAGATCAGGAGGAGGATGTCAGGGACAGGACATAGATGTCCATGTCCAGTGGTTAGCATAGGGTGGGGGGGCCAGCAGAGTACAGAACCAGGAGATCAGAAGCCACAAATTAGATACCAGGAACCAGGCCAAGTCAGGAAACCACAGGGTCAGGGGCAAGATACAGGAGCAGACAGCACTAGGTGAGCAGTCTGAAGCCGGACTTGTATGGACATCTTCCTATTCCTCCTTCTGACTTAAGTAGAGGCGAGTGGGCCAGTCAGGAGCTCTAATGTTCCTCCAGCCAAGGCTCAGGTGTGGAGCCTTCTAGCGGAGCTGAGCTTCAAGGAGCGCCGATTCTAGTTGATGCCAGTAAGGCAATGGATGGAGGGATGGAGCATGATGACCCTCCCCAGGAGCCTTGCAGACCCAGGTTGAGACCCATGGTCATAACATCATCCCCTCTCCTAGAGGTATTTGGCAATATTCCTCAGTGCCCCTGAATAATGGCTTATAGGGGGACTGTCTAACTGATCACCAAACCTTAAGACAAAGCGGAGCCATCTGTAGTTTCTATTAAGTTCAGATTAGCCTTGCATCACAAAGGCATTCGCAGGCCTGGGCTGCCACTGCATCTATGAAATTGTCAGCTTCTCCTCAATTGATGAGGGCCCATTGGATGGTACTCCATTGGGGCCCTCCAATGATGCACAGCCAGATAGGCACCTGCAAGAGGGAAGCCCCCTGACAGGGCATGGTGCATGTCCCAGTTTGAACATAGGTGTGGGGGGAATTCTTTTCTCACAGAACCCAGAACAGTCCCCCTTACCAAACCTATGGTGACTCATTTGCCGGGTTCCTTGGGGTTCACACAGGACAAGCAGAAATGGTGTGGTCAGGTTCTCCACATAGGTAGTGCCAGTGCATCATTGCTTTTCTTTGGAGGTGAGCTGTCAATGAGCCAGATCCACCTGCATCAGTTCAGTAGGTGTCAAGAGCACCAACGTAATGGTACACAAACAGGGAGGCTGTAGGGACCCTCTCTTTTCCTCCCTACATTCCCATAACTGATCTTCTATGCAGATGGCAAGATCAATGAAGGTAGTCAGACCCCTGGGCATCTCCACACAGGCCAGCTCATCTTCAGTCTCCTCCCGCAGACCTCTTTGGAATTGATACCACTGCACTGCATCATTTCACTGTGTGCTCAGTGAGACAGCAGAAGTGTGCCCACGTAGAAAGCAATGGTACCCTTCCCCTGTCGGAGTTTCCGTAGAGTAGCCTCACCCAAATGGATACAGTGACAGTTATTGACGATCATTGATACAGATTGGAGGAAGGAGTTCCAATTTGACAGCACTGGACTCTTACTCTCCAGCAGGGAGAAGCCAAGTCCAACAACTCCCCTATCAGCAGACTCACCAAGCCCACCTTGGTCAGGTCAAAGAAGCTCCCGGTTGGTCTGCTCCTCCTACTTAAGACAGAAAGAGGGACAGAAAGTTGTCTGTCCAACTGTTCTCCACCCAGTCTGTTTTGAACTGCTCACTCAGTGCTACCTGCTCTTGTCTTCTGGTTTCCTGATTCTGTCTGGTTCCTAGTATTTACCCTCAGTTCCTGACCTCAGCTCCTCATTCCATTTCTGAACTCTGTCTGGGGTAGGATCTGGGTAAGTTAGGAGAAACTAATTTAGTGAGAGCAGCCTGGGTATGTTAAGAAAAGTCTGAGGGTCAATTCTGGGGAAAGCTGCAGGGAACAGGAAGGTCTGAGACTTTGCTGCACACTGCTGTTCACACTCCCTTAGTCCAATCTGCAGGCCAGTGTAGACATGCCCTCAGAAAATGTGCTTTCCTTGCTATTCCAGTGCCCAGCTAAGACAAGGACCTGGATGGGAGTCAACTGACTGAAGTTCAATGGGGACAATAAAGAGTTGATGCTGGTGGATGGCTTGGAAGCATTTTCAGGATATGGTAGAGTTGATATTTGATCCTTCTATGTATGGAGCATCTCAATAAAGTTCACAGTCTGTGCAGTCTTTAGGTACCTCAATGGCTCCTAAACTCCACTCTTAATTTCCCATACTGCAGTATGAAGCTGCCTGCCTATTTAGTGGCATTTGCTTTACTGAGTATATTACACGTGTGCTCCATAGGCTGAAGGGGCTGTTGATTTGTTTCAGGATGTATTTCAAGGTATTAACTTTGATCTATAAACTATTTAATGTTAATGGTTCTGAATCTGAAGTCCATGCAGGGTTCTTATAGTACTAAGTGCAGCTTACCTTATATGGTGAAGAAAGGGCATTTCATTACTGGGGGTTTCACTACTGAGGTAATTTATTTCATACCTTAGCCCTTTATACAAATTGTGAGCATGCAGCAAGTGTTATGGCATTCATTTTCAATTTTTTCAACTGCCTTCCCCTTCACTGGATTTATGGTAGGGAATAATTTGTTTTGACATATTAAAATTCTGTGACAGATCAGCTCATCATGTGATTGGTTCAATCACACCAAACTCTCAGCATGTCCCATGCTTGTCTGTTCATCCAATGCCATAGTGTTAAGAGAAACGTCCACCAGAGTGCAATATGGTTCACCGGTGTGCTGCATCCTGTCAGGAACCATCAAGAAGGTGCAAAGGGAAAAGATTTTTTACAGTCTTAAGCTAGTGAAAAAGATAGGGAAAATATCTTCTTTTTTCTTATTTTGTTAACACCTGAAAAACTTCAACTTAGTTCAGGAGCTAAGGCATCAGTGATTATGGACAAGAGTCACAATGTGTACCAAGCCATCAATAGAATAGGCTATATTCTTCCTTTATGAAATTGGACAGCCAAGTGGGTCCATTAATTTCAATTCATGACTTTTCTGCAAGTCTATCCAGTGAATTCAAAGGGCTTGAAGAGTGACCTATATTTCTAGAGCAGTGCATGAACATGAGGATATGAAGTACCAAGATGTCAACAAACTGACTTTATTTTTCATTAAAAATGTGATTGATCTAGACAAACAGATCAAATTAATAATTAACTGGTAAAGTTACCTTCCCTTGACTAGCTGCACTGGGCAGAAAATAGGCAGGGCTATGGATGGAAACAGAAAGTTACATGTGGTATCTTTACTCTATTCAGATATTCATATGAATGGAAGCCTCATTTGTGGACAGCGAACTAAACATAACTTTAAGGAGTTTTGTTGCTTGGGCTACAAGGAGAATGTGTTTTTTCATACAATACTAGTCCTGTCAACTTACCTCATCTGTGAACCAGTTTTCAGGTACACTTAAGAAACAGTTGCCCTGAGAAGGACAGGATATTAGCAACTCCAATTAGCATGTAGGTTCATATCTTTCACAAGTAAAGTTATTGTTCAAGACACACAAGCAACCCTGTAATGTAAGCCGAAAAACTGTGTGATAAAGCATGGAAATGGACTTTGAATGAGGCCCAGATAGAATTTAGAGGGTACTTTGAGAAATAAGCAATATTTTTACTTAACCAATAGAAATTTTACATTTGGGGCATTTCTATAATAGAAAGCCAAGAGATCTTTAACGTGTTTTATCAGAATCTAGTTTTTTAAAATGCTCCAGTGTAAGCTGTAGACAGCAGGGAAGGTAAGATGAGAAAATAAGTTATCTTGATAACATTACCATGGGCAGCTAAGATTTCATATTTAGTTGTCTGACAAGAAAATGTGATTTTTGCCAATTTTCGTGGCCTTGTCTCACTCTCAATGAAATGTTCTGCTGGGTTGGTCTACGTTAAATTACATTGGTCTAGGATCTGAACAGAATAACTCTATTTGACTATTGTGACATGGTTTCTCAGCTTTCTCTTTATTTTTTAGTAAGCCTGACTCACTTGTTGCGATAAACTTGTCCTTGTGTTAATATAAATTAAAATGCCTCTGTCAGCATTACAATCAGTCTTTCATTGTGAGTGAGAACTGACACTGACTGACCACCTAACAATGAGATAGACTGGGATACACTTTTCCTGGTGAGAAGTACCTTACTCCTCAAGTAGTGCCATTGATTTCAGTGGGGTGGCTGAGCCCTGGTCTACACTAGGACTTTAGGTCGAATTTAGCAGCGTTAAATCGATGTAAACCTGCACCTGTCCACACGATGAAGCCCTTTATTTCGACTTAAAGGGCTCTTAAAATCGATTTCCTTACTCCACCCCTGACAAGTGGATTAGCGCTTAAATCGGCCTTGCTGGGTCGAATTTGGGGTACTGTGGACACAATTCAACGGTATTGGCCTCCGGGAGCTATCCCAGGGTGCTCCATTGTGACTGCTCTAGACAGCACTCTCAACTCAGATGCACGATTGTTTGCCGTTGCTCTGACGCAGGGAGGGGCGACTGACGACATGGCTTACAGGGTTGGCTTACAGGGAGCTAAAATCAACAAAAGGGGTGGCTTTACATCAAGGAGTATTTCAGGCAGGACTTCACGGAGGGTTCCAATAAGAAATGGTGCACCTAAGTAATTGTTCTTATTGGAACAAGGAGGTTAGTCTGGCCTCTGATTGATACATGGCTAGATTTACCTCGCTGCATCTTCTCTGTGAGTGACTGCAGTGTGACCTAGAGGAATGATCCCTTAGACGGGGGGCGGGAGGGGGGTTTGCAAATTAGTACAAAACAAATCTGGTCTATTTCTTGTTTTGATCCACTCCATCTATCTTTTACATCTTTGGCTGGCAGCAGACGGTGCAGAAGGACTGCAAGCCATCCACATCTCATGGCTGCTCGGCAGAAGATGGTACAATAGGACTGCTAGCCATCCTCATCTCTTGCCTGGCCGGCAGAAGATGATGCAATAGGACTGCTAGCAATCCGTATCACCTGCCTTCTTACCATAAGATGGTTCAATAGGACTGACTGCAGGACTAAAGAGAATGACTTGATCAAGTCACTCCAAATTTAGTCCCTGCGCCCATGTCTGCCCAGGCGCTCCTGATTGACCTCACACAGGCAACCAGGAGCACCTCGGACATGACGATGACGGCTACCAGTCTTATTGCACCATCTGCTGCCAGAAGGCAATGGGTTGCTGCTGCTGTGTAGCAATGCAGTACCGCGTCTGCCAGCACCCAGAAGACATAGGGTGACGGTTACCTGAGCGGGCTCCATGCTTGTTGTGGTATGGCGTCTGCACAGGTAACTCAGGAAAAAAGGCACGAAACGATTGTCTGCCCTTGCTTTCATGGAGGGAGGGAGGGAACGGGGGCCTGATGATATGTACCCAGAACCACCCGCAACAATGTTTTAGCCCCATCAGGCATTGGGATCTCAACCCAGAATTCCAATGGGCAGCGGAGACTGCGGGAACTGTGGGATAGCTACCCACAGTGCTACGCTCCAGAAGTCGACTCTAGCCTCGGTACTGGTGGAAGCGCTCCGCCGAGTTAATGCACTTAATGCACTTAGAGCATTTTCTGTGGGGACACACACACTCGAATATATAAAACCGATTTCTAAAAAACCGACTTCTATAAATTCAACCTAATTTCGTAGTGTAGACATACCCTGAAAGAGTAATATACAAACTTCACATGAGTAAGGGTATCCCAATCTAGCCTAATATATCTTAGTTTCAGGTGAAACTCTAGTATGTGAGCCAGATAGCTCACCACTAATATTCCATGACGAAACTGACCCACACAAGAGCCTAGTTCTCCCCTATGGCTTGCTGTGACTGTGCACATGAATGTTTTTATCTTGGTCCCCCAGTTTGAATCAAGAGAAAATAGCCTAATGTGGCTGGAAAGCAACCATTCCTAGGTCATTCCTTCCTATCTGCATTGAGTCCATTGCTGGTGGGAGGGGAGGGCTGGCCTTTAAAAGACTCCCATTTAACACTACAGTACAATAAGACAGTGAGAACAGTGTTTACACCAAGACAATATATCCTGAGAGACCAGTGACCTCATGGTTAACAGGTTAAAAGCTTTGTTAAACATACATGTGCATTGCCATTGATTGTGGATTTGATGATATTTAAGTGCACTTTTAAAAGCAGCCACTGATGTAGGACACACTGTTTTTCCTCCTCATTGAATACCTGTGTAAAGTGATCTAGCAGACTGTCATTTTATTAATTGTTATAATGAGCCAATTCGAGGCCACAGTGTGGGATCAAAAGCACTGAAACTATGTGAATGCTGGTTGTTGTAGCCTGTTGAAGCTGGCTTCCTTATTCTGCCATTTTGATCTTCTTGAGAATTTCCCTAATTTGGGCAGCATGAGCCCTCACCATGTTTTGAAAATGTGAATTCCAAATGACAATTTTAGATCCTGTTTCAAAGCTTTGGCCTGGAAAGGCTCACTTTTCTTGGAGCAATAAGCAGCCAAGACTGAGCTGGTCATCCAATACAACATTATCACATATGAAAAGCAAGTGTCACCACCCTGAAAAGAATAAATTAAATACTGAGGTATCTAGAAATTTGGACTTTGACTATCAGGATGATATGATTAGTGGAAGGTGATTCATTACACAGTGAGACCTCTTCTTGAAGTCTTGCTTTGACCTAATATTGAAGGTTGTTTTTTCTTTTGTTTTTTCACGGTACTATGTGGATTTTTATTACCTGAAAATTCAATAAACACTTAATTTTAATGATAAAATAGAGTGGAAATTAATGTAATAAGTACTTTAGCATATAGCACAGATCATATATAAATAATGGGACACTGGAAAGGAACTGTGGTTCAGTTATCACTGTTAATAAATAAGTATATAAATCTCATTTGCTTACAATAAGATACATCCATTAGATCCTTCTTCCCGAGCACATTAACCAATATAGGCTGAGCTGACATATTTATGGAGTTAAGAGAATTAGTGTAATAGTTCTATTTGAAAAGACAATGATCTTGTTAGAATTTTATAAAGATATCTAAGATGAACCCAGTCACCTTAAAGTTTTATTCACAGTGACCTAGAAATGCAAATTGTAAGAACACAAGTAAAACTATTTTAAAGTTCAGAAAATACAGACTTCTGCAAGAAAAGTAGCATCCATGAAGACGTGTTCTCATTGGTCTTCCTTTTGGGATTATCTTCCAGTTCTTGGATATCTGGAATGATTCTTGAGTATTCTTGAAGATGTATGAAAATATTTATTAACGACTAGAAAATCATGTAAAAAACAGTTTATCACTTGTCAACTACTGATGTAGTTTCTTCTATCTCTTCAGATACAATGATTATGTTGAATCCACCTCTTCAATAACTGTATATACATGTAATTGATAAAAATCATAGCACAATATCCAAACCAGTAACTTAGGTAAATTGAACAGGATAGGACACTGTCATTCAGGTGTCAGGGCAGAAGATGCAAGAAAGAAGGAGCATGTCCAGAAGAGTGCTGGGCAATTCCTGCTAACTCTGAACAAATTACAAGAGCAAAGGGGATTTCATAAGATGAAGAGGGACTTCAAAGACCTAGGAAGAGAACTGAACACAGGGCTGGTACAAATGATCATATCAGATATCATTCTGCTGCCAAAACCCAAGTGAAGAAAGGAAAAAACTGAAATTGGAGACCATTTCTCAGAGGGTGATATCTAGTAGATTGTGGAATAGTTTCCCAAGAGAAGTGTTGGAAGTGCCAATACTTGGCACGTTTAAAATTAGACTGGATAAAACACTAGAAAAATATAGTGTAGGGAACAATCCTGCTTGGCACAGAGATGACCTACATGGCCCAGTAGTTCTTTCTGAACTCCTGATTTTTATAATTATATCATAAGAAGGCCTTATCGATACAAAAACCTAGCTGTTTGCCATTTTTAAAAAATGAAGTGAATTTTGAGGCTTTGCCTGTTATTATAAAACTGTAGTTAGGTTGATCTAACCCTCAGTGTAGCTAAAGCTAGGCTGACAGAAGAATTCTTCTGTAGAGAGATGGATTAACTACGTCCCTGGAGCAAGGAAAATCAGGGAGCAAATCATGTCTCTCTCACATATTATATTTGACCTATGCTGCTCCTGAGTTAGTGCAGCTGTGTGGCCACCCCTTACATGGAACAGCTTTTTATTGCTCTAACTAGCCCTTCGTACGTATAATGCCCCCAAAATACTACCTGATACTGCTGGGTTTCAGCAACTGGAACTGTGGATTTATCTAACTAGAAAATTGCCCAATTGGCTGTTGCAGACACATAATTCACCATTCGACCTCTGGACCACATCTCAGCTGCGATATGAATGCAATAATGCTGGATTATTTTAAGGTATTGCATAGCTCTTTGAATTTCGCAGATTTACGTAGTTAGCAAAGGCGCGAACAGCCCTATTAACAAAAAACAAACAAAAATAACAGTATGCCAAATGGAGACTAAAGAACAACTCTGAATTGTTCTTAATAGAAGCTTAGGGCATTATAGAAGCTTAATAGAAGCTTACTATGCCTCAGACTATGCTGAGTTTTTAAAGCCATGGTTATAGGCAATGTCAGTAGCCTTTTGTTTGGTAGCAATGGTGCTAACTACTCTGCTCATCACAGACATGTGGAAAGACAATGGGCCTGATTCAGCACAGACTGTCTACACTATAAGTGCTACAACAGCACAGCTTCAGCTATGCCACTGTAGTGTAGATACTTCCTACATTGATAGAAGGGTGTTTTCATCAATGTAGTTAATCCACCTCTCCATGAGGTGGTAAGTAGGATGACAGAATTATTATTATGTCAGTGTACCTACTTTGAAACTGGGAAGCTTAGAACAGCATAGAACTGGAGTAACGGAGTAGTGAATCCAGCCCATCATAAGTATTTCCACTTATTAATTCTATGTTTACTAAAATGTTTTGCACATATATATTTGTTTTCTAATGAGACAAACTACTGAAGTTCTCAGAATATTGACCAGTTCTTAAGAAACTGTAATTGTGATACAACACGGTATAATAAATATCCTAACACCTAAAAGAAATCTAGCTTACATGCCTTGATTCTTCTGTAATGGCACCAGTCATCAAGTGGTACTGTTGCACATAGTCTTCCAAATGTTTTTTCTTAGCATATGAGCAAGTGTTTAGCCTTGAGAAAACACACTGTCCCACTAGTTGATGTAATCCAAGTTCTGTGTAGAGGCAGTGGTCCTTGGTAGAGGGAGCTGTGTGAACTGCAGGAGAGTTTGCTCCCTGCCTTGGTCTCTGACTGCAATCATTTTTTGAGGTAAAGGTTGCTGTCTGGGAACTGTGCATTTGTATTGGGCTGATATTCCTGAAAAAGGGTTTGCCTACACGTTGTTTGTCCACCTCTTCTTACAGACTGGCGTACTTGTGAGAATAAAACAAATTACATTTAAAATATTCCCAGATTCCATGTCACTGATTTCTCCTCCACACAGAAATTGACCACCAAGACCCTGGTCTTCTGCTACTGCTCATCAGAGGCACAACACGGGTGTTAGAATGGAATACTGGTGATGGAAAGAGCGGCACCAATGTTATAATCGAGGGACTATTTTCAGTCACCAAAATGAGTGCTGTAAAGAGAGGTGACACATGCCCTCCCTGCCCCCGAGTTTGCTGCTTGGCTTGTACTGAGCATACTCACACTGACTGAGCATGCTCAGTAACAATGCTGAAGCCAGCTGCCCTCACTCTGCTCCCCACTGTTGGCAGGCACGGGTCATCTCTGAACTGTAAATGTAATTTGCTTTCGCCATGGCGGATCATTCACAAACTAGAGGGGCCAGTTGTGCAACCCACAGTCATTTTTGAGCACACTTACTTATGAGTGCAGTCCCACTGAAGTAAATGAGATTACTCATGTGAGACAGTGATCACCAATTTGAGTAAACATTGCATAACTGGGCTTGAATAAAGAAGATGCCCTTAATTCATATAGACACAAGAAGTGGAGAGAACTTCTAAAGGGATGCTATCAAGGTCAGTGGGCCCAAATTTATGAGCTACTCTGTCTTTTTGTTTGTTCTCATATCTTTTTGCAAAGTCAGTGTGATTTCTTATGGGCACATTCTCTCCTACATAGGAATAATCCATGTAGGGGAAAAGTATCAGGGGGTAGCTGTGTTAGTCTGTATCCACAAAAACAACAGGGGGTCCGGTGGCACCTTAAAGACTAACAGATTTATTTGGGCATAAGCTTTCGTGGGTAAAAAACCCACTTAGCAGACAACTCAGCTAAAACTCATGGAATTGTCTACAAATTCTCTTGGTAGGTGGAAGGTGGGCATGGTTTTGGATTGGATTTGCCTTGGATTTGCTCTCTCCCCTTCCTTTTTCATATGCATCCCACATTCCTAATTATACATCAAAGGTGAAATCCTGGCCATAGTGAAATCAATGGTAAAACACTCATTGACTTAAATGGAGCCAGGATTTCACTCCATATATTTTGCTGAAGCATACAAGGGCTGATCCAAGACCCATTGAAGCCAATGAGAGTTTCTCCATCAACTTCACTGGACTTTGGCTCAGGCCCATATTTCTCAACCAGTTTTTTAAAAAGTTTCTTATACAGTGCATCCAGTCTCCACATAAATGCACAATATGTAAAAGCAGTCCTGTTAAATACCCTTGTGTTTTGAAGCCATTTGGGGCTCAGTAGTTATGCACGTTACAGAATGTGTAATTTGAAGTCACATACTATGTGCATATAGCATTGTTATCACACTGGAGAGCCTAGACCTTGTAACAGTTAAAGAATAAAACAGTACAACTCTCATAATTGCTGGTCAGATTTCTGTCCTGAAAGGACAAAGTTGTGGAAACCCTCACAGTTATGTTATACCAAATACAGCTTGTCTGTGCATGTTGTGATTCTCCTTCTTGGCCTGGAAGCTGACAGGCTCAACTCCCCCATCTGACATCATAATCAATTATTAGGTAGTCACTGTACTCCTAGTATCCTTGAGATGAGTCATTAGTGTAGCACACTCTGGAGCATCCATTCTCCTAAATGATATCACAGATTGCTTCGCAGAGATACAAATTATCGTCATGAAGAAATGCATGAAAGATACCAGGATTCTTTATGTACTGTGAAATTACTACATTTTCAGGAGGGATATTTGTTCTATGAGAGTGATAACAGGCACCATGCTTACTGTGGTAGTCTATACATAGTACACCTACTCACACTAAGAAGTAGCCATTGTTTCCAACTCCAACATCACCAAGAGAATGAATACTTCATGTATACCTCCTGAAATCACCACAGTTTTCTCTTTGTCCCACTGTAGTGTAATATAATGCAGTCACTCGTTTAACAGGAAGAACTGAACACAGCCGACATTTGCCCATGTAGGATCTTATTAATTCAATTTTGTATTTTTAGGCATGTTGTTTAATAGTGAGATCAAATGGATGATTAATATCTTGTTCTGGCCTTCTCTCAGCTAGTTGTTTATGCATAGCCAGTCCCCTAATGTCTGTCATTTCTGCTTTCAGAGCAATGGTCAAAATGGGGCTGGTGTCCTCTATCTGCCTAGAGGAAGAACTTTCAAGCATTTCTGTCTGTGTAATTTCCAGAAGATAAAGAGAACAGAGACCCCCAACCACTGTGACTTGCTCTCAGGAGCTGCTGCAGGTCCCAGATCAGCAGTCCTTCTCCGCCTTTTCTTTCCTCTTCCTTGATTCTCTGCATAGTATACAATAATTCGTGCTCTCTGAACTCCACTAGTCGCACTCAAATAAGGGAAAAAGGAAAAAACTCATCTCTGTTGGCTACTCCATGGGTATTCACTGCAGTAAAAAGTGCCATCTCTCTGTAATTAACAAAAGATTTGCATTTACCTCAGTGACCATCCTGGGTACACAACTAGGTCAAGAGTCTAATTTTTAAAAGGAATGAACACCCCTATAGCTGACCAAGAGTTCCACTCGCAACCTGCCATTTAAGCGGAGTTTATGGCAGTAGTGGAGAGGTGAAGCTGGCCCACAATATCCACAAGTCATTTCCTCAGAATAAAAATTATTTTAATGTTTTAACTTGATGGGTTGATCACAGACAGTTCTTTGCAAGATGGAAAGAAAGGGCAAAAAAATTCAGTGCAAAAAGACCTTCTCTCCTTTCCCTCTTCATCCTTATTTCTTCTTCCATCTCTCTCTTGACTTTTCTACTTAACCAGCAGCTTCTTCCACAACTGAAATCAATCAGCTTCCACCTCTCACTCCCCCAGAACCTTTCACCTAGATGAAATGTTGGCCAGCAGGTTAATGGAAAACACTGTAAGATCACTTAACTGGGTGAAGCCAGTATGGAGTATTTAGCTTAGAGAGCAGTTGTCTCGAAGAAAAAATATCAAAACCATCTATTACTTCCAATAAAATATTTAAATCAGTGTGAAACAGTTTGTTTATTTTTACATAATATGTAGGTGGTTCAGCAAAGCTCATGCTCTATGTAAACCTTTATTCTTGTTAAAAATTTAAAAGGCATGCTTTTAATGTCTTTAACATTAACTTAAGTTGCAGTCGGTCTGTAAAATAATAAGAGAGAGGCTATTAAAAGTATATGAATAATAAAACAGATGCGCTAAGAAAAGCTTAGTATCAGAGCTGCCCCTACTTCCCTTTGATATAACAGGCTTGTTTGGGGACTATTATGCTACTGTCAAGCTTACAAGTGGGAGAAAAGGGAAATTTTAACAACTTATTCTTATTTCTCCCTTTGGTTATAAGGTCTGATACTAGTCTAGGGTATACAGTGTTGGCTGCAGTTTATTTCTGGGGAAGACTAAATAGCACATAAATCCAGATCCTGGTGTCAAACAGCCAACCATAGTAAGATCACCACACTGCATATAGTTTGTGTAGGATCATCCAGAGGTTCCGAGCCAGCATAGCAGCACCTACAGTTTCCCCTCATGTTGCCATGGGATTGTGGCTGAGGAGAAGGAGGAAGTGGCTACTACCCACTGGCCCCTCAGCTGCTGTATTGGCCCTTTAAGACTGTTGGTGGCAGGGGATTGGACCTGACCAAAGGCAGCCCAGGATCGGGGAAACAAAGGTGGCTTAAAGCCACTTTTGCATAGCAATATGTACTCATCAGCTGGACCCGAGTATCTGGATTATGAAGTCTATCCTGGTGCCAGGTCAGATCACAAGGGTTTTAAAGACAACTTTAATGGCCCATAAAGATACTTAGAAAATGTTTAGTTCGAGAAACATATGTACTGTGTCCCCCTCCAGACAGACAGTTCCTACAACTAGTAGAAATATGCTTTAACTTCAGAACCAGTTTGTGAAATAAATCATTAGAACTGGATATAAATCCAAGACTGCACTGTGAACTCATGCAGTTAAGGTGCTGATTTATTTAAAACCAATGCAGTCACCAGCCATTTTGTGACACCGATCCCTGCCTCCTCCCCAAATACACTTTGTTGTTTTTAACATAATTTTAAAATAAAAAGCCAAGTTAAAGGTTTTTCTTCTGGTACATCTGAAGCTGATAATGAAAAATTTGAGGAGCATATAAGCTCTTCTTACCCATCTTCACATTTGCAAATCACTATCAGCTTCTTTCAAATTCTTTACAGAACTATTTGTTTTGTCTTCGGCTGCCAGAAAATACAAACACTGTCAAACAAAGGCATAGGGTGCTTACCCTGAAACGCCTAAAAATATCCAAACAAGCAGCAAACGTAGAAGCAAAAACTTTCTTTTGCAACTAAGGGACATTTGCAAAATCAAAACATTAACTCTCCCCTTAACCCCGCCCCCACTGCACAAGACTGGTTTCCTCTCATGCCTTAAATTATAGAGAGAATTACAGGTGTATGCTTGCACCCAGTATCATCATGTTTGGGGCCACCATCCAGGAGACACTTACTACCAGGGCAATGCTTATTACCATGCTTTGTTCCTGGAATTCACAGAGGCCACTCATGGTAATAAGTGCTACTCTCAGTAATGATTGCTGCATTAGGCCCATTATACACATATGGACTGTTTTATTATATATAGCTGTCTTCTGCTTCTCCTATCAGCCCTTCCAGGGGTAAGAGATGTACAAGTGAATAGTGCAAAAATTATTCACCAGTGTTTGTCTCCAACTCCTTCAGGTTCTATGAAAATGTTTTTTGCTACAGACTTCAAGTTATAAACTACTCCCAAGTTTGTTGTCCAGAACTATCTCAGTCTTCCTCTCACTTTATCTCCATTCATCTATACTGGACGTACATTATTAGGAAATGTACAACTCAGTCTTGAAGTAAACCCTGACACCTGCTCACCTTCATCACAAAAAAAGGGTCAGATCTTCTGTGTATCGTGACAATACTCTGTCCTTACCTCCGTGGGTCCCACGTTTCCTGGCAGATCATAAAATCATAGAATCATAGAATATCAGGGTTGGAAGGGACCTCAGGAGGTCATCTAGTCCAACCCCCTGCTCAAAGCAGGACCGATCCCTGACTAAATGATCCCAGCCAGGGCTTTGTCAAGCCTGACCTTAAAAACTTCTAGGGAAGGAGATTCCACCACCTCCCTAGGTAACGCATTCCAGTGTTTCACAACCCTCATAGTGAAAAAGCTTTTCCTAATATCCAACCTAAATCTCCCCCACTGCAACTTGAGACCATTACTCCTTGTCCTGTCATCTGCTACCACTGAGAACAGTCTAGGGCCATCCTCTTTGGAACCCCCTTTCAGGTAGTTGAAAGCAGCTATCACATCCCCCCCTCATTCTTCTCTTCTGAAGACTAAACAGCCCCAGTTCCCTCAGCCTCGCTTCATAAGATTTCGCTAGCCTCAGAGGCTCACTGTGACCCTCCATGTAACCCTTCTCTCTCTAGAGACAAGGGTCACAGTCTACTGAGCCATTTTCATCATAAGCCAGTGAGGGAGGTGAGGAGAAGTTATCCTTCCTTGCACAGTCTCTGTTGTCTCCCACTCTTAGTGATTAATCAGGGGGCAAAGGTGGGGTGGGAGCCAAGGCCCACCCTCTACTCCGGGCTCCAGCCCAGGGACCCTATTAGTATCAGCTATGGTAGCTGACCTTTTAGAAACATGACATGTACAATTCCCTGGGCTACTTCCCCCACACAGCAGCCCTCACTTCCTCAAGCTCTACTTCACCCTTACCTCAGGGCCTCCTTCCTTGTGCCTGATATGGTGTGTACCACTCAATCTCTCCAACAGCGCAACTTCCTCCCACAGCTCCTGACATGCACACCCACCTGACTAACTGGGAGGCTTTTAACTAGTTTCAGCCAGCCCCTGATTGGTTTCAGGTGTCCCAATCAACCTAGCATTCTCCCTGCCTTCTGGAAAGTTCTTAATTGGCCCCAGGTGTCTTAATTGACCTGGAGCAGCTGCCATTTCACTTATCCTGGTACCAGGGATTTGTTTAGCCTGGAGCTAATATATCTATCTCCCACTACTTTTCTATAGCCATCTGGCCTTGCCCCATCACAGTACATTTGGGATTGTTTAATCTGAGGTAGACACTTTGCTGGTGCAGCAAAGGCAGGGGCCCATCTATGAGTTTACTATAGCTCCTAAAGCTTCCCTAACCCAGCAGTGTATTACATGCCAGGTGCTTGGGCCACTTTCTCTCTCTGTCCCTTCCCACCACCACATACCTTTGTGTTGGGAGCTTCACGTACGGAGACATAGGAGCCAGCTCTGAGGGCTTCTTGCCTGCTGGGGCTATCTCCCAGTGTGGCACTTCTTAGGAGAGGTTTCCACTCCTTTTGTGCTTCCTGAGAGCTGAAAGGGAATGTATTGGGCCAAAGAATCTGCCTGTGAGTGTCTGAAATATTAAAGCTTTATCAAGGCTTGATTCTCAAGCAATCTCATTAGGGTTCCTTTCACAAGTGCAGACATTAACACTTTCATTGAAAAGTGCATTTGAGTACTGTTCCACACCTAGGGTATTCTTAGGAATATTGATGCTGGCTCCTCAAAGGTTACATGTTAGAGAGGTACTCTGAGGTGACACACGAGTCATGTTCCCAAAGTGCAAATGACAAGCAACAATCTGTTATTATTTATTTATTATTAGCAAATTCACAAGTGGTGCAATAAAGATGGGAAAAGGTTCAAAATATAAAATAGGGAGATATACATCTTCACTGTGTTAAGTCAAAAAAAGAAAAATGTCAAAAAGTGTCAAAAGGGCTTAAGTAGACATCACACAGGTTTTAGCCATTCAATAGCTTTGGGTCAGCAGTATGGAGTTTGAAAAGTTCTCGGTTGGCTGCTCTCCTTGTGGTGGTCTTTCAGTAGGTGTGTGGCATACTCAACCGCAGTGCAGCTATCCAGAGGGCTGGTCCTGAGTCCCCAGATGTGATCATTTGCCATATATCTCACCACTCCACATCTGAAACAGCTAAGCTTGTGCTAGGTATAGCATGATGGCTCAGAGCTGAGGGATGAGTCTCTTACAGAGGGACAGGCTCATTCCCATTCTGCTCACTACAATATGACAGCATCCATCATGGAGACGGTCGGTAACATAGTCCAGATTGGTCCCTTATATCTTTGAAAAGTGGCAGTTGTGGGATCTTATGGATTTTGTCATGAAGGTGCTTTGCAATATAATACCTGATGCTAGGAGAAGGGATATTAGAAAGGACTGGGAGCCACTCTGTATTTGTTTGTCTCAGTCTCTGTTGTTACTCTCATTGTTTGATTCAACTGCATATCAACTAGCTTTCTGTGGGGAGAGTTTAAACACACAGGAACTCAATATTCCCCAATAGTATCAGATAGCTAGCACCGAGCTGAATAGTGTTTGTGCATTAGCTGCCTGAGCTGAACCCACAAGCTTGTTAAAGAGGCCATTTCTGCTCATTCATCTTCTGAGTTATGCTGGTGAGATGGTCCTTATAGGTAAGTGTGTGAGCTACAGTTACTCCGACGTATATCAGTTTTGAGTCGTGGGCCAATCATTCTCCATTCAAGAAGACTTTGAGTTCTCGTGAAGCATTAGCATGATTGAGATGAAATATAATGACACTGTCTTTGACGCACTGGGCTTAAGTCTCCACTTCTTGTAATAGCCACTGATGGCGCCATATTTGGGTTCATGTTATCCTCAATATTTTTGAAATCTCTGTTTCTTGATGCTAGGTAGACGTCATCTGCCTTCTTGAATAGCTTTGAGATTGCTGGAGGCAGGTCATTCGTAAATATGTTGAAAAAATGTGAGGCAAGAACAGATCCCTGAGGGAGCCTGTTCTTTTGGGTCCTCCACGTGCTCAGTTTATTTCCTAGCATTGCTTGGAACTGTCTGTTTCAAAGCATCATTTCTGTAGCCAAAACAACAAACTGAGGTAATATCTTTGACATCTTGACCAGCAGGCCAGTGTGCCAGAAGCTATCATATGCTGCTGTCTAGTCAAGAAAAATAGCCCCACTCTTTTCCTTCTGCTAAAAACCATTTTCTATAGGGTGGATAAGACCAAGAATTTGGTCACAGGTGCTCTCATTAGGCCTGAAACCTGCCTGATCATCACTCAGATCCTGCTCTACTATGGGCATGATTCTTTGCAGAATTAGTCACTCCAAAAGTTTGTAAACACAGCTCAGAAGTGATATCAGAGGCAGAGGTGAAAGTAAGCTGGTCCGGACCAGTACGGTGTACCAGCAAGAGCCAGTACGCCGTGTCGGACCGGACTGGCTTCCCCAGGCTGGCACTTTAAAGGGCCTGGGGCTCCAGCTGCTGCAGGGAGCCCCGGGCCCTTTAAAGTGCCCCACGAGCCCCGTTGCCGAAGCCCTGGGGTAGCAGTGGCAGGGCTCCGGCGGTGATTTAAAGGGCCTGGAGCTCCACTGCGGTAGTGGTGGCCAGAGCCCGTGACCCTTTAAATTGCCCCTGAGCCCCAAGGCTCCCAGCCACCTCTGCAGCTGGTAGCTCTGGGGGGTGATTTAAAGGCCCCGGGGCTCCCAGCCACAGCTGGAGCCCTGGGGCCTTTAAATCTTGATTTAAACGGCCCGGATACTTAAAGGCCCCGCCTCTTCAGGTTGAGGCCACGCCCCCTTGTTCAGGACTCCGGAGTCCTGGTAAATCCTTTAAGTTACTTTCACCCCTGATCACAGAGTAGCAAGCTGGAAGAGTATAGTCCTTCCCAAGGTTTGGGATAGCTCTCACCCTAGCTTTACGCCATATCCTAGGCCATTTTGTGTCTTCTTACCAAGATGTAGTAGCATTTCTGATTAAACCTTGTCAAAGCCATGTTTTTCCTGCTTGCATGCAGCTCAGTGCCCTCTCCACTTCCTCAGTGGACAACGGCTGGAAGATGTCCTCCTCACAACAAAAATATAGCAGCATTGCTCCAGCCAACAGTCTATGAGATGGATATGGGCCAATTTATATAAAATAATTAATGAAATCCCCATATCCCATCTCCTACCTGAAGTGAGTCATTTCAATGGCAAATTCATTTTGATAGTGAAGTACCCAAAATAATTTTTTGGCAAGTAAAGTAACTGGCCTCTTTGCCCACTACCTGCTTTGTCCATGAGTAGCCAAACTCTTCACTATATGCTGATACCCTATTTCACTGTCCCAATTGTTTGTCACCCTACATTAAAAAAAAATCAGAAATTTTTACCTGATTATCAGAGATCATGCCCTGCAAAGCCTGAACTGGTGGATTTAAGTTAGAACCAAACCAGAGTCTGGATCAAACGTCCTGATGCTGTGACATTGGTTGGATTTCCAAAAGAGGAAGATCAACTTTTCTGTTGGTTTCAAATGCACTGCCTTTCTCGTAAACATCCCTGGCCTCTGCTTCTTCTCAAGGATATTTTAGCTTCCCTTCAAATTTGTATATTTTAAAATTGTTTTCTTTCACTTTCAAAAGAACAACCGACTCTGGTGAATATGTCACCTACAAAACCCATATTTATAGCAGCATGATTTACTGGGTGATTCCAATTGGTAACGTTACTTGTAAGGACCAGTCCAGCACCTTAAAGTGTCAGGAGGAAAAGCTCACAACTTCTCTTGATATGATTCAAGGGCTGGGAGAATTGCGGTTGTCTTACAGGAATTTTTTTTTTTTTTGTTATCTGAAAAAGTCAAAACAAAGGCAGCAACAAAATAAAAAAGAATAGTTACAAATTATGAGTGGATAGGTTTCACTTTCCATCTTCCGAACATGGGAGAAAAACATGGTGTACCATACAAGTGTGGTATACTGTAACTACAAATTTTAAACTCCATTTTGTTTTAAGTGTAGTTTGTTTTTGATATTTATATATTTCATATTTTTACTGCTTCCTGTTTCTGTTGTAAGCTATGGACAGGCACAGAGTTCAAAATGTCTAATGTTTATGGTGCATATTGTTCATTTGGAATGGGGGGACCCCAAACCACCAAAAAAAAAAAAAAACACTGGCAGGATGAGGTTAAGAACCCTCCCTATCTGCAGACAGCATAACCAGTCCTACCCCTCCTGAGCTGTGAGATGTCCGTTATGGAGAGCCAGGGTCTCAAGCTTCTGTAGCTAGTGAGGACAAGCTCAAGTAGAAAGAGGAAGAGACAGGAAAAGAAGTGGGGAGAAGAGCTTAGGGTTTAGGAATGATGGCTTTCTGTCAGACTGACAGAGGAGCTAGCTCCTGGCATCCTCTAAAGGACTTAGAACTTTCTGGAAAAAAAGGGAGGGAGCTAGAGGCAGAAGTCCTAAGTGCCAAATATTTTTTCATATTTATGGAGTTGGCTTTTTTGTTGATTTGATTTCAGCTACTGCTGCTGGGGTCAAGGACCAATCCAGGCCAATTGAACTAGGACTGTGCATGAGGCAATGTACATCACTGCTGATGAGAGCTGTCCTTGTTAGAGCGTGATCTTCCTGTGTGCGTTCCTCTAGCTCTGTGAGATTGTACAGGCAGTCCCTTCTGTCCCCTTCTCACACAACTGCTCTGATTCAGACATAACTGAGTCACCTTTGGACCATGTCTAATGTTAGAAAACATCAGGAGAAAGCAATAGGCTGAAATTCCAAATATCTGACTCATTCAAAATTAATAATATTTAGTAAAATGTATAGGTACTAACAGTTTGTATTGTCTGACATTCCAATATTAGGGGATTTTCTAATGATTGCTTTACACAGACACATATATACGCACACACACAGTCAAAAGCCATTTTTCATTTACAGTATAGAAGATGCAGGTTGTGTAGCTGTCTGCCTATAAAAAGAAAAGGAGTACTATCAGAGGCTCGTTCACCTGCACATCTACCAATGTGATATATGCCATCATGTGCCAGCAATGCCCCTTTGCCATGTACATTGGCCAAACCGGACAGTCCCTACGTAAAAGAATAAATGGACACAAATCAGACGTCAAGAATTATAACATTCAAAAACCAGTCAGAGAACACTTCAATCTCTCTGGTCACTCGATTACAGACCTAAAAGTTGCAATATTACAAAAAAACTTCAAAAACAGACTCCAATGAGAGACTGCTGAATTGGAATTAATTTGCAAACTGGACACCATTACATTAGGCTTGAATAAAGACTGGGAGTGGATGTGTCATTACACAAAGTAAAACTATTTCCCCACGTTTATTTTTCCCCCTACTGTTCCTCACATGTTCTTGTCAACTGCTGGAAATGGCCCACCTTGATTATCACTACAAAAGGTTTTTTTTTCTTTCCTGCTGGTAATAGCTCACCTTACCTGATCACTCTTGTTACAGTGTGTATGGTAACACCCATTGTTCGATGTTCTCTGTGTATATAAAATCTCCCCACTGTATTTTCCACTGCATGCATCCGATGAAGTGAGCTGTAGCTCACGAAAACTTATGCTCAAATAAATTGGTTAGTCTCTAAGGTGCCACAAGTACCCCTTTTCTTTCTGCGGATACAGACTAACATGGCTGCTACTCTGAAACCTGTCATTATATCTGCCTATAGTATCCTAAGTCACACTGAAAGAGTTGTGCTTGTTGAGTGCAAGGGACTGAGGACCCTACAGACTGGGATTGCTATACTTTTCTTTGTATTACTGTAAGAGCTATAGGTCAGGGAACAAAGTATTAGTTAACGCAAGACATCTGTAATTTAAGATGAGAACTACAGTAAACAGTGTGATCATCATAACAATCTCCAGCCAAATCTAGCCTGGGAGAAATTCAAAACAACAACAAAGGACTTTAATCCTTTCCTGAATTGCATCATACGCTTCTATTTATCTGAGAGTTGTTGATTATATCTGAAACTTACAGCTATAAGAAATTCCAGAAGAGTTTTTAGAGTGTAAGAATGTGATAATAAAGTAGGTTTGTACTCAAAACAATGTATATTTAAACCTAAATGCTAAAAAGCAGTTGAGTGCAGCTTTTGATACTTTTCACAGTAGACACTGACCATTTCCAGTTAAGATGAGAGTATAAAATAAATTACAGTCATGTACTAATAAGGGTGTCTTGCTGCTGAGATAATGTCGATGTGACCTGAACAAGAGGGATAAAAGACAAACTGGGATTGTCTTTAGTAAATCAAATACATGGGCATGGGTAAAGTATTTCCCTTTAATCACGCCACCTATGTATACAGACTGTAAAAGTGCATGAAACTTTAGGTCCTACTAAATTTCCCCACTAATTACAGTGCATGGGGGTCTTAATAAGCCTCCAAAATGAGTTGTAATTGAAAATAATACCTTACTGAATAAAATTTGTTTATAGAATTTCTGACACTTTGCCTGCTCTGTCATATCACATCAGATTTGATTTAAACATCAGATTCATCTGGATGTAGCACCAGATAACAGGATACGAAGAGATCGTAGTCTGAAAGACTGCAGTTGAAAGTTAACAGATTGCATTAGGAATGTATGAAAAATATCCAGGTGAGAGAATCAGAATTATTTGTGTGTTAATGTTGTAGTTTGTTGTGTTTTGGCTGTGGGATAACAAAACCCCAGTAAATATAAAACTAATCAATGGGTTTCCTTGTCTGCCTACTACATGAAATGACTTCTGAGTAATTCACTACATTTCAGGCATGAGCCTATATCATTCATTGTTTATTATTAGTTTAGTACCCAGAGGCCCAGTCAGGATTAGGGCCCCATTGTGCTGGGTGTTGTATAAACAGAGAACTAACAGCTTACACCTTACATTCTAAATAGAAACAAGGCATGACATGATGGCGGGGGAGAGGAACTATAAGATGATACTGCTAGGAGCACAAAGGTGCGGACTAGTTGAATGTACAATTTGGAAACTCCACTGACTTCTAAAGGAGATTTGCCCCAAGTGAAAACTGCAGGATCACAGCCTTCCAATGGTGACAAAATATGTTTTTTAAACTTGTCATAATTTGAACTATGAATCTTTACAATTGTTTAATTATAAGAAATTGAAAGTTGCCAGGAGTTTATATGAGGGTCACATTTGATGTTTCCTTGATGAGATCACAAGTTTAGATTGTTAAAGTTAACAGTGTAGACCAAGCATTTGACTTGGTACTGTGCACCATTTTGATTAAGAAATTAGAGTGATACGAAATTAGCATGGCACACATTAAATGGATTAAAAACTACCTGACAGATCTCAAAATGTAATTGTAAATGGGGAATCATCACTGAGTAGGTGTGTTTCTAGTGGCATTTCACAGAGATCAGTTCTTGGCCCTATGCTATAGCATTTTTATCAATGACCTGGAAGAAAACAAAATAATCTTTGATAAAGTTTGCTTATGACACAAAGATTGGAGAATTGGTATATAATGAAGAGGATAGGTGACTGAAACAGAACGATCTGGATCACTCGGTAAGCTGAGTGTAAGCAAACGTGTTTTAATGCAGTCAAATGTAAAGTCATACACCTAACAACAAGGAATGTAGGAAATATTTACAGAATGGGAGACTATCTTGGGAAGCATTGACTCTGAAGACTTTGGCATCATGGTGGATAATCAGCTGAACTTGAGCACCCAGTGCAATGTGATCCTTGGATATATAAATGGGGGAACCATACCTTAGGCGTATGGACGTTAAATTATCTCTGTATTTGTCACTGGTACAAGCGCTTCTGGAATACTGTATCCAGTTCTCATGTCCACATTCAAGAAGGATGGAAAAGGTTCAGAGAAAAGCCACAAGAATAATTAAAGGAGTAGAAAGCATGCCTCATAGTGATAAACAAAACAGATTGAGCTCCTGGAGTCTAACCAAGAGAGGGCTAAGGGGTGATGTGATTCCAATCAATACATATCTATATGGGGAACAAATATTTAATAATGGGCTCTTCAATTTAAAAGAGACAGGTGTAACATGATCCAATGGCTGGAAACTGAAACTAGACAAATTCAAACTATAAAGAAGGTGTAAATTTTTAGCAGTGAGGGTCATTAACCACTAGAACAACTTACCAATTACTGTGGTGGATTCTACACCAATGAAAATTTCTAAATCTAAATTGGGATATTTTTTCGAAATAGTGTGCTGTTTCTCACAGATATTAATTCATGGCCTGTGTTGTACAGGAGGTCAGACTAGATCATCACAATGATCCCTTCTGGTCTTATAATCTATTTCAGCAGAAGTGTTTCCTTGGCATGAAAGCAAACTTTTAATGAAAATGTCACACTTTTATTGAAAATGTGAATAAGTATCATTGTGGCTATTAGCAAGCTCTACATAGAGTTTTTAAAATTCTATGTTTAGACTGTAATTTTGAGTTTAAAAGCAAAATCAGTTTTAGAACTAACAAGAAGGAAATGGCTCTTCAAAGTGTTTAGATATTCTTAAAGTCATCCTAGTTACTTAACGTACATATAAGTACGTTGTATGAAATCATTTGTGGAAGGTGTTACAGATAGTGATAAATGCTGAGCAAAGAAGACACAATAGTATTTCTTTGGTCTAACTCTTGGTGAGTTTCCTAACTTAATAAAATGCCCCAAGCCACTACCTAGAGACATCACAGACTACTGTTTATGAGGCGTGAAATTCTCCAACTCTGCATCATCTAAATACCAGTTAAGCCTATTTGCAGGGTATAGTATCACAGAGAGCTTATGCAGGTCCTCTGCACGTGAATCCTGGAAAATAAAATGTTAAGATTCTTTTTTACCAATTTGGTGCTTCCTAACACAGTAAGTATGGGCACTTGGTGTTGAATTATGATTGTTACGATGTGCTGAGGTGGGATAAGCTTCTGTAGGGCTTTGTAGATGACTGACCCATTCAAATGTTTGAAACAAAACCTGAAATCAGTCGAAAGCTTACCCTATTTTGGGATTCATCACAAATTCAAAATGCATTACAAATGTTTTGGCAAAACATGGTCAAGTTTGTCAACCTTGTGAGTGACTGGTATTTTTGAACAAACCAGAACCACTTTATGGTTTTTCACAAAAACAATGCAAATTTCAGTTTTACAGGATCTGATGGTAATACTCGAGTAATACTCAATTCAGCATCAGTTGAGTTATGCTTTGAGATTTGGGCTGGTTTGAAACTGAAGCACAAAGCAAAATGCAGACTGCAACTCAAGAAAATATGTGCAGGAAGCCTTGATCGGTGAAATCTTCCGTTTTCATATGGCTCTGTTTCTAGTCCCTTTCAGTGTGCTTCTATGCATTCAGGACCTTTTCTAAATGTAAGAAAAGCTCATGAGTGCCAGAGCTGAAACATAAGAATAATTACTGCTCCTTTTGGTGGAGGAGAAGATTATTATGTTTAACATTTAAAATTAACCTAGTACCACAAGCATACTTTACAGTAACTATGATTTTATTATTCTTTCACATAAATAATGCAACTTCTTTAATTATGCATTTCCTTTAAGAAATCACAGTGGAAACTGAACCTCATAACTAAGAACCATGCTCTGTTTAATTTTTACTACCTCTAAATTAACAATAAACATTTTAAGAAATGAAAACAACTTTATAGGAAAAATAAAAGGTTAACATTTTAGAAATGAAGAATGATTTCAGAAATACTCCCACATGGATCTATCAAGCATACATCACTCTGAAAGCCCATCTCAATAGATACATGCCTCGTTGATCAGAAAAGGAAACTGGCACCACAAAAATAAAGCACTACATACAGTAATAAGAAAGTCTGACTTAACACAGTCATTATTTTGCCATTATACTAAAATAGCATCTAATGCATGTAGTTTATTTTTAAACTTAATAATGCAAACCCTAAATTGCTAGTGATTCAGACCTAGGCATTTAATCTCTTTCTTGACTCTTATAAAAAAGGCTGTATTATTTTCAATTGTCATGGAGTTCACAGAAAAAGTAAAGTTGACCCTTTGCCGTGAAAGATATGGATGTGATCCATGAGCAATCTCATGGGGGAAGGGATGAGAGTGGAGGAGAAAGGTAAGAGTGGGTTGTAGGCTGGAGACAGAGAGCCTGCTCTTGGCTTTTCTAAGGATACGTCTATTTTGCAAAATAAAATAAAAATGTTTTAGGGGTTTAGGGTTGTTTACCTTTCAGTAAAACTAAAGTGCCTACCTTTACCTTGGGATAGCTCATGTGTTAGTCACCCCAAAGTTTAAAAAAAGCATTCTTTTTAGTGCTGAAGACAAGGCTCTATGGCGTGAACTCAAGCTGCTGACTCAAGTTAAAAGCAGAGTTGCTGTCGTCGCTGCTATTTTTAACCCAAATTAGCTAGCTGGTTAGCTAACCTGAGTTCCTAACACAAACACACACTTCTTTTTTTTTTTTTTTTTTTTTTGCAGTGTAGACATACCCAACAGATAATACAGCCCAGACCACTTAAAGCACCAGGTCACTGGAAGGGAAAAGCAAACACAAGAGTTTATGGAGATCTGACTCTCCCAAAGAAATCAGTACTGTATTCTCTGAGATGGGGGAGCACTGGGTCCCAGTTCTCTTAAATTTTGGGGCTCTCTTCTCCTTTCATCCTAGCTACTCTTCAGTGGTTTAATCTGCAGGGCTTATTTCAGAAACCAGAGGCACACAACCACTCAGAAGTGTGGGAGAGGAAAAATATTCAAGAACCTAAGAGAAAGGGAAGTCTTTGAAGTAAACAGTATTATTAAAACACTTGCTCAGGTACAACTTGCTCAGGTTTCAAAGGGGACAGGCTCCATTCTCATCAGTTCTTGAGTATTTTTCTCTCTGGTGGCCCTCTTTACTCTAAAATAGGGCAAGACTGAGAGACTTTAAAGTAAGAGTTAGGTACATGGGGTGTGTAACATGTTGAGACAAAGGCAGATTCTGCATTTGGAAATATTTCTGCCAAACATGGACCTCTTCTGTATGAAAGCAGAACATTTCATGTGCCTGCTGATATATTTTACACTACATTGAAGACTCCAATGAATCATAACGGAAAAGCTACGTGTGATCACTATCTAGAAGCTTCATCACAAATTGTGAGAAAGAGAACAACTGATTCTTTTACAACTTCCTCTGTGGGGAGAGAAAAAAAATGGTGTTTGTAGAAGAGCTGTTTGATACAAAAAGCACCCTAGATATGAGAAAAATAGTCATTTGTAAGTAGATGGAAGTGTGAATATCTGCAGCTTGCCTCTCAGTGCTCTGGATAAGAGACATTCACCCATAAATACAAAATCTACTCCCCAACTGTAGAAATTCCAGAAAGTTTGTTTAAGCTGATTTTATTGCAAATCCAGTTGTGTAAATATATATATATATATATTTTCAGAATTTTTCAACTTAAAACTCCAAAAAGCTACACAATAAGGAAGTATTTGGGGTTTTTTTGGGCACATTCTGAATCATGCTGGTTGATTTTGGTCAGGTAGAGGTGTTTACAAAATGCAATATATCAATCTCCATGGGGAAAAAAATGCAGCCTTATTTATGGTCCAAAAAGAATTGTATCCCTAAGCGAATCCCTCTATCATTCTCCTCCTAGCTCTTGTGACTGTTAATTTAGAAAATTAGTTTTATTTTGCTTCTGTGACAGACAGTTGCTTTGCTAAAGTGTCTCAGTGTCAGTTTTTAGAAAGTCAGTTGCTCACTGACAATAGGAAATGGAATCTAGATGAAAGAACACAATCTGAACCCTAATAACACCTATGGTTCAGTGGGTGGCACTCTACACTTCCTTCTTTCTCAGTCATCCTGACATTTCTCAGGCTTGCTCTGCCTCCTGAGGCTCAGCCTACTTGCTAGGAAGCGTGATGTACTATCATGAAAATATCAGCATTCACTAAATGAATAATATCAGGTATTTCTAAAAATCTATTCTGAGAATTCACTTACACATGCACACACACTTCCTTCCCTCTATCAGTGACTTATTTATGATTACTTCAATTGTGCTCCCATGGCATATTTTATGAGGATTAGCCCCAATGATTGCTCCATTATATTCTTCTTACCTAAATTCCACCTGCAATACCAACTAGATAAAGTAGCCTTCATTTCCTATCCTAACCCATTGCACAGTATTGTTGCCTGCCTTTAAACAGCTTCTCAGTTCCACCTCAAAAGTGGCTCCCTTGCTACTTCTACATCTTTAGAAAAGGTGTGGATGGCACACTCCACTTCACCATTCTCCTAGCCTTGTTGTTGTGCAGGAGGAAAGGGAACCTGGCGCCATCACAATCTGCTCCGACAAGTCCCATCTGCATTGTTCAGCAGTAGCAGTATTATTTTCCTTATATTTTTCTTTTGTTTCTTAGTTTCTATGCTTGCTATTACGTGAACTGAATTTCCATCTTCCAAAAAATGCTACTGCAATATTGCAGATCCATCTAGTTCTAGCTACTGAGGTCCTAACTGCAAACCGAACAAACCAGGTATGCATCCAATGAAGTGAGCTGTAGCTCACGAAAGCTTATGCTCAAATAAATTGGTTAGTCTCTAAGGTGCCACAAGTACTCCTTTTCTTTTTGCGAAACCAGGTAAGTATCAGTTGTGGAGTTGGAAATATTGCTTTAATTACCATCAATCCAAGCACCATAAGAAATATAAGCCTGACAGTTTTCCATGTATGGATCAATATTCTCTCATTTCTGTCTTTCAGCAGATTTCCAGTTTTATATGGCATGACAGTATTTCCCCTGTTCCAAAATGACTCTTCACATTAGGTAACAACCTGGAACTTGGTCATGTGTTTCCAGAAAGTCTAAGCGTATAATGCATGTATTTCTCTTTTTCTAGCAATGCTGTTAACAAATTCCAATAAATTAGTTAAGCTCATTTCCTGAAATCCGTGTCAGTGCCCTGAGACAATTTACTATGTTTTCACTTCTAACCCCAACATCTGAATACCTGCCGTTTTAGAGTCTTCCCTACAAAACATTTTAAAATAACTAGTCTATTATTCTTATAAGATGACTAGTATCCTCACAAGGATCTCTTTAGGGAAAAACTTCTCCCCTGCCCACTAAAATAGTTCAAATTCCTCCTATGTTCTCTCTGCAATAGCTAGTGTAGACATGTTCTCTCCTCCCCCCTTCCCCCCAAAAAAACCCAAATGTGTATTATATTTTAGTAGACTGATCATACAAAAGCATCAGTCTAGGAAGATCCTAAGCACATATTAAAATACTAGAGTATCATAATGATAGGAGAGACCAATATAACAGATTAGTTTTAAATGATGGTAAAATGTAAAGCGGGGACAGGGAAGAAAATGGGAATGAAAGTGATAGCAAATGGGCTGATAACCAAGATTACCAAAGAAAAAAGACTCAGTTCAAAACTATCTGTTGTGTGCCCAGGTTGGGTATGAGATTAAGTGTAATCAATATTTTTATTTAATTTAAATGTATAAAAACACTAGGTGCCTATCTGAATGTTCCAAGCACCTCTGACAAAATACTTAAAAATATAATACAGCAAAAAAGCAGTAGCAGCACCTCCCTGACATATGATTATACTAAATGACAGGCAGCAGAAGATATAAACCAAATTCCCAACTTCCCCTTTACCTCAACCCTAACATTACTGCTTCTTCTATCACACTCCTAAACAGATGGGCCTTGAAGCATGCTCTGAAGGTCAACAGATTCAGGTTGATTAGGGCCAAGGAGGGAACTCCTTCCAAAGGAAAGGGATGCACACAGAGAAGGCCCCATTAGCAGCCCTTTCTCATTTGGACCAAGTGGTTCCAGCTCCAGCACCTCTGATCTCAGCTGTGACAAGATGGCATGAGGTAAGAGGTGGTCTCTCATTTAGGGAGTTCATAAAGGTTGGTCTGCACACAAACGTGCACCACATCGGGAAAGATGTAAATGGTAACTGAAAGTAATTTTGTTGCAAGGCCGTGTGTGTGAACACCATTATTTCAGAATAAAAGCTGCTAAAGGTGATTTAGGTAAAGTTGTTTGGTTTCCGAGTAGCAGCCGTGTTAGTTTGTATTCGCAAAAAGAAAAGGAGTACTTGTAGCACCTTAGAGACTAACAAATTTATTTGAGCATAAGCTTTCGTGAGCTACAGCTCACTTCATCGGAATGCATTCAGTGGAAAATACAGTGGGGAGATTTATATACACAGAGAACATGAAACAATGGGTGTTACCATACACACTGTAAGGAGAGTGATCACTTAAGGTGAGCTATTACCAGCAGGAGAGCGGGGAGGGGGAGTGGGAGGGAACCTTTTGTAGTGATAATCAAGGTGGGCCATTTCCAGCAGTTGACAAGAACATCTGAGGAACAGTACGGGGTGGGTGAGGGAATAAACATGGGAAAATAGTTTTACTTTGTGTAATGACCCATCCATTCCCAGTCTCTATTCAAGACTAAGTTAATTGTATCCAGTTTGCAAATTAATTCCAATTCAGCAGTCTCTCGTTGGAGTCTGTTTCTGAAGTTTTTTTGTTGAAGAATTACAACTTTTAGGTCTGTAATTGAGTGACCAAAGAGATTGAAGTGTTCGCCAACTGGTTTTTGAATGTTATAATTCTTGACGTCTGATTTGTGTCCATTTATTCTTTTACGTAGAGACTGTCCAGTTTGACCAATGTACATCGCAGAGGGGCATTGCTGGCACAAGATGGCATATATCACATTGGTAGATGTGCAGGTGAATGAGCCTCTGGTAGTGTGGCTGATGTGATTAGGCCCTATGATGGTGTCCCCTGAATAGATATGTGGACACAGTTGGCAACAGGCTTTGTTGCAAGGATAGGTTCCTGGGTTAGTGGTTCTGTTGTGTGGTTGCTGGTGAGTATTTGCTTGAGGTTGGGGGGCTGTCTGTAGGCAAGGACTGGCCTGTCTCCTAAGATCTGTGAGAGTGATGGGTCGTTCTTGAGGATAGGTTGTAGATCCTTGATGATGCGTTGAAGAGGTTTTAGTTGGGGGCTGAAGGTGACAGCTAGTGGCGTTCTGTTATTTTCTTTGTTGTAGTAGGTCACTTCTGGGTACTCTTCTGGCTCTGTTTCTTCAATCTGTTTCTTCACTTCAGCAGGTGGGTACTGTAGTTGTAAGAATGCTTGATAGAGATCTTGTAGGTGTTTGTCTCTGTCTGAGGGGTTGGAGCAAATGTGGTTGTATCGTAGAGCTTGGCTGTAGACAATGGATCATGTGGTGTGGTCTGGATGAAAGCTGGAGGCATGTAGGTAGGAATAGCGGTCCGTAGGTTTCCGGTATAGGGTGGTGTTTATGTGACCATCGCTTATTAGCACCGTAGCATCCAGGAAGTGAATCCCTCGTATGGACTGGTCCAGGCTGAGGTTGATGGTGGGATGGAAATTGTTGAAATCATGGTGGAATTCCTCAAGGGCTTCTTTTCCATGGGTCCAGATGACGAAAATGTCAACAATGTAGCGCAAGTAGAGTAGGGGCATTAGGGGACGAGAGCTGAGGAAGCGTTGTTCTAAGTCAGCCATAAAAATGTTGGCATACTGTGGGGCCATGCAGGTACCCATGGCAGTGCCGCTGATTTGAAGGTATACATTGTCCCCAAATGTGAAATAGTTATGGGTGAGGACAAAGTCACGAAGTTTAGCCACCAGGTTTGCCATGACATTATCGGGGATACTGTTCCTGATGGCTTGTAGTCCATCTTTGTGTGGAATGTTGGTGTAGAGGGCTTCTACATCCACAGTGGCCAGGATGGTGTTTTCAGGAAGATCACTGATGGATTGTAGTTTCCTCAGGAAGTCAGTGGTGTCTCGAAGATAGCTGGGAGTGCTGGTAGCGTAGGGCCTGCGGAGGAAGTCTACATAGCCAGACAATCCTGCTGTCACGGTGCCAATGCCTGAGATGATGGGGCGTCCAGGATTTCCAGGTTTATGGATCTTGGGTAGCAGATAGAATACCCCTGGTTGCGGTTCTAGGGGTGTGTCTGTGCGGATTTGTTCTTGTGCTTTTTCAGGGAGTTTCTTGAGCAGATGGTGTAGTTTCTTTTGGTAACCCTTAGTGGGATCAGAGGGTAATGGCTTGTAGAAAGTGGTGTTGGAGAGCTGCCTAGCAGCCTCTTGTTCATATGCCGACCTATTCATGATGACGACAGCACCTCCTTTCTCAGCCTTTTTGATTATGATGTCAGAGTTGTTTCTGAGGCTGTGGATGGCATTGTGTTCTGCACAGCTGAGATTATGGGGCAAGTGATGCTGTTTTTCCACAATTTCAGCCCGTGCACGTCGGCGAAAGCACTCTATGTAGAAGTCCAGTCTGTTGTTTTGACCTTCAGGAGGAGTCCACTCATAATCCTTCTTTTTGTAGTCTTGGTAGGAAGGTCTCTGTGGGTTAGTATGTTGTTCAGAGGTGTGTTGGAAATATTCCTTGAGTCAGAGACATCGAAAATAGGATTCTAGGGTGTATTCCCCACCCACCCCCCACCGCTCTCCTGCTGGTAATACCTCACCTTAAGTGATCACTCTCCTTACAGTGTGTATGGTAACACCCATTGTTTCATGTTCTCTATGTATATAAATCTTCCCACTGTATTTTCCACTGAATGCATCCGAAAGCTTATGCTCAAATACATTTGTTAGTCTCTAAGATGCCACAAGTACTCCTTTTCATTTTTTTGTAAAGTTGGTTTGTTACCAACCCTAGTTACCATCTTTTTAGCTACTTCATTCCAAAATAAGAACATCCACACAGACTTTCACCAAAATAACTAAACTTTTTTTAATTGAAACTTTTGTTATTTGGGTGCATGTTTGCACTTAGATCTGCCACAAGCCCAACACTGGATGAAAGGTAACTTTTAAAAGAGATACATCTCCAACTTTTGAATAACACTTTCTAGTTTATCTTTCCACTTCCCCATGGGTGATCTGTTGTCCATATGTAGCGCCTACTCTCCACTTGGTTACCTCCTTTAATGCCAATCCGCTTACAGGTTTTGATGGACAGGTCTGGGTTCTTTTGGATCCCGCCACCCACTCAGTGGGATGTATCTTCTTTCTTTTTTTCCTATGAAATTATTTGGCGGTGCCTCCACCCCCTTTGCTCCTTCCTGGGAGGGTCACCAGGGTAGCTTGGGCGGAAAATTCTAACTACAGAGTAATCCCCACTTACTTGCCAGATAGTTGGAGACTTTCAAGAAATAACACAAACACATAAAAATATATTCAACACAATAATTATATTAAACAGGAGACAAATACAACATAACAGGATAAAACACTATTTTTAGGGTCACCGGTGCCCACACTGCAAATACCCGTGACTTGATGTAGCAAATGCAAAATTAGTGTCCCGTTGGTACGCATACTTTGCTGCGGCCCTTGATGACCTATAACCACAAAATTCTTTTCTGCAGTGGTTTAGCAGCGTGGCCGACTGGGTTCAGTACAGCCCAAAGGACTCATAAGTGGGAGAAGGTGGTAAATCCATCCACAGGTGTAATATGCAGCAGGTTATAAAATCCTCAAACCCTTACTCCCTGGCTTGAGGACACAGTTCAGGGAGTCGGGGGTCCCCAGAACAAATTCCCTGACTAACTAAACGATGGTGCACTCACAAACTCCATGAATGATCCTCAGGTTCAAAGATGACGCTGGACTCCTCAGTCACTGCAGACGGGGCTGCTCTCTGCTGGCAGGGATCCTCCTCAGACAGGAATCAGGCTGCATCGGTCCCAGGATTTCCCCTCACCACAAAGGGGTGTAGGGCTCAAGGTGTAGGTTACACAACTACACTAACATCCAAACGGTAGCCTCCTAGCCCAGCCTCCAGACACACACTCAGCAAGCAGCTTCCCTGGGCTAGCAGACAGAGCAGAACTGATCATGTGGTGACTGGTCTCACCTAGGGAGCCGGAGGGCGAACTCAGCCTGGCTGGGAAGTTTCCCAGCAAATGCTACAAATTGG
Source organism: Eretmochelys imbricata (assembly GCF_965152235.1). Taxonomy (NCBI): domain Eukaryota; kingdom Metazoa; phylum Chordata; order Testudines; family Cheloniidae; genus Eretmochelys; species Eretmochelys imbricata. The sequence goes on from NC_135576.1 coordinate 91,409,708, forward strand.
GAATCATCAGTGAGGAAGGAAAAAACACAGCTGAGGGATCTACTGTAAGGTCCCTAGAGGCCTGTTCTCAGGGGGAACCATGCATGCAGGCCTGGGACTCACCAGCTCCCCACACAGCCAGTCCTGCCCTTTTCCTGGCTGGCTCCAGACTGACTACCAAATGGCTTCTCCCTGGGAGGGCCTCTCACTCCGTATTGGTTGCTGGGTGGACTCTGAGTCTGCCTTGGGTCCCCCTCCCTACCAGGGACAGTGCGCCTCTCCCTGAGCTGCCAGCAGACAGCATCCCAGGAATCTAGGTAATCTCCTTGGGGGTTACACATATAAAACTTGTTCCTGACTGAGAGAAATCTAACTTCTTTTCATTTATTTACCAAAACCACAGAAGGTGATTATTTGGTAAGTCTTCTATTTTTTTTCCTCCTCTAGCCTTCCACTACATTTCTCAGGAAAGGTGGTGCACAAAACTCTACTGTATATTATTGTCTTCCTGTTCTCTTTGGATTGTCCCTTTTATGGCTTCTGGTTCAGCATTTCATTATGACTCTTGGTTTCTTCATTTAGCAAAGAGTGGAAAGTATATTCTTGAACATGTTTGCTAAATCCTGCTTGTAACTCCATCCAACAGTGTTTATATCCCCTGTCATCTTTTCCTAAAACATTCAGGTAACCTGTTTATGGTCACAAATATGTTGGAGGGAGATTTTATGAGTGGGAAATGGGTATTTACAACAAAATTGCTGACCCAGCCATCATATATATAGATGTCTTCTAACACCCTCACTCCCAAATGCACAAAGCCAATATTTATATATAATAATTTTATATATGTTAAAATATTTTATACAAAATATAAAATAGCCACGAAATACCTAGTGGCAGGAAGAGAACAGGAAAGTGAGAAAGGAAGTGATTTTCAAACCACTGAGTAAATTACAGCTATTCAGCATTAGCTGTTCTCCCCATGTACAGAATGGATTTTAGAAATGAGCCAGGAAATAACAGGGGAAGTCACTTATTAGAGAATTTGGTTGCAGTGACATTCTGCTTATTGGAGCTGGTTGAAGATCTGAACAAACTATCTGTTGAGCGTTATCTGTATGTGATGAAACCTTTATTCAACAAACAGTATTTTGCCTGCCTTTGAACTGGAAAAATACCAGAAAAATCTCAAATAAAATATTTGTTCAGAAAAGTAAAAATTGGTGAACGTTTTAATCAAATACTAATGAACCAGCTCTATGGCTTTTAGTGGATTGGGTTCAAAGTTCCCAGGTACTTAATCATGTCACTTAACTTTCCCTTCTTTGGAGTGGAACGGTTTCCATTGTGCTGATTCCTAGTGCCTTGGAACACATCAGTTACCACCTGCCAGATAAATGATAAATACCATATTCCAAGGGGATTTTCCCGTCCCACTCCGACATGAGCAGTTATCATTATAACATGTGGAAGCGGCTAAGGAGGAATGTTCTGCTCCTGATCTTTCCCTCAGTACATACACTGTAGAGAAGGAAAGGGAATGTACACTGCAAGAATTATGTGTGAATCAGATCAACAAACTTGTTTATAAATGACTCTTCCCTACCAGTAAAGGTGGCACTCCAAAAATTCATTACTGAGCAGAGGAACTGGTATTGGAGGGGCTTTGGAGGCCTCTCCGTCGGTACCTGTCACATTGCACTTAAGCCAGAAAAGTTGGGAGAGTGGCTGTTGCTGTTTATTTTCTAAATAATTAGCAATAAACACGGAAAAACTGCATTAAAAGAAACTATTATAAATGGCTCGATCTGCCTGAATTAATTCCTGCACTCTGCAATAAAGCTCCGAAGGCAGAGCAGTTTTTCTTCCCCTATTCTGTGCCTCTAGTCTGTTTCCTTTGGAGTCCCGCTGGCCTTTGGCTTATTGTCTGGATAGAGATGTGCTGCACTTAATCTTGGACAGCATTTGATATCTCCCCAGCTTCCAACACCCACAGGCTGCACAGTCCCATTTGCATTACACGTGAAAAAAAAGAGACAACAAATTTTCTTACATTAAAATTGTGAGAACCTTTCAAAATATTTGTCAGCCTTGACCTAAAATCCACAGCGTTATTTTATCTAGTTCCAGAGTCAGTTTCCATCTGAATAAGAATAATTTTTAATTAAAACAAACCACACTTTACAATTCTCAGAATGATGTAATGTTCTCTTCTTACTCTGGAAATTACATAAAATGCAGCCGCACATGTGATGTGGAAAAAAGATTAAATGAAAATACGTATTTAGGTCGATCAGAAGTGATAGTATTTTCATGAATGAGACACCTGAGAAAACAATTGATTTAGCTCTACGTACACGGAGACTCTTAGCCTGAGCCCTAGAAGCATGGAACAGAATTTAAAGTTAACTCCAAGACTGGTACCCTGTTTTGTCCCTTTTCACCACTGCATCATTATCAAGGGTGTGGATGCAGTGGTGAAAAGGGGACAAAACAGGGTACCAGTGTTGATAAACAACCAGCCAAGGGAATCTCTGGATGGGTTAAAGCAAGCCATGCTGGCTGTCCCACCTGCTTCTGCCCTACACACTGGTGTAAATGGTGTTCTGGGTGCATGACCACAATATGCTTGCTACAGTGTTCCTGGCCTAGTGGAACGCCTCTAGGGGAGGCTGTTACTGTCAGTGCAAATTCAGACAGCTTCAGGCTGCTCTTACTTGTGCCAGGGGCTGCACCAGCTCCTAGATCAAGAAGATAGAAGAGTGTGAGAAATCCATGTATGCTGCCCCCCTCTTCCCCAGGTGCACCAAATTCAGTTCCAGTGCAGCTGAGGATCTGGCCATCAACTATTTAACACAGCGGTTCTCAAACTGTGGGTCGGGACCCCATTTTAATGGGGTGGCCAGGGCCAGCATTACACTTGCTCAGACCCAGGGCCAAAACTGAAGCCCGAGCTCCAGCCCTACCCAGGGCAGTGGGGCGCAGGCTCTGCCCCTCCATCCCCCTTTCTCCCCCACTGGGGTCATGTAATAACTTTGTTGTCAGAAGAGGGTCATGGTGCAATGAAGTTTAAGAGCTCCTTATTTAACATCACTAAGTATACCTTGCACTTACATTTTTTTATGTTCAGAATGATGCTTTACAAACATTTTCCAGTTCATCTTCACAAGAGAGAAAAGTGTTATTACCCACATTTTGCAGATGAGAAAACTGAGGCAGAGAAGTTTATGGTCTGATCCTGCAAGGTATTGAGTGCTCTCAACTCCCTTTGATTGTAATGAGAGATGTTGGTGCTCAACACCTCCTAGGGCTGGACCCCAGTGTTTTGGCAAGGCTCGTGTACAAAATCAGTGTCACAGCTGATATTAGAATGCAGAACTTGCTGATGCCCTGTCCGATTCCTCAATCACATCTGTCTCTGCAAGAAAAAGAAGGTAGGAGGTAGACTCCACAGCTATACAGTATTAGAGATGAAAGAATGTATTTAAGAGAAAGATTGTAAAATAGTCCCTTTTTTTAAAATATACACTGATCACCATGGTGCATTCTGCATTATTCCTACTATGAAATCATATATGGACTGGACAAAAACAAATGCATTATTAACAACATTAAGCTTATATATTGTAGCACAGGGGAAAACAACCTTTGTGCAGGATTATTTCTGTTGTGGAACTGATTTTTAATAGATTGTCTACTTTTTCTAATGAGTCTGTTACATAATTTGACATGAGGGATATTTATCTAGAATGGATTCATTTTAGCTACTAATAATGAGAGAATAAGAAAGGAGATATCTGAGGGCGATATTATAAAAAAATACCTGAGTGTTGTGCCTAAAACTTGTGCAATTACACACCAACAGGAGTAGGAAATTATACTTATAAAGACATTGGATAAAGCACTGAACTGAGATTTAAACAGGTCTATTCCCCACTCGGCTACTAAGTGATGCTGACCAAGTCATTTCACTTCTCCATGCCTCTGTGTCTCCATCTATAAAATGAGGGTAATGATACTGACCTTCTTTGTAAAGCACTTTGAGATCTAAAGCTGAGACGTGCTATATAAGAGCTAAGTTTTATTCACAGTAGTGGTATCATACATTTTCAATATGTCAATACCATAAAAGTGATTGCATAGTTAATAAGGTCATGCAAATACTTAGCACCAAGGGTGATGCTTACTACTGTGAGTAGCCCCACTGTAGTCAGTGAACTCTCTTAGGCCTCTTTGAAATCCCCACTCATAGAAATTATTTTGAGTTTTTTAAATCCCCATATTTTACTGTTTTTACACTGTTAAGGACAACCAGAAAAAAATACAGTCAACGCTTACCACAAAATTGAAGTAAATTTAAAGAAAATTAAATATCCAATAAGGAACAAGAGGAATAATACAAAGCATACCTAGGGTGGCAGTTCCAAAAGTGCCCAAATGACACAGGAACACTGAAAATGAATGGATGCCAGCACTGACCCAAACTGTATTCCAGAAAAGCACATCCTTCAGTCCCATTGAAATCCCGTTCAAGTTAAGCATGTGCTTAAATGCTTTGCTGAGTAGGGATGGACTATTCAGTTGAGGCTCAGGTGGGCTATTTTATGGAGCCTAAACAGTGTAGTTATAGCAGCATCTGTCCCAAGATATTAGAGTGCCAAGGTATGTGAAGTAATATCTTATATTGGACCGACTTCTGTTGGTGAGAGAGACAAGCTTTTGAACCACACAGAGCTTTTCTTCAGGTCTGAGAAAGGAACTCCCAGCATCACAGCAAAATGCTGATTGTGGTGTCCAGGAAGTTGATGCTAGTGTCGGAGTGTTCCAGAGAGGGTTCAGTGAAAGGTTGGTGGCTGTTGAAGCTGTGGTGGAAATCTATGAGGGAGTTTAGGTCGTCTGTCCAGAGGATGAAAATATAATCGATGTATCTCACATATATCACTAGAGCTTAGTCATTCAAAATGCTGAGTACCCTTAACTCCTACAGGAGATCGGACAGTGTACTACATAATACAGAATGCATCTCAGCCCTAACAGAACTGAACCACTATCTATAGCAGGGGTGAGCAAACTTTTTGGCCTGAGGGCCACATCGGGGTTGCGCAATGGTATGGAGGGCCAGGTAGGGAAGGCTGTGGTTCGGCAAACAGCCTGGCCCCTGCCCCCTATTCGCCCCTCCCGCTTCCTACCCCCTGACTGCCCCCCTCAGAACCCGTGACCCATCCAACCCCCCCCCGCTCCTTTTCCCCTGACCACCCCCTCCCGGGACCCCAATCCCTAACTGCCCCCCAGAACCCCACCCCCTATCCAACCCCCCCTGCTCCCTGTCTACTGACCACCCCCCCGAACCTCCACCCCATCCAACCGCCCCCTGACTACCCCCACCGGGACCTCCTTCCCCTTATCCAACACCCCCCCCCCGCGCCCACTTACCATGCTACTCAGAGTGGCAGGACAGGTTTATTGGAAAGCCTGGGAGGTGGGCAGGCACAAGCTGCGCTGCCCACGCGGCTGCGGGAGAGGAGGGGCAGCGGGGGAGGGGCCAGGGGCTAGACTCCCCGGCTGGGAGCTCAGGGGCCAGGCAGGATGGTCCCGCAGGCCGGATGTTGCCCACCTCTGATCTATAGTCAGATTTTCATCCTAAACCCTGAAATCCTGATGTAAATTCTGTACAGATCTTTGTCGGAATCTCCTACATCACACAATCATTGCAACTACATGTTGCAGGCATTTATGCAGTCTTAAAACTCTTTATGCTGTGCAGCCTGAAAACCCTGGTCAGGAGACAGACACAGAGAGAGAGAAAGAGAGAGAGAGAGAGAGAGAGAGATCTCTACCCAAGAGAGGTGATGGCTTAAATGGGTGCCCTCAAGGGACCATGGAGGGGGAATACAGGTGCATTTACCCTGAAACTGTGACACACACTTCTTCCTGATTCTTTTTTTTACTTTCTGTTATCTCAAGTAATATCTAAGATTCCTATAACTGAAAGAGATTAGAGAAAAATATTGTTTTCAGTTAGACAGTAGCAGATATCTGATTCCTATTTAGAGAGAGTTTATAAAGTACTTTGAGATCTTTCAGGATAAAAGCTTCTACATAAATGTATATTATTAACGATCATCACCATCATGCATGACATGGATTGTCACTCATTTGTGAGAATCAAGAGAACCAGGAAGCTATAGGGATGAGTAAATAAGAACTTGATCCTGCCAGGTGCATAATTCTCGTAACTTCCATTGTCCTCAGTACTAGTTGAGGGCACACAGTATATCATCAACTGGCAGAATTGTGCCCAAGTTTCTAATGCCCATGATAGGGGTTTAGGAAGGGCAGCTTGCCAGGAAGCCATATGTGCCAGATTATAACTGTTAAATATAGGGGGCATAAACCACACCCAAGTCCCTCATCCATGGGAAACATTGCTAAGAATGTGGGGGGAGGTGCTTATCTAAAGAAAGAGCATAGTAGACCTTTATCAACTTGAAGAGTTTCATTGAGACTGTGAGGGGGAGCAAAGGGAGAAGGTAATTGAACACATTTGTTTTAATGATCTGGAATTTTTCCCAAATGAAAGTTAAAAATTGTCCCAGTTTATTTGTCCTAGTTTGTTACATTTAAACCAGTTTTGGTCATTAAGGAATAACAGACCTTATCACCTTTTAGCTAGAAATAGTTGCATAAATGAATGCTGCACATTAGTTAAACTATAAAAGATGTATTTTTCATAGTTTACTCTTACATTTTTATTTTATATTGATGCCTGGTTTAGAAATGTATCTTATGCCTCTTACATAACCTTGTAACTGTGACATTTTCCTATGTAACATCTATACATTAGACTTCTTTTGCTTTTTAACATGTAATGAGGTCAATGAATAACTTGATGCACCATTTGCTGTTTTGTAAATTGTAATGTTTTGATTTATTTTTGAGTGCACATAGTTAATGTGTAGGAATCTTTGGTTCTCATTCCAATGGAGAGTCTTTTATTCTTATGTTCAGTATCTCTCCTTCATACTGATGGGACCTCACATATTACACTGCCCAACACACACTCATCTATAATTCACTATGCAGTTACCATAAACATAATGTTTTAACATATGTATTTCCTATAAGTAACTAAAAATAAACACTAGCAATAGTTAGGGCCCTACCAAATTGACGGCCATGAAAAACTCGTCATGGACCATGAAATCTGGTCTCGCCATATGAAATCTGGTCTTTTGTGTGCTTTTACCCTATACTATACAGATTTCATGGGGGAGACCAGTGTTTCTCAAATTGGGGGGCCTGACCCAAAAGGGAATTGCGGGGGGGGGGTTGCAAGGTTATTTTAGAGGGGTTGTGGTATTGCCACCATTACTTCTCCACTGCCTTCAGAGTTGGGTAGCTGGAGAACGGCAACTGTTGGCCGGGCACCCAGCTCTGAAGATGGCGCCCCATCAGCAGCAGCGCAGCAGTACAGGTGGCAGTACCATACCAGGCCACCTTTACTTCTGCACTGCTGCCTTCAGAGCTGGGCGGCCGGAGGGCAGTGGCTGCTGACCGAGGGCCCAACTCTGCAGGCAGCAACGCAGAACTAAACGTGGCAATACCATACTATTCCATTCTTACTTCTGTGCTGCCTTCAGAGCTGGGCTCCTGGCCAGCAGGTGCCGCTCTCCAGCTGCCCAGCTCTGAAGGCAGCAGCACCGCCTCCAGCAACAGTGCAGAAGTAAGGATAGCAGTATCGCAAACCCTTTACAATAACCTTGAAACCGCCCCCTCCTACTCCTTTTTCTGGGTCAGGACCCCTACAATTACAACACCATGAAATTTCAGATTTAAATAGCTGAAATCATGAAATTTATGATTTTTAAGATCCTATGACCGTGAAATTGACCAAAATGGACCATGAATTTAGTAGGGCCCTAACAATAGTAAATCACAACTGGGGAAACTTATCCCTATCTAATCTCGGTGGTCAATGTGTTATAGTCTATTTAGAAATGACATACAGAGACAGAAAATCTGGATGTTTGCCATTGATTCTTAGAGATTTTTATAAGATAAATAGCAAGTTTACCTTTCAGTTTTGGTAGTTAATCTTATTGATTAAATGAGACTCACTAATGTGCGTAAAGCAAGCAGGATTTAGCCCTCAGTATATGTGTGCTTGCTTAGTAGAGGAGATTAGCAAGAGAGTGATTTTCTCCAAATTTAGAAGGCAAAGATGTGGGAAGTGGGCTGTAGATGACATATAAGGCCTGATTATGATCTCAGACCAGTGTAAAAACCGTCCACTAAGTCAATGGAATTAAACCAGGGCAAGTGAGATCATGTCACACCCATTCTATCTATTGCAGTATCTATTGAAAGTCTTGATTCAGCCCAAGGTTTTTCAATCACCAGTGAAGCACATGGCACAGAACCTGGTGGTGGAAAGTCTGCTTGAGAAATAGTTGTAGGAGCACAATGCACCTGCAGATTCCCACTCTTCTAGGAGGCCCACATCCAGCCAGCATAGACTCAAAGATGGGTACCATTGACTGGGTCTGAGCAGGTGCAGGTCATCCAGAGGATGCACTCATTCAGAACATTCTCTTGGACAACCTCCAACTTGCAAGGCTCACGTGGGTCCTTCCTGGTGGAACCTCCAGGGAGAGATCTAATTCTCTCTGGTGGGAAATACAATATGACACACACCCAAACCTCACTCTTACTGGAGTAGGAGATAAGTGGAGCCCTTAGGGCCTGATTCTCTTATACCATTCATACACCAGTGTGACCCCCATTGACGTTACTGGAGCTATTTCTGATTAAAGTAGTGAACGTGACAGGAGAATCAGACCCACTGATTTTAATTTTGCACAGATCTGATGATATCAAGACAGCAACCCAGCGCAGGGGCCTGGAAATGATGACTTCTTGAGGTCCCTTCCAGGCCTACATTTCTATACTTCTATGATTCTGCTGCCATCAGTGCTCATTTGGGCCATCAGCTGATCTTTCAAGATAATCTAATGTTATTAGAAAAGTTTCTGATCATATATAAAATAAGTAAATGTGAACTTATTATCTATTTACCATGATCATTGCAAATGTACCAGACCTGATTCTGATCTCACTTGCACCAGTTTTGTACATATGTAGCTCCACTGGGTCAAAACTGGTCTCAGTTACCTTATGTAAATCCAGAGTAATTCCATAGAACTCCATAGGTCTATTACAAATTTACATGAGCTAACTGAGAGCACATCTAGGCATCGGCTTCACTGGAATAACACCTGATTTGTATGTGTTGAAACTATATCTAATATATAGTTATAGTGGAGTATAATATGAGGATAAAGTGCCCTGAATGTGGTGTGCAGTACGAAAAATGAAGCTTTATTTTCATGCTCACACCTGAAATGTAAATGCATAACAGCTGTTTAGGTATCTCAGTACTTTTCAGCAATCTCATGTTCTTCACGGTATAAAATATGTAACACATCATAATGGACTCTATGGAAAGCCTGTATTATACAAGTGATTGTAGAGAGCTCTCCATTAATAAATGTAATTTAATTTAAAACAGAGGACCTGGATCTTCCCTTCATAATAATTTTCTTGTGAGTGGGGCCCAAATCTCTCATTGAGTAATCACTGTGAAGAGCTTGGTGGGAGAAATGTGCCCTCTGGCAGTTGGATGTACTACATCCAGAAATCTTTTAAATCCTGAGAGCTTTCAAAGTGTGGGAGCCCTGAGGGCTACAGGATGTAAAACCTTAGTCTGTTTATTATTATGTTTGATTCATACTAGACATGGTGTTTCGTTTTCCCACTTCAGTCCAACTGAAGACAGTATCAGTCTATTTGTTTTGAATAACTGTTCTTTTACAATAGTCCATTTTGGGTTCTGTACTGAACTGAATAGAGAATGTTGGGATATTGAAATGTGATCTGGTAGCTAGAGCAAGGCGTAAGGATTTCTGGGTTCTTCTCTAGTTTCTCTTCTGACTCACTGTGCCACCCTAAGGGAGTCACTGAATATCTCTGAGTCTCAATATACCCATCTGTACAAGGCATGAGAGAGTAGTTTATGAACAGGATAAAGTGTGCTATAGAAATGCAATTTTAAAATCTTTATGCAACTTTGTGGTGTTAACTTTCATGCTCTTTATGCTTTTGCAATGCTTTCCCTTCATTTTGCCTCCCACTGAAACGAAATGTTGAGGTTATTCTTCCAGGGCTGGATAAGATCACATGTTTAATGTGCTGCTGAGAGCAAATTACACAGGATTCTCCAATGACCTGACCAGCATGTTCACAAAGACTGGTACAGAAGAGTTGAGGTTTCAGTGCTCAGTGCTCTAAAAAGAGGCAAAGAAAGCTGGTGTTTAGAGATGAAGCTCTGGGTTCAGGGCTTTGGCAGGAACACCCAAAGCACCTAATGAGGCAAACTAACCAGACCAAAAGTTACCAAAATGAGGTTTCACAGTGATGGACACAGTATAAGAACCTGAAGAGAAGAGAAGAGAAGAGAAGAGAAGAGAAGAGAAGAGAAGAGAAGAGAAGAGAAGGCAAACCTTGCATTAAATAACCTGTTTGCTGAAAAGTGAGAAGTCTTTTCTCAGTAAGGGCCACAGCACTGAGCTTCATCCAAAGCTCACTGAAGACAACTGGAGTCTTTCCACTGACTTCAGTGGGCTTTGGATCTGGCACACTATCTGCAGAGAGGAAATGCAGAGTAACTTCTTTCCATGCAGTTGTGCTCCCAGCAATCCAAAAGGCCTATCCCTGGTATTAGATTACCAGATGCTCAGGTTTTTACTAATCCGTTAGCTATTACAGCTGCATTCCATGGTTTTTATAAGAAGTGCTACAGCTGTGAATCCATAAAGTGCCTCCTGAAGCGATGACTGACTTTGGAGATTACCAGTCCCCTCTCCTTCAGAACAGGATGGAACTTCCCCAGAGGCCTCATATCACTGGAGGAAATCCAGAATAACCTCATACTGTTTAATCCTAGCAAGGCTTTGGGAGAGGGGAGAAGAACAGACAGCTTTCCCGCTGAACTCTGAATTCTTACCCCTCAGGTGTTCCCTGTTCTCCAGAAGGTTTCAGCAATTTGCTGAATAGTTTAGGTTTAGTTTAGGTTAATAGTTTAACAAGAGGCTTGGACAAAAATGTTCTACCTTAGGCTGTGATAAACTGTATGTCCTAGGGGTGCAACATGTGCTTGGCCAGAGAGGTGGAAGAGACAGGGGAATATTATACACACGCGCACACAGACGCATGCACACAAACAAAAACACTTTCTCTTGCTATAAACAAAGAAGGAAGTACCAGCAGTTACCAAACAGAGTTAGACTAAGGAAATAGTTATACTTTGTCCTTGAAAGCCTACCCAGGTAGGTGACAAGGTGGGTGAGGTAGTATCTTTTTTTGGACCAACTTCTGTTGGTGAGAGAGATGAGCTTTCGAACAGAAGTTGGTCCAGTAAAAGATATTACCTCACCCAACTTGTCCCTCTAATATCCTGCTACCAACACTGTTATATTCAGTATACTGCAACAACACTGCTTATTCAATGTATTGGTAGTGTAGTGGAGAATTACATTTCAATAGGAAGGTAATTAGTATCCTTTAGAAAATTCCTGCCATATGATTCAATCCAGTGTATCCCAAAGGCAACAAATTTGATCACTTTGGTGTTTTGATGAGCCCCAGAAATAAAATTCATCCCAGGTAAGGATGATTTAACAGTAACCAGAAAGGGGATGATTCCATCACAGGCAAGACAATCCCCTCAACCATTCCTTCATTTTGGTAGTGGAATTTTAACAAGGGACTTCTGGGAGTCCCCTCCAGCTCTTGCTGGTTGGTATTTGAGAAACTGAATCCAACTGTACTTTCTCTGTTTATGTGAATAATGATCTCTTCTCCCTAACGGCAAAGAAAGGCCCAAATAGACAATGTGTTTCCAGTTACACACCTATCTTCTTATTTAATACAAAGTGGAAATTCCTACTGAGGTGTTGGTCAACTGCCTAGTAAATCTGACTCCACACCTTGTGCATCCATCTCAGGTTGATTTTTATTAAAGGCTAGCCTACAGACAGCACAGGACCAGGATGTACTTGGCCTTTGCATAGGTGGGTGAGGTGTAGGAAGGTGCAAAGATTATTCACTTCTATGTCCCCCCTCCTTCCACCACACATACACACATACTACAATTGCCATTTCTTCACCCTCCTGAGCACAGAGGCTACTAGTTCAAGCTACATCAAAGGAAGAAGAGAAGAGATGAAGTCATAGGCAGGCTGTCAAAAAAATTAATTGCAACACATCATCTCTGCATTTTTACCAGTGGGGATCTCACCTTGCACAATTTGGTTTTCACACCTTGGCCCGTTGGCTGTTTGGCACACGTTTTCAGCATGGGTCACATCTTAAATCATCTTCCTTCGATCTTCAGTTTGTTTTAACTGCTTCCTACTGTACTGCTTTTTTTTTTTTTTATTTGAGGGCTGGGAGGTAGAAGAGTATTCTTAGTTTGTGTGGATGTAATTAAAATCCTGTGATTTGAGGCAGTAATGACTGAGCAGCTTATCAAGTGATTCAGTCTCAAAGCAAACAAACTTACCTGCCTCAAACTCGTTTGTTCATGCAAAAGCGCCGTGCGTAGAGAAATATCCCCCCTATTCCGTATCAAGGTATGTCTACACAACATTTTGGAGCCCTCAGTAGTGAGCTTCCCAGCCCAGGTCAACAGACTTGGGTTAGCAGGGCTTGCATTAGCACTCCAAAAATAACTGTGCAGGCAGCGCTTTGACGTTGTGGCTCCAGATGGCGCTCAGCCTCTGAAGCCCTGCACCCTTCCTAGGCATGAGAGCCTGAGCTCCAGCCCAATTCACAACTTCAAAGGTCTGTCTACACAGCTGTTTTTCCAAGCACTAGCATGAGCCCAACTTCCCCAAATCTGGCAATCCGGGGGCGGGCTCGTTCCCTCGTTTCAAAATGCTGGGTAGACATACCTTAAGTTACCTTAATGATTCACTATAATACCTGAATAAGCTAAATAAATATTTATAAAAATTGTTATACCCTTACTCATGCTGAACTGTTCCCTGCCCCACAAGTAATCCCACTGAACTCAATTGCTCTTCTTGTGAAATAAGGCACTACTTCAAATCATGAGTCCCACACCCATAACAAACATGCAAAGTATCCACAGAAACCATCAGCTCCACCTGTTTCTGTTTGTTTTGAATGGTCTGATTTATATTTAAAATACCTCTATTAGGTATGTTATGTTCTTTCTACAATGTCCAACTTATTCATCAGGAACAAGAGATTTTATTTTTACAAGAGCCACATCTGGGTTGGGTTAAGTGAGGAAGCTTGCGAAAACCAAATGTTGGCCAGAATTCCGTACCTTTAGCACAGAAGGACAAAAAAGAAGACCTACAGCAATTTGTGCTGATTTATTCTTTGATAAGATACTAGTTAACATCCCTTGCTTCATTTTCATACTAAGGAAAAGAACTGTCAAGTTTAATTATCCAGCCTTTAAAAATTGTGCTCCCTCTAACTGGAAGGGGGAAAGGGATGTGTTCTGGAGGGTAGACAGGGTGAGATCACAGAGGTAAATTCCAGAAAAGTAACTGGATGCCAAACTAAAAATAGGAAGAGACAAAACTAAAGAATGTAAGGCCAAGATTTTCCAAAATGGGTGCTTACAACAAGGACTGATTTGTAAAAGATGCAGAGCTTCCATCAACTCCAGTTGACCTCAATGGTTGCTGCTGGGTATTTGAAAAATCAGGCCACTTTGGTAGGGCCAGATGCTATTATCCTTACTCACACTGAGTGAAATCCTGGACCCATCAGTGTCAATGGCAAAAGTAATTGATGTAAATTGTGGCAAGTTTCACGCACTAGTACCTTACTGCACAAGTTGTCCCACTGAAGTCAGCTGCCCATGAAGTAAGGCACTATTCAGTTTGAGTATGATTATTAGAATATAGACTTTCGATAATGGGCCAAATTCATAACTCCATGCAAGTCAGTGGTGTTGGACCAGAGATGTAGTTATCAGAGGGTCACAGTCAAGCTGGAAGGGCATATCAAGTGGGGTCTCGCAGGCTCAGTTCTAGGTCTGGTTCTGTTCAATATCTTCATCAATGATTTAGATAATGGCATAGAGAGTACACTTATAAAGTTTGCGGACGATAGCAAGCTGGGAGAGATTGCAAGTGCTTTGGAGGATAGGATTAAAATTCAAAATTATCTGGACAAACTGGAGAAATGGTCTGAAGTAAATAGGATGAAATTCAATAAGGACAAATACAAAGTATTCCACTTAGGAAGGAACAATCAGTTGCACACATACAAAAAGGGAAATGATTGCCTAGGAAGGAGTACTGCAGAAAGGGATCTGGAGATCTCAGTGGATCAGAGGCTAAATATGAGTCAACAGTGTAACACTGTCGCAAAAAAAGCGATCATTCTGGGATGTATTAGCAGGAGTGTTGTAAGCAAGACACATGAAGTAATTCTTCTGCTCTACTCCGTGTTAATTAGGCCTCAACTGGAGTATTGTGTCCTGTTCTTGCCACATTTTGAGAAAGATGAGAACAAACTGGAAAGAGTTCTGAGAAGAGCAACAAAAATGATTAAAGGCCTAGAAAACATGACCTATGAGGGAAGATTGAAACAATTGGGTTTGTTTAGTCTGGAGAAGAGAAGATTGAGGAGGGACATTATAACTGTTTTCAAGTATATAAAAGGTTGTTACAAGGAGGAGGGGGGGAAATTGTTCTCATTAACTTCTGAAAATAGGACAAGAAGCAATGGGCTTAAATTGCAGCAAGGAAGGTTTAGGTTGGACATTAGGGAAAAACTTCTTAATAGTCAGGGTAGTTAAGCACTGGAATAAATTGCCTAGGAAAGTTGTGGAATCTCCGTCATTGGGGATTTTTAAGAACAGGTTAGACAAACACCTGTCAGGGATGTTCTAGATCATGGGTGGACAACCTGCAGCCTGCAGGCCGCTGCCCGCCAGGGTAATCTGCTGGAGGGCTGCAAGACAGTTTGTTTACATTGACCGTCTGCAGGCAAGGCTGCCCGCAACTCCCAGTGGCCGCATTCACTGCTCCCGGCCAATGGGAGCTGCGGGAAGCAGCACAGGCCGCAGGGACGTGGTGGCCGCCGCTTCCCTCAGCTCCCATTGGCCGGGAACGGCAAACCGCTGCCACTGGGAACTGTGAGCGGCCATGATTGCGGACAGTCAATGTAAACAAACTGTCTCGCAACCTGCCAGCAGATCACCCTGACAGATCGCGTGTGGCCCGTGGGCTGCAGGTTGCCCACCACTGCTCTAGATAATACTTAGTCCTGCCTTGAGTGCAGGGGACTGGACTAGATGACCTCTCAAGGTCCTTTTCAGTCCTATGATTCTATGTAGACATCAAGATAACGCAGGGCCTAGGGGAGCACAGCTCCCTCTCCTCTGTGAAAATATCAGAGATAGATAGATTAGGTAAATAAGGGGGTTGAGGATTATTAAACATTATTTTTGTTTCCATTATTTCTGGAAGGGAGCTGATGCCATACTTTAGCTTCCTGGAGAGCTTTGTGTATCCTCCCAAAGAGAATGTACTTGTACTGTGTGAGTACTTCGGAGTTCACTCAGTCAGCAGCTACAGAATATTAAGAATGTGAACTGGATATAAGACACAGAAAGGGAACTTTCAGCAGGGGGTAGTTTCATCCCAAAGAGCTGCTCTCGCATTGCTTTGTAGTTCTGGTCATGTTACTGGCATGAGAGTCATGTTTATACTGTAAATCCTCATATTATAGTTTAGCTCTGTGTTCCTTTTTAACTTTCAGCTTTCAAATTGCTTCACTGCAGAGGGGATTATGTCATATTTTACCAACCGTGAATATAAAAGCTAATGACTGGGAATGTGCTTATTTTAACTGTTTCTGTTTAGTGCAAGGAAGTCGATATTACAGCCTTGGATATGCTTCTCTGGGGTTCCTCACCTTTAAATGGCGAACACTGTTTATTTTCTGATGGTTTTAGGTTTTGTTCAGAAGACAAAGAGTTCTTCTGTAAAGACTTGAACTCTTGGCTCTTTATATAAAATTGAAGCCTGATTCAATTTCATAGCAAAGTACTCCATTAATTTCAGTGGAGTTACTCCTGATTTACACTAGTGTTAGTGAGTGGAGAATCAGGGTACATCTACATGGCAATTGCACACCAGTGGCTGGCCCAGGTCAGCTGACTTTGGCTCATGGAGCTCAGACTCCAGCCTGAGCCCAACCATCTACACAGCAATTTTACAGTCCCACAGCCCAAGCCATGTTATCCCAAGTCATTTGACCTGGGACAGCCATAACCATGTCTCAGGTCTTTTATTACAGTGTAACCATATCCTCAGGCCCGTGGCCTGTTGCTGCATCACACTGCTTACTGAGTGATTGTAGGGCATTGGTCATTCTCAAACCTTGATAAATCTTTTGTGTGTCTATTTGTTATTATTATTTATATGATTCCATATATATGCAGGACACGTCACAGAACAAATAAATAAATATAGCTTCTCTGCACAAAGGAGCTGACAATCTTAGATGTCAGTCCTGCAGTCAGATGTGTGTAGATCTTGATCTCACACAAAGCCCCACTGAAGTTATAAAACTAAATGTAAAACACTCCTATTTCCATTGAGCAAGCAGACAAAACCCTATGAGACAACCTAATTAAAAAAAATAACATGGAGGTTAACTTAATCTTGCTCTGAGACCATCACTACAGCCCAATCATTGAAGGACACAAGCTCTAAGGGATATAATTTATTCTTTCCCTGCTATTAGCTCAGTTATCCATGCCAATGGAAGGCTCTGGATCAGACTAAAAATGTGTTAATTAGATGAAGGGATGAAGGTCTCTACTCTGTTCTCATGTGATGCTGAGGGTCACCCATACTTGGAAAATATTGTTTCTTTTCTCCTCCCATCCTGAGCTGTCACTTCAGTCTCTACAGAGTGATACTATCAAAATGTTGCCAAATTCAATCCCAGTTGTAAAGTAATTGACATAAATAGGGTGGTTAGGGCAGCATCACTGTCACCTGATTGGAGGAGAAAAGGTGTGACAGCCAAGAGTTACCTATTCACCCCCCTTTCTTCTGCAAGAATATCTGTCCCTTGTCTGGCTCTTCCATTACTGCAGGCCAAGGCAAGGGGTGAAGGAAATGACCCAACAACAATTCCCTTTTCCCTAAGGGGTAGAAAAATCAGATTAATAATACTTAATACATTTGACATAAAATCTGTCTTTTAGAATGTCTTTAAATGCAAGAAAATGCACCAGGTATTTCATAATTTTCTGGGGAAGAACACCTGGACCTCCCATTTTTATATCAACACAGATTTTCCAACCTGGTCAAGTCTAAATTATAATGTTTATAAACAGGTGGGGGTGAGAAGCTGCATGGACACATACTTTTCGTTGGTGGGCTTTGGGCTGCCTGGGCACAAAGAACTTTTTTCAGAAACGTTTCTGCTCCTGTCCTCAGCCTCTTTCTCTTGACACATCCCATCAACACATAACATCAAGACCTGTCACAATGGCCACCTAATATAAAATTTCTGAAGTAAATTGTCACCCATTACAATCTGTAATAAGGCAAGCAAACAGAAAACAAGTACAATTTAAGGACAGCAAACGAACTGATAAATAAGGCACTTTGAAGGTTTATAGTCAAACATCCATTGATTTGGGGAACATACACAATAGGGTTAAGCTGTTGAAAATAAAAGCCAGGAGAGGAGGTGAAATGGAAAGTTCAAGCTGCAGCATGAGTGATCAGTAGATGGCCAATGTGCTAGAATTGCAGAACAAGTGTGAGATGGGTGCTGTTTCATTGCCAGTATGGAGAAGACCTGAGATGTGAAGGGATCCTGCTGCAGACTAAGCTATACATGGACTGTACATAGAGATACACACACATAATAAACATATACACATAAGTAATGTGGATGTGTCAAGTAGGGTTGTGTGGACAGGTTACCTAGTTCTAAATACCCTCTCCTTCCTTCCACCCACCTCCGGTTGCTTTTCTCTTGATTTTTTTGGATGTCAGGCTTATTTTGTGGCATTTCTGCCCCTCTCTGCATTAGCCTCATGTCACTTTGCCAGCAGCTCCTGGGCTTGGGCAGGAGCAGGAGCCTGGGCTGCTTTATTATCATCTGGAGGAAGGAGATGATGGGTAAAGGAAAGAGCCAGGAGCCCCAATCCCTCAGGCAGTAGCAATAGTGACCTGAGTCTTTTCCCACCAGGCAGCAGGTGGCAGAAGCAGGCACAGCTCCAGCTGATAGGAGCTGTCATAGTTTCAGGAATAACTGCATCTTTGACACCGACCCCAGTCTTCCTTTCTAGCATCCACTTAAGGTTAACAGCACCCCGGCCTCTCTCAGTGACACACACCCACATCTCTCCTACTCCAGACTGGGGGTTTAGGCTTGCATTCCCTCTGCACCTCACTGTGATTTGCCTAGCAGGTCTGACAGGGTCCAAATGCTGTGGGGAACCTTTTTCCAGGGGCTATAACAGTGTATACCAGTTACCAACCAGCCTGCACAAAGCAAAATACATTTATTCAGATGCAAAAGCATTACAGAGAAAATATGTTGAAATAATAACAGAACTTACACATGCCAATAAGCTTACCAAAGGTCATGCCCAACTCCAACACAGGGCTCTGGGTTTCCTCTCCTGGTTGCCAGTTGAGTTCACATCAGGTTTCAAATCAAGAACTCAAACCTCCTTGGGACAGTGAAGCCATTTCTTTATGCTGGTGGGGCCTTTGAGCTGTAACCCCCATCAGAGGTTATCACTAATCTGTGGTTCTCTCCCCAGGGGACGCTTCCAAAGGTTGGGCTTCTACACAACTGGTGCATTAATCACTCCCTAGTAATTCCAGCTTCCTTAGTAAAACCACACACAGCCAGGCAGGAACACACCAATATACATCCCCAACATGAGCCCTTTGATGGGGTGGACTAGGCCCAGAGGCCCCCTGCTGGAGGCCTCAAGGCCTTGCCACACCCAATCTCAGAAAAGGAGCAGTAGAGGAGTCCTCCAAGCAGAGATTGTGGGGAAACAGCCAATCAAAGAAGCTGCAGGGTGTAGCCAATCAGGGCCCAGGACGGCCATATAAAAAGGAACTGTAGGCGTAGTAGTAGCAGCTAGTTCTTTGCTGGAGCAGTGTAGATGATGCTCTTAGCTGGTTAAAGGGAACTGCAGCACTATGGATAGCTCTGGCAGGGACTACGGGAGTGAGGAAGAGCTCCTGGCTGGCTGCTGGGCCTGAACTTAAAAGAGCCCTGAGCTAAGGGTGAGGCATTGATAAAGGCTGGGGCCATAGAGAAGTGGCCCAGGGAATTGAAGACAGTTTTGTTAAAGGAACATGGTGCATGGCTGCTATTCTTAGGGTGGGCCTTGGTCCTCCCAATAGGCCGCTGATAAACCCCTGCAAGGGGAAACTCAACTGTTAAGGGGCCCAAGTGGAGAGCTGGAGCTAGAAGCAACCAAGAGGGTGAAACCAACACCTCCAGGGAAGAAGCCCTGGGGGTATGGCTTGATGCCAGGACTGTTTATGGTGTGGACACACCTGACTAGAAGGGGGCATCTCTGAGGTGGGTGCCATGCTGTTACAAGCTGCAAAAATGTGTGAAGGGCAGAACTAAGAGTCCCAATCCCCCTGGCACCAGTGGCTAGGGCAGCACCCCCACAGGTAGGAGTACTGGCCCCCTGCAGCCTCCAGCCCAGGGGTTCTGGGTGACTCACTGCACACCCTGCTGGCTCCTGTGCTCTCCCAACTTCAGCTGGTGTTTTTCGGCATGGTTGGGAGCTGATGAGATGCCTCTGCCTGGGCTGTGCTCAGAGCCAAGTCCCTGCTGCAGGGGCAGCTGCCTGGATGGGGACAGTACTTACTAGGGGCCTGTGTTGGGCTCCTGGGACAGGTGCTGCTACTTCTGGGCAATTTCTCCTCCTGCTCTGATACTTCTGTGGCTAGGCTGGGCCTGTCTGGGCTCCCTCTCTCTGGTATCTGTCTGTCTCTCTCTCTCTCTCTCCCCTCCAGTGCTCACCCACAGCAGCACTGGGGAGCCCGTGCAGGCAGTGGGGAGCAGAGGTCACTCCTGCCTGCCCCAGTGCGCCCATGTGAGCCCAGCTGGGGCTGGCACTGAGCCTGCCTGCAGCAGGATACCAGAGTCCCCTCTGTTCTGAAGCACCCAGGAGGCTCTGCTTATGCCAGGGCAGTTATGGGAGGAGACTGTCTGGGCAGTGCTGGACTGATCAGGGTAGCATGGTGTCCTGGCAGAGGAGGTAGTAGGGGCCTGGCCTTGCCTGGTTTTGGGGCTTCTGGTGCTGGGCTCCGAGAGGGCTTTGCTTGCCCGCCCCATGCCCTCCACCTGCAACTTCACACAGATCTGGTGCAGTGAGCGCTTCCCCATACTGGAGAAGAGTGTGAGAAAATCACCAACATGAGTAGCACAAGGGTGAGCACTGGCTGCTCCTGTGAGGAGAGACCCAAGCTAGTGGGAGGAGAACCTCCTGGGCACCAGGGATCTGGGCAGAAAGGAGGAGAAACCCAGCAAACATGGAGGGCTCTGTCTGTCCAGACAGCTGCCTGGTTGCGCCACAGCGTGTCTGCACGTTTATTATGCAATGGATTCCTCACTGGTTGGTTTTGATCTTATTTCTTAACTAATTCCCTAGTGCCTGGGTCTGTCCATTTAGCTCTGGACATTCCCTGTCCAGGCTGAGAAGGAAAAACCCAGCCCTTTGCTGTACTCTGGCCTCAGTGGTGATCAACCACTGTTAGCTTCTTGTAGGTACACACTGGCATACCCCCTGTGATAAAGTGTGAAACCACAGGATACAGTGCAAAACCATGTTGCTGTCATTTAATAAAGTTGTACTACAGTAGCTTCTGAATGAGATCTTGGGGGCTGTGCACTGTACAAGTGAGAGGAAGTCCATGCCCTCAAAAATTTACAAGTGTGAGATAACACAGACCAAGGGTGGGAGGGAAACCAGAGTGACGAAGGGATTTACCCAATGTCACACAGTGAATCTATAACAAAGCTTTCTGACTCCCAGTCCAGTGCCATATCTGCTAGACCATACTGCCTCCACACAGTGCTAAATTAATGTGTCATGCACGTTTCACTGCCTTTCTT